>NC_058130.1:242698630-242795920 GCF_016433145.1 Gracilinanus agilis
GAGAGAGAGAGAGAGAGACAGAGAGAGAGAGAGAGAGAGAGAGAGAGAGAGAGAGAGAGAGAGAGAGAGAGAGAGAGAACCAAGGGAAATAAGGTATAGCTAAGTGAAAGATTCTCGTAGAAAAGCAAGTAAGAGTTGTAAAAATTGGCTTCAATATACACCCAAGGAGAATAAGAAGTATCATTCATGTGAGACAGTCATCTCATGTTGCATTTTTTCAAAATAAGCATAAGCAAATGGACTCAATCATGAAGATAATTGCAGCTTATATGTCAATTCCAATTGCAGAGGACAAAGAAGTAAAGATAGTCTCTTAGGAAAATGATAATAAAGGTCATCATGCTATAGAAAGAAGATATCATTAAAGTTTTATTTAAAAGAAAAGATAAATGACATATTACTTGAAAAGGGAGCTCACGTATCATATATCAAAAGTCATGAGCAGACTGAATTTATCCACAAAATATCTAAGAGGGGATTTATGGAGAGATTCAAATAACATCACATAAGATGATGAGGTGTGCATGGTTTGTAATCTGAACCAATGGAGAAAAATTTTAACACCAATAGTATCAAGGCTTTATTGAAATAGTGAAGTAAAAGAAATTTATTGCTTAAATAAATTTTGTGATGAATTTGTATATCTTACAACCCAGAACTACCTTATTTGACAAAAGATCCAACAGTCTGATGAAGAAAGAAATTTCTGAAATAATATAGGGAAGAATATCCAGATATAATGTACAAAACTGAATAAATTTCAATTCCATTTTAATGATATTCATATTATCATTTCCATTTTCAAGATTTTTCACATTATTGGGAAAAGAAGTAAAATGGAATTTAAGTAATTCTTTTTTATATCTGCCATTTTTTACATTATATTGTCTTATTCTCAGTACTTTTTCTAGTCTTTCTTTAGTGATCTTTATTTTCCAAAGAAGTTTACAAAATAAAATCTTTTTTTGATGTTTCTATCAGTTTTAATTATATTTAACTGGTTCTGGGTTTAGCCTTCCTGGTATTCTTCTTAAACTTTTGAACACTTAAGAGTTAGAGTCAAGATGGCAGAGAGGTAGGAAGCAGGTGTAATGAGTTCCCCTCTGAAAATTCCTCCAAACTAGATCTAGAAAATATACCAGACTGAATCTGAATGGGGAAATCCAGAAAAAGGCATAGTGAACAATTTGTCCAGCCCAGTTCTGTAGAGAAAGACAGGTCTTCAGACACAAAGGTCAGGGTCCTATTACACTGTGAGTGCCCAGGAAATTGTTATTCTAATTTTACAAATAAATATATTGAGGCTCAAAGTGAATGAATGAACTGACTCTAGTCACCCTTGTAGTGCAAATCAAAGACTGATTTTGAACCCAGTTCTCCTGACTTTAAGTCCATGCGTTACCCACTACACTACCCTTCCTCAAGCATTAAAATATATAGTTTTGGAGTGTTTTTAGGTGTATAATGAATTTAGGTTTGGAAAAAATATTATTGCAAGTATTTTTCATATGGAGGCATTGACAGAATCACAAAAATGTGTAATGTTCACATGACTTTTTGAAAAGTGGCAGATTATTAACTTTCTTCACTTCAAGATTTGGATTGATGTTTAATTCATTCTATCCATACCCTAGAAGCTTTAAAAATTATTTTTAAAATTAGCCTATAAGAATCAATACAACCAGTATTTAAAATATCCTATACATCTATATTGGAAGGGTAACCCCCTTCAATTCTCCCACCTCTGTCATAATTATATTCATTGATTCTTTCAAAGTTAAACTAAAATGGAAGTACTATTCAAACATAAAACATTCATCTCAGGGACAAAAGTTATGGTTTACCTTCTTGTTTAGTTTTTTGAATGAATGCCCTTCTTTTTCTTACTTTTGCAAAACTACAGGTTAGAGTGTCACACATTCTCCCCATATCATCTATAATGGGAGCATTCTTTCTTTCAAACACTGAAAATCTCACTGCTCAAAATTTATGTGTGTATGCCTGTGTATTTATGTGTATAAATATCAGAGGATGAATTTGCTTTCATGGGTTTATAAAGCTCAGAAGAGGGAGAAAATGCTAATCCCTGAAAATTAATCATTTTGGGGAGTGTGTGTCTAAGCCAGCCTACTGCAGTGGCCAGTTTTCTGATATTGATGACTTTGCAAGTTCCTCATACCATATTACTAACACTCTTTAATTGGCATCTCAAAAGGAAGTAATTGTTTAACTGTCCTAAAACCACATGATTTCTCATTCTTCTTATACCACAAGGCATTTGAAACTGAGAAATAAAATGTCCATCAAAATCATTACTAGACTAACAAAGGGCCCAGTTTCTTGATTTGAGAAAGATTTTACTCCTATTCTCCCCACACCTACCTCACTCATCCCCATCAAAAAAGCAGCAAGACAGAATCAAATTTGTTTTACTAGAAGCAAAGAAAAGATGCCAGGAATATTTAGTTTACAAATGATTCCACTTTTCTATTAAGAAATTGCATGAGGTACCCTTTTGATTATCTCTACTCCCTGATCTTCAAACTTTTCAACCTCAACAATTAAGTGTTTTGCCATCAGTATGGTCTTAGGAGACCTGCTGCCACCCTCCAGGGTAGTGCTACTCCTCTGGTCTGCAGAGGTGTTGAAAGGCAAATGGTTCTCTTCACACTTCCTTCTGCCACTCTGCTGAGATCATAGCAATCTAGGTCGACCAACATCACAACTCACTCAGAAAACATAAGCACAACAATTAAGAAACAACACAAATCAAAAATTAAAATGTAAAAGATGGGAGGTTTTTTATTGCTATGATAAATTGTTTTAGTTGACATTAAAAATTTATTTTGTTTTCCTTTTTCTATTTAAAGATTCATGTAAATTTTATTGAAAAGTACTATTGTTTTAGTGGATACTCTGGTCAAAAAAATTTTAAACTCTGCTTTCCCCTACCTTGACATGGCAAATGGATGAAGCCATACTATTGAGAATGGATGGCCAAAGATTACTTTTGTGTTTGTCTATTTTGGTTTTTTTAGTCCATCTTCTTTCTTCCTTTTCTATTGTATTATTGCTACTCCATCAGTGCAGATAGAGTATGCCTGGGATCCCCACCATCACTGAATAAATATATGAAAATAGAGGACTTGAAAAGACAATAAGATAAAGAGGATAACTACGGTGGGTAAGACTAAGTCCATCCAGTCTTCTTCAAAGCAAAACCAAAAATGAAATCCTGGCATGAGGACATGCAGGGAAATGAGTGCTATATATACAATGTAAACAGTCCTACCCAGGGCTAATAGCAATCTACATTTTGAATTCATCTCTTACAAACACCGCAGTGATGGACTTTGTCATATTTGATGTAGTAAAACTTATGACCCTTATACACCACTTGTCCTGGCTTCTTCAGTAAACTTTTCTTTGGTGGCATTTCCTTTAGACTTGGCTCCTGGACTTGTCAGCATAGCCCAGAGGGGAAAAGCCAGAACAAGGAAAGCAAGAATATTAAATATAATCCCACTGATTACATTATAAAGCTTGTTTTTGTTTGAATTAAAATAACAAAGAGGACTACCAATTCTGTGTAGGGGGCCAGGAATCAGGTAAGAAGAGCAAATGCAATGCCAAAGTCATTATAGATAAACCACATGGTTCTGAGGGAACAGTGTCACTTCTGTGGGTGGAAATATTCAAGATTTCCTCTCAATGTTCCTGAAACAATGTACTGGAGTAAACACCATAGACTTTATGCTCATATTTGTATCCAGACTCTGGGGCAGAGTGCAGGAACAGTGCATTGCGCTTCTAGGCAGTAGCCACAAAATTACCTTTATAAAAGGAATTTTATCTTAAGAGAAAAGAAAATCCAGCATAAGAGATCATTTCAAGCCATTATAAATGAGTTCAAGTCTTGGATCTAGAAAAAAAATTCTTGAATAAATTATTAGACAGATGGATTTGTGAACAAGTAGAAAACAAAATGGTCATCATGAACCAGAATGACCTCACTAAGAAAGTAGTGCCAACTGACCCTCTTTTCCTTTTTCAATATAATCACTAGACTTGTAAATTAAGCAAATACACTGGATAAATGGTCTCATTTTGTTTTTATTCCAGCTTCTAATACAGTATCTTATACAGAATAGGTGCTTAATAAGTGTGTGGTAAATTGCACTGAAGTTAATTGAATAATCATATGGACAAAATAGAAAATGCAGGCTGAGTGATAATAGAGTTAGGTAGATTAATAGCTGTCTTAACAAATATGCCCAGAGGCTTTTGATTAATGGATAGATGTCATCTCAAATACAGAACAGTTGATTAGTCCCTGTTAGGTTCAACATTTTTATCAATGAATTTATTAAAAACATATGAAGAATGCATATAAAATTTGTGGATCACACAAAGCTGGGAGAAATAGCTAATAGGCTAAAGAACAGATTCAGAATTCAAAAGATTGTCCGTAGGCTGGGACAAAAGCCCAATCCAAAAAGCTGATACTTGATAGGAATAATAAAAAATTACATGAATATAGTGCTCTAAGGTTTGCAGAGTGTTTTCTTCATGACAATTTAGGAATATAGTGTATGTCAGTGGTTCCCAAACTTTTTTGGCCTACCACCCCCTTTCTAGAAAAAATATTACTTAGTGCCCCTGGAAATTAATCTTTTTTTATTTTAATAGCAATTAATAGGAAAGATATATGCACCTGTGGCCATCACTGCTACCCCTGGATCACTGCAGCACCCACCAGGGGGCAGTAGCACCCACTTTAGGAATCACTGGCTTATTTGTCTAGGAAGACAACTACCCACGCAAATATATAAAAGAACAAAAACAAAACCATAACAACCCAGAAAATTAGCTGAAAATACCATCAAGGAAAGTCCGGAATTTAAGAAGGTACCACAACTTCTCAGAAAACAGAGCCTACCTATCATTAAATAGGAAAAATGAACAAACAACCAAAATAGCACCTAACTCTAAAGACTTATTATAGAGACAAAGAGCAAGGTACAGACACAGAAGGGGACAGTGAAAGCAAAGTCCCAAAGAAAAATATGGAATGGACACAGAGTCTAGAAGAGCTCAAAAAAGACTTCAAAAACCAATTTTTAGAGGTAGAGGGAAAGTGAGGAAGAGAAATGAAAGTGATGCAAGAAGAAAGGAAACTAATGCAAGAAGAAAGGAAAGGAATGTAAGAAGAAATGAAAGTGATGCAGGAAGAAATGGGCCAATTGAAAAAGGAGAATCAAAAACTGACAGAGGAAAACCAGGCCTTAAAAATCAAAATTGGCCATCTAGAAACTAATAATTTAATGAGAAATCAAGAAACAATAAAGCAGAATGAAAGGAATGAAAAAACAGAGGAAAACATGAAATATCTTATTGAAAGAACTGACCTGGAAAATAGATCTAGGAGAGACAATCTGAGAATAACTGGACTACTTGAAAGCCATGATGATGAAAAAAACCTTGGATATCATATTACAAGAAATTATCAAAGATTACTGCCCAGCAATCCTTGAACAAGAAAATAAAATTGAAATTGAAAGAATTCACAGATCACCTCTAGAAATAAATCCTCAAATGACAACTTCCAGAAATGTAATAACTAAATTCAAGAGCCATCAAGTCAAGGAAAAAATACTTCAAGCAATCAGAAATAAACCATTCAAATACCATGGAGCTATAATCAGGATCACTTAGGACCTAGCAGCCTCTCCAAAAAGGATTGTAAGGCATGGAATATGATATTCAGGAAGGCAAAAGTTTTGGGTTTACAACCCAGAGTCACCTACCCAGCAAAAGTGAGTATATTCTTTCAGTTTGAAAAATGGTCATTCAATAAGATAGAAATTTCCCAGGTATTCCTGAGGAATAAGCCAGGCCTAAACAAAAATTTGAAGGCCAAATATAAGACACAAGAAAAGCTCAGAAAGATAAATAAGAGAAAATTTAAGGGACTCATTAAGGTAAAAATGTTTATATACCTACATGGCAATAGGATTTTTGTAATTTTCAAAAATCACTCAGTAGTAGAAAAGATAGAAGGAATTTACTCAGATAGTGGAGAAGTAAGCCAATTATGAGAATATGATATATATGATGATATATGATGTATATGTAAATGTGATTATATGGAAAGATATATGTATCATTTTTACCTTACTGAGTCCTTTAAATTTTCTCTTATTTATCTTTCTGAGCTTTTCTTGTGTCTTATATTTGGCCTTCAAATTTTTTGTTTAGTATGTATGATATATGTATGCATATGAATAATATTTTAAAAATCAATCAAGGGCTGAAAGAGAGGGTTTCACTGAGAGAAAAGGAAAGGGAGAGATATAATGGGGTAAATTATATAATATAAAGAGGCAAGAAAAATCAATACAGAGAGGGGAGGATAAGGGTAGTGATAGGCAATGCTTAAATTTTACTCTCATAACTGCCTCACGGGGGGGAGGAGGGGAGGAAGAGTATACTCAGTGGGTTATAGAATTCTATCACCCTACAAAGAAGAAGAGGAACAAGGGAAGGGGTGGAGTATAATTGAAGGGAGGGGAAACTGAAAAGGTGACAAAAAGCAAAATATTGGCGAGGAAGAACAGTGAAAGGGAATAGAGCAGGATCTAAAGAGGATAAAACTATGGGGAGTAATACACAATTAATAATCATAATGCTAAATGTGAATGGGATGAACTCACCCATTGAACAGAAGCGGATAGCAGAATGGATTAAAAAACAGAATCCAGCTATATGTTGTTTACAAGAAACACATTTAAGGCAGGGTGACCTACACAGATTCAAAGTAAAAGGCTGGAGCAGAAGTTATTATGCATCATCTAAAGTAAAAAAAATGTAGCAATCATGATAGCAGACAAAGCAAAAGTATAAATTGAACTGATTAAAAGAGATAAGGAAGGAAATTTCATTTTACTAAAAGGTACTATAAACAATGAAGTAACAGCATTTATGCTCCAAATGGTATGGTATCTAGATTTCCAAAGGAAAAATTGAAAGAACTCAAGGAAGAAATAGATAATAAGACTACACTAGTGGGAGATCTCAACCTTCCCCTTTCAGAAGTAGATAAATTGAACCAAAAAATAAATAAGAAAGAAGTAAGGAAAGTAAATGAAATGCTAGGAAAATTAGAGTTAATAGATATCTGGAGAAAAATGAACAGAGATAAAAAGGAATATACCTTCTTCTCAGCAGTACATGGTACATATACAAAGATTGATCATGTAATAGGGCCTAGAAATATTACAAACAAATGCAGAAAAGCAGAAATAATAAATGCCACTTTTACAGATCACAATGCTGTAAAAATTATAATTAACAAGGGTCCTTGGAAAGTATAAGGGGTGAAAAGGTGTTTTATGGGTTCAATATATTAAAAGGTGGTCACCAGGGGAAATTTCCCCAATTAAGGAATAATCTCAAGTCAAAATTGACTTTTATTTACATTTAGGAAGGTTAAAGGTAGGGAATTGAGAGAGAGAAACTCTGGCCCGGACTAGAGGCCTGGACCAGGTAAGGATTTGGAGGCCCAGCAATTGGGGCACAAAGGTTAATTAAACAATGCTTCTAGTTACAAGTCCTTTACAATTAGAGAGGCTGGAGAGGCCTCCCTGAGGGCAGAGCCTCCAGAAACGCCAAGGAAAGAGAAAGAGAGTCAACCTAACTTACCCACATTGAACAGTCTAGGTCACGAACCAGCAAAGCTCCCTCAGGTCCCCTTCACTTCACCAGTTGCAGCCTCACTCACTCCTGCAGCCTCACTAGATGCTGTCTTCCACCCAAGACCCCAACTGACTGAGGATCTTCTCCTTTTAAAAGGGTTACTTATGCATCACTTCCTGCTCCTCCCTCCTAATTCACATGTCCAATCACAATAGACACTTTCTCATAGAAAGGGTAGGGGGTGGTGCCCCAATTCTGATTGGTTACTCAAAATAGCACACGTGGGTTAGGACCTCCCAGAATTGGAAGGTGCTCTCACCTTTGTATAGACTTAATTTATCACAAAAGGCAAATTTAAAGTTATTTGGAAACTAAATAATCTAATTCTTCAATACAGGTGGGTCAAAAAAGAAATCATAGAAACAATTACAGACTTCATTAAAAAGAATGACAATGAGGAGACATCATATAAAAGCCTATGGGATACAGCCAAAGCATTACTCAGGGGAAATTTTATATCACTGCGTGCCTATACCAGCAAAATAGAGAGGAAGGAGATCAATGAATTGGGCTTGCAGCTTAAAAAATTAGAAAAAGAACAAATTAAAAACCCCCTGATAAAACTAAATTGAAAATCCTAAAAAATTAAAGGAGAAATTAGTCAAATTGAAAGTAAAAGAACTATTTAACTAATAAACAAGGCTAGGAGTTGATACTTTGAAAAAATAAAATAGGCAAAGTACTAGTTAATCTAATAAAATTGAAAGTAAAAAGAACTATTGAACTAATAAATAAGACTAGGAGCTGGTATTTTGAAAAAAAAGCAAATAAAATAAAGTATTGGTTAATCCAATTAAGAAAAAGAAAGAAGAGAACGAAATTAACAGTAACATCAATGAAAAGGGTGATCTCACCTCTAATGAAAAGGAAATTAAGGCAATTATTAAGAGTTATTTTGCCCAATTATATGACAATAAATATAGCAATCTAGTTGAAATGGATGAATATTTATGAAAATATAAATTGCCTAGATTAACAGAAAAGGAAGGAATACTTAAATAATCCCATATCAGAAAAAGAAATTGAACAAGCCACCAAAGAACTCTCTAAGAAAAAATCATCAGGGCTAGATGAATTCACAAGTTAATTCTATCAAACATTTAAAGTCAATTAATCCAAATACTCTACAAACAATTTGACAAAATAGGCAAAGAAGGAGTCTTACTGAATTCTTTTTATGATACAAATATGGTACTGATTCCCAAGCCAGGAAGACCAAAAACAGAGAAGGAAAACTATAGACCAATATCGTTAATGAATATAGATGCAAAAATATTAAATAAAATACTAGCAAAAAGGCTACAGCAAGTTATCACAAGGATTATTCACAAAAGGCTTTAAAAGAATGCTTGCCATTTGATCCAGCCATACCATTACTAGGTTTCTATCCCAAAGAGATAATAAGGAAAAATACTTGTACAAAATTATTCATAGCTACACTCTTTGTGGTGGCAAAAAAAATGGAAAATGAAGGGTTGTCCCTCAATTAGGGAATGGCTGAACAAATTGTGATATATGATGTTGATGGAATATTATTGTGCTGTAAGGAGTGATGATCTGGAGAATTTCTATATGAACTGGGAGAACCTCAATGAATTGATGTAAAGTGAAATGAGCAGAACCAGGAGAACATTGTGCACAGAAAGTAAAACACTGTGGAACAATCCAATGTACTGGACTTTGCTACTGGTAACAATGCAACAAGCCAGGACACTCCTGAAGGACTTATGGGAAAGAATGCTAACCACATTGAGAGAAAGAACTATGGGAGTATAAATGCAAAAGCAAAACATATGACATCACTTATCACAAGTATATATGAGTATGTTATTTGGGGTATAGGCTTCAAAAAATTGCTCTATAGCAAAAATGAATAATATGAAAACAGATATCAAGTGATAACATTTGTAAAACCCAATGGAATTGCTTGTCAGCTCTGGAAGGGAGAGGGAAGAGGGGATGAAAAGAAAATGAATCATGAAAATGTGGAAAATATTTTAAAATTAAAATTAAAAAATACTTATATCATATTCCTATATGAGAAGTATGGCTTTATTGATTAACATTATATAATTAATTACTTTATTAAAAATTTATAATTGTCAAAAAATAAAAATGTTTATGGAATTTTAGAAAGGAAACTTCTACTATGTGTAAGACTTTATACTACAAATTGGGAATACCTAAGTATCCAAAAAATTGGTTTCACCCTAGATAAGTCACTTAAGGTCCCTGTAACTCAGTTTCCTTATCTCCAAAATGAAGGGTTTGGACTTGATGGCCTCTAAATTCCCCTTCGTTTCTAAATCCAGGGTGTTCTGCTATGATCTGTGGTTTCATGTGAGGGGAATTTACAATGTGGGAATTCCCTCCACTACCTTCAATTTCTATCGGTCTATAATTTCATAGGTAAATCCTTGAGAAATGTCTGAGACACATAGAAGTTTTGATTTACCCAAGGGCACTTACTATTAGCTAATAAGTATCAGAGGCCTTGAAGGTACAAAGATTAAGAAGCCAAAGCTATCCTTGCCTTCAGAGTTTACATACTACTGAGAACACAAATATAAAGAGACACTCACCAGATATTTTGAAAAGGTAGAGAACACTCGATTCTCTCTTTGCCTCTCAGTCCCTGCCTGTCTCTGTCTCTCTGCACTTGTGCTTATCTGAGAAGAGCATCTCTAATGCAATATAGGGCTTTTGTTTTGTTTTGTTGCAAGAATGCTAGTGTAATATTTAAAACCAATATAGTAAGAGAAAAGGACAATCCATTTTTGCAACAGTGATAGCACTGCCAGGGTTCATCTAATATTACCAATTCTATAAGACCTGTCAGTTTCTAAATGCAATAGAATAAACGTAGATGGACCCTCATGGAGAGAGTGTGCCAGTTTTTAATCATCCCTTTAATCACCTTCCACATCTGCCAGCTTTCTCTTCCTGAAAATGCTGCCACTTTTAGCATGACCCCAAGAGGCAGGTACAGTACACAAGATGCGTGGTGCTATGCCTTTCCAATCTTGTCCCTCCTGGCTTTCGATTTAATGATGCTACTGTCTGATTTGACTGAGATCAGCTGGGTGGTTTTTCCCCCCTAATTCATTCAATATCACAACACCACAGGGGTACTGGAGTCCTGAAGGGTTTTCTAGCAGTCCCTGAAATCAAAACAATGCTTCGAAGAAACATCTAAAAAGGACACACAGTATTGGAAAAGGATGGACTCACAGGAGGTGAGCAGACTCTCACAATGCAATAAAGGGGAAAACAGCACACAAACACATACACGCACATAGAAATAAATGAGATATGTCTCTCAAATGAAGCATATAAGTCTCATCAACTGATCTGATTTTGTCACTTAAAATAACAATTCTAATTGCAAGGGAACTATGTAAGATGAAATATTAGGGAGAGTTTACGAATTAGGTGGTTTCAAAGGGTGCATCTACTAGGGTTTAATTTAGTATAAATCCTGCCTGAGTACCCTGAAATTGTGAGTTTAAATGATCAATCACTATTGATTTTTCACTTTCTTTCTGACAACATTTGGTTATTTTCCTAGTCACGTGGCCTTGCCATTTGAGCCAAAGTCAATAAAGAATTTATTCATTCATTAGGTCTATAGAGCCAGAATGTTATACTGAAAAATTACATTTAAAATTTTTCTGTGGTAAATGTCAAATACTTTGTATGGGATTTTAATGTCCATGAAAAATTAACTTTGAGAAAATCATAGATAAAATGTGCACACAGAAAGAGATTGTTGCTCTTTTATGTCATTTTGTTAACATGGAAAAAAAGTTGGCTTAATAAGATTTTTTAAAATAATTATTTTTGGTCTTCATATTTCTGGTATGCTAATGCCAGTAGAACAAGCTCTATCAGGTTCCACCCAGGTGGAAAGGCTATGAAACCTGGCTATGAAAGGTATGAACCTGGTAATATTCCATGACTGCTCATCAAGAACTAACCTCTCTAGATATGTAAATATTCACATCCAGGTTGCCTGACAGTTAACAAATAATACTGTTTGGCAATAGTGGTTCATGAAACAGGCATCAGTCCTCAATAACTCCTTCACATTTCTGAAACGGAATAACTTCATTAAGATAGAATTGAAAAGAAGAACAAAAAACTATAATGGAAAGTATAACTTGGGAGCAATAAATAGGAGGGGGGAGAATTAAAGATTACCAGGAAACCTCATATTCATGTCTATACAGCATGAATATTTTCTCCAAAAGAACAATTGGAAGGCACTATTCATTATGAATACTGAAAAACATCATATGCTTACAAGTAAAAAAACTACTCTTAGACAAGAAATGATTGGTTGATGATTCAGTCATTCCAGAATCAGCTGTTTGGTGCAATTAGTTAAAGCAAAGGTCAAAAATAATGGCAAATTAGACAAAAAAACAAAGATGAGAAGAGTGAGGATAATATTATGACAGCTCCAACCCAACCTAATTGATGTCACTAATTCCAAAAATGTGGGGTGGAAAGAGGACAAGAGAGGAGGAAAATGGATTGAAGTATAGCTGTTGACTCTATGATTAAATGTTTAAGTGATGCAAAACAGTCACCACAAAAGCGAGACCAAAAGAGTTATGAAACTACCCCAGCTAGCAATCACTAACTCCCTTTACCAGATTACTCCAGACAAGAACACCATTTTTGAAACACTATGGAGAAAGAAGAAAGATTCTGAATATTGTCACTTCATAAAAGAATAAAAATTTCAACTATTTCAAAGATCCCAAGCTGCTTTCTTCTACCAATTGTCCTTTTTAAAACCAATATTCTCCTGATAACTGTAGTAAATTATAGAGTACCATGATCTTAGAAGAATTAAAATTTGGGGTGGCCCATAGGATAATGAAAAGATTTGTGGATGGGAAAAGTAGCCTACAGCATGTTAGCAACAGTGACTAGTCAAGATATCTTAAAGGATTTATAGCAGGAAAAAAAAGTTGAACAATCAGAGAGTAAGATTTGGGGATAAAAAAATACAAAACCTGAATGGAGACAATAAAAATGAATACTTTCTAACAAAATATTTCCTAATACTAAAACATTAGAAGAACTAAAAGAAGACTCCATAAGGGTGACTATATCCTTTTATAGGATTTTAGAAAGATGTGCTCAAGAATCACATAGGATTGTGTTGAATGTAGGTTGATCATAACATCACAGATAAAGCTAAGTATGAAAGTATGGTAGAATATCAAGGGTTAACATAAGTTATAATATTTTTATCTACTATCATTTCCTTTTAAAATTTAGAGAAACTTGATATTGTCATTTTATTTTTTTATTAAGCTGTATAACTCACTAAAGAATATAACAGAGAAGTTGCATGTTGTAATAGATGGGGCTGTCTTTGAAAACTCAAAGATCTAGATTGCCCTACCTCAGACAAATACCAGATGTGTGACCCTGGCCAAAGTACTTAACTTAACCTCAGTATCAAAGGCAAATTATAACAATGAAACAGTAAGTACAGTCTATTCCTAACCCTTAAAAATACAACAACCTGAATCAAACTTTAAAGATCTATAGGTTGTCTAACATGGTTCAAGTTATGAAAAAAGAATGAATAAGAAATAATAAGAAGAAAATATAATTCAGACATAATAGAAATTAAAACTTGCTAACAAAGGCATGCTGTCCAAACCCTAGCCCTGCAGTAACTTTTAGTATATGTCTGAATTAAATAAGGCACAACAAACATTTGCTTCAACAAAATTTCACAGAACTACTTTGTCCCACCCAAATTAAAAATTGATTGAAATTTTCAGCTTAACATAATCCATTTTTTCCTATTCTTTAAAAAATTTAGACAATAAGAATTCACTTTCTTTCCTTAGGTGTTCCAAGACTAAGCTTGTCTTCCATGAATAAACCAGTTTTAGTTGAATTCTCCAAAATAGAAATGAATAATCAGGTTATTAGAGAACTGTTAGAGAAATACATCACTTTTTTTAAGTAAAGAAGAGGATCCCATCAGTATGAAATAGTGGCTATTTTGATTGGCTTTACTTAAATGTTTTTCTTTCCAAGAAGCACTCAATTGAGTGGGTGGGGGAAGAAATGATTGTGTTGGTTTTCGGGGGGATTTTTATAATTTGTTTTAAGGCAGCAAACAAGAGAGGAAGAAAGGAGAATAGAGGGAAAGAGGGGAAGAAGAGATAGAAGGGGAAAGGGGAGAAGGCAAAGAGGAGAGTACTGATAGGAAAATAATAGGAAGTCTTTAGGTCAATATCTATTGTAGAAGATGAAAATGTAAACAAATTCTATGAAGAACTTAAGAAAGAACCTCCAAACTAAATTAATAAAGACTGTAATATTCAGTGATTAGTGTGCAAAAGCAAAAATAGATAAGGACAACAAAAATATTTTTGGAAGACATGGTTCAAGAGTAAGGAATTAGAGACCAAAAATATAGCCTGCCCAGAAGATTAATTTTATTTCAATATATTACATATGTCTATACATTATTCTTTGAGTAAAAAATAAGAAGGCACAGTAATGTTACAAAAACATAAATTTATTATATCATAATAGACAAGAAATTACTTATAATTGATAATAGGAGTTATTGCTGAATCAGTTAACTTTATACGGCCGTACCAAAAAAGAATAAAATTGTGGTAAAAACATGGATTTTAATGAAAAAATTTCCAATTTAACGTATTTAAGCTACTTTTTAATGACAAATAAAAAGAAAATGAGTGGAGGAAAAGGCACTGATACTGATTATAGCAATTTTATACTGAAATTTAAGTTCAGTTATAAGTCATTTGCCATAATGGTGTGATGGAGGGAGAGAAACACAGCAAAGAATAAAACAAAACAAAATAAATCAAACCCCACTTTAATTGACAAACACTTGAATTTCTTTCCAAGTAGGAAGATATGGAACACATTGCAATCTAAACTCATTTATAATAAAATAATCTTATAGAGAAGGATAGTGGAAAATTATGAAAAATATTACCACATAAGGTATAAAGAATCATTGGATCTGTACTAGTAGCAATGTAATGACCCAGGACAATTCTGAGGGACTTATGGAAAAGAACGCTGCCCACATTCAGAGGAAGAACTGCAGCAGTGGAAACACAGAAGAAAAACAACAGCTTGAACACATGGGTTGAGGTGGACATGATTGGGGATGTAGACTTGAAACTACCACACCAATGCAACTATCAACAATTTGGAAATAGGTCTTGATCAATGACACATGCTAAAACCACTGGAAATGCGCTTTGGCTATGGGGGGTAGGGGAAAGAGGTGAGGTGGGGGGGTGGTGAAGGGGATATTACTATTTGCAGACTACAGTGTGCTGATTGCATCATGCCCCCTAGACCTCATAAATGAGATCCATAATCAGTCAAAAGAGTTTGGTCTAGCCAACCACTTTGGAAAATGAATGATGCTTGTTGTCTTGTTAGCAATAGAGTTGGGTGGAAAACATAGAAAGGTACATATGGAAGTTTGCATACGTGTACATATTTACAGAATAAAGGGACTATAAATTTATTTATAATGGTTGGACTGCATAAATGGAGGTCATGTATGTATATATTTATATATCTATTCATCTGTCTATCATATCTATTTATTTATATTAGATACTAGAAATGGACAATGATCTGGCTATGGGAATGATCTGGAGAGGAGCATGTTTGATTACTTTTGAGGAATTGAAAAGTTCTTTGAATGCTTCTCCCTGAAGCAAAAAACTATTTTTAAAATTAATAATAATGATTTAATTGATGATTTTAATGATAATTAATCAAGAGTGCAGTAATACAGTTGCAAGTCATAGAACACTCCAGTTTCTTTTGTCTTTTTTAAAAATTTTTAAACTCTCACCCAAAAAGCATCCCCCCAAAAAATTTTAAAGCAATGTGGCTGTGACCAGGCTACAACAAACACACAACAAAAGAATTTTGCCGGAGGAGCTGTATAACTGATGTCATCCAAACGATATAGAATCAAAGAACAAGATGGTCTGGTTACATGGTGAGAGCGAAGTACTGCTTCCATGCTTCATCTCCTCATGAAGTCAAGAAGATTTGAGGTTGGCCTCAAGGCCACTCTTTGGGTAGACTGTCTCTGAAGAAATACAAAGAAACAAAGACAAAAGTAATAGAGAATGTAGGATTCAGACAATTTAAGATCTACATCTCTGGAAGTTAATTTCCTGAATGAGATCCTGGATAAACTGGAATACTGAAGTATAACATCCCAAACTCCTTTGGCCAAATTCCTATGAGGATCTATATTGCTAGTGAATACTGGAGCTACTGTCTTTCGTGTTATCACAAAAACATCTCCCATTTTATTAGGTCCCCCATTATCAGTAGAAAAATCCCATTTTGGAGCTACTTAGCTTCATTCAATTCTACTTTTCAGACTTGCTTTAGCAATGTTTTCTTATATTTCTGGAAAAGAGCTCTTTTTTAATGTTTCTTCTATGCAGAATAGACCTTTCAATAAATTCTTCTTCCTATTTATGTCCAGTTGCCAGAGTCTGGCAATTTTATCAGTTGGAATTCCTTGGTTTGTTATTATAGTTCTATCCCAATGTGTTTCACATGAATTATTTTCTAAACGCATCTTAAATTATAATCATAGTACTTTGTCAATAACTTATTAAAATACCCTTGAAATTAAAATTTAGTTTGATTTTTACCACCTAAATCAGACTAGTGGCCAAGCAGTACCAACTCTTCATCCACAACACCTTTCATCCTACAACCTCTTCACACCTGCCACACAACCCAGGTCTTCATAATGACTTTAATGGATTATATGAAGAGTCTCCTTTTGGTTTTCTTGCCTCTATCTCTCCCCTCTATAATTCCTCCTTCCTATATCTATAAAAATAATATTCTTAGAGACAAATGCACCCATATCACCCCTACTCAAAACCTTGTGTGATTCCTTTTTGCCTCTGATAGAAAATACAAACTCCTAAGGTTGGCGTTTAAGATGCTCCACAAACTGGCTCCAATCTACTTTCCCTCATTTATTAATATCACTTAATTTCATAACTGTACCTTCCCACCAAACTGTAGTTGCAAGCTGTTCTAGAAGTTAACTTGTCGTCACCTTCCTCCAAATAGTCCTTTAGGCCTGGAATATACTTCCACTTCATCTCTGCTTTTCAAATTCCTAATCTTCAAGACTCATCAGGGATTATCTCCTAAGTGAAGCCTTCCCCAATTATCATCACCCCCACAAACACACAAATGGCCTTTTAATATTTACTCCCTCTTCAAATATTCCTCAGAACTTCTTCTGATTTTCCTTTGTCCACATAATTCCCATACTATTCTTATTTATGTTCATGCCATATTTCATCCAGTCTGACTCAATGAAATGTAAGAGCAGAGACCATTTCGTCTTTTTAATATCACAAGTACCTAGTATAGTGGCTTGTACATAGTAAATGCAAATAGCAAATATTCAAGGAATTTAATTGGACTAAATTCACACCTTTTTTTGGAAATCTGTGAAAAACTTTAAAATAATTTTGTAAATCTTCCTTTGTTCCTCTACCAGCTAGAAGGGAGTTTTGTAAATGCAACCATTTGTAATATATTTATATGTTAATTTCACTGAATTACTAAATCCAGAGAAAGGAAAACCTGAGTTTAAATCCAACCACAGACACTCACTAGGTTTTATCCTAGACAAATCTATCTGCCATAGATTCCTTATCTGTAAAATGGGCATCATAATAGGCCTTGCCTCCCAAAGTTTTTGTGAGGCCCCAGTGGGATGATATTTACAAAACACTTTGCAAATCTTAAAGAGAGGTATATAAGTACTATAACTTTTGTTATTATTATTGGAAATTTGGGCAAATACTATAAACTATAGAGAGAGAGGGAAAAATAAACTATACTCTTAATTTTCTTTCTCAGTCAACAATTAGAAACCAAATCCAAATTTTCAAATTTAACACATATACCCCCTTCTCACTGGCATATCTGAAAAACAATTCTTTAGGGAAATTTTTAGGTCCTATTTTATACTAAGCAATTTATTTCTATATTAAGACTGACATTTTGAATCATGAGATTATAAGATATTTTTACTAGATGAAAAAATTTAAATGATTGACTATCTCAACATTTTCATTCCATAAATAAGAAATGCAGATTTAACAGATAGATTCAACAGTGCTTTTTGTGACTCTAAATGGTATTTTCTTTCTGCTTTTTCAAAACAGGCAAAAAAAAAATTAAGTGAGGGTTTGTGTGGCACACAAGTGAACACAATTAAGGAAACTCTTATTGTTGTCTACTGAATAGACTTGTCACATTACTATTCACAGCTTTGTCTAGTGACAGTGGAATATCAAAAAGATACTGAATAATATAGCAAAAATCTATTGTGCCACTGAGATCTAATCTTTGTCTGAATGTAATTGCCTTATTAAAAGATTTGCAAGCTTACTCTTTCTGTGATTCTAAAATAAACCAAAAATTAAAAAAAAAATACATATACCCACCCCATGCTGTAAAATTGCAACTGTAGTCCCCATGATATGACAACAGCATGTAAGTCAAACTGAAAATTAAAACCCCAGCCCTCTGGTTCTCTAGCAATGGCATAGATGCTTCCAGTCCTGCAATTATCCCTGATGGTATGAATGGCATTTGGTAGACTTTTTTCCCCATGAATTTAGCTTGAAGTGCCTGAGGAACTGCTTATGTAAATATTAATATCCCATTTAGATTGTAATTTGTGTTCTGTGGCATTACGTCTAGTGTCTGCTTCTTAGTACCTGTTCATTATAGCTAACAGATTCCAGATCAGCTCCTTTGTCTTTTCTTCTCCCCCAACCACCTAGCTCCAAGGCTTCCTACAGGGAGAACAGTTCCACAACTCAGTGGAAGCAAAGCTATAATTGCCCAACACTTGTGCCAATGCCCATTACAAATTGTCAGCTTTAGTAAACAGAATAAGTAGATGAAAAATTTCTTTTTGCCCTTCAGCCATTGTCTTTTTTGCGTATTGTAATTGCTTGCTTTTTTTTGTTGTTTTTAAATCATACTAAAGGCATGAGTTTGCTGGTCCTAGGAATCAAAACAATTACAGTGTTGTTTTTGGTTTGGGGGGCAGGGTGAGTAGGTGTCCTCTGTGTGTGTGTGTGTGTGTGTGTGTGTGTGTGTGTGTGTGTGTTAACTTATGAGCCAGGCAGAGGTATACTGTGAGCCTCTTTGTACATAGCAGTGTTAATTCACCTCCATCCTAGCCTGAAGACACTGTACATTTCAAAGGAAGTTGCAAAAACCAATTTCATTGTTCTCTCATTTCTAGATATCCTTTAGGAAATAGTAGTCATGTTAACCTGTTCCCTTCCTTATAGATTCACATAGTTTTTAACAGCACATGAATCAGAGGAATTTATCCTTTCCTGAATACTTCATGTAATTCCTTGCATAATAATTTTATTTTCCTCTGAGACAATTGTGGTATGTAGTTTTCTTATAGCATACTTATAATAAAATCATATGAATGTGATTCAGTCACTTTAAGCATAAATGTATTTATTTTCTTTTTTTATATATAGAATATTTTCCATGGTTACATGATTCATGATTTTTCCTACCCCTTTTCCCTCCCCCCATCCCAGAGCTGACAAGCAATTCTACTGTGTTATACATGTTCAAAACCCATTTCCACATTAATCATATTTGCAATGAGTGTCCCAATTTTGCCACATTCCCTCCAACACTTTCCTTTGCTGCCATATTGGCCAGTCTGCTAGGTGTAAGGTGGTATCTCAGAGTTGTTTTTATTTGCATTTCTCTAATCAAAGGAGATTTAGAACACTTTTTCATGTGCTTATTGATAGTTCAGATTTCTTCATGTGAAAACTGCCTATTCATGTCCCTTGACCATTTGTCAGTTGGGAAATGGCTTGATTTTTTTTGTAAATTTGAAAAATCTTAGTTCCTTACATATTTGGGAAACTAAACCTTTGTCAAAGAATTTTGTCACAAAAATGTTTTCCCAGTTTGTTGCTTTCCTTCTAATTTTGGTTGCATTGGTTTTGTTTGTACAAAACCTTTTTAATTTGATATAATCAAAATCATTCTTTTTATATTTTGCAATGTTCTCTATTTCTTGCTTGGTCTTAAATTTCTTCCTTTGATCTGACAGGTACACTATTCTATATTCACCTAATATTTATGATTTCACTTTTTATATTTGTCATTTATCTATTTTGAATTTATCTTGGGATAGGGTACCAGATGTTGCTCTAAACCTAATTTTTCCCATACTGTTTTCCAATTTTCCCAGCAATTTTTGTTAAATAGTGATTTCTTGTCCCAAAAGCTGAGATAAGTATAGATTTATAACCACAAATTTGCCTAAGCTGTGAGTTTAAAATTAAATCAGTACAGAGACCTATGATTTCCATTATTATTACGATAGAGAAACACAAATAAGCACCAACAATGGCCTTTGGGTTCACAATAAAAAAAATTCTGCAACTCTTTTGCACAGCAGTCAAATAAGATGGGACCTATCTACTCAAAGTGTTAACAAACAAAAAAAAGAATGAAAATCTGACTATATTTTTTCTTTATTCAAGAAATATACCACTATCAGAACTTGTTACAAAATTTAAATTTTGGAGTTTAATATGTCGGCACTAGAATATAGGAAGGCAAAAAAAAAAAAATCAACACATTGTCCATGTCTGAAAATATATGTCTCATACCAGAACTTTCTACCTATCTAGTAAGAGTCAGAAAGGAAGATTTGTGGTCAGTCCTCTAAAGTCATTAACGGTCATTGCAGTAAGCAGAATTCTGAAGTAGTCATGTTGTTTTTCTTTACATTATTATAGAGAGCACATAAATTGTTTTGGTCCTACTTATTTCACATCCCATCAATTCATGCAAGTCTTACCAAGTTTCTCTGAGTGCTTTATATTCATCAATTCTTACAATACAATAGTATACCATTATATTCCATCATATATTCAGTCATATTCTAATTAATGGGAACATTCCTTCCATCTCTTTATTAATATTAAAAATGCTGTTATAAATATATATATATATAACATATATGCATACATATCAATGTCTTGAACTTCTTTGGGGTGTCTAGCAAATGTCTCACTGAATCAAAAGATATATTTATTCTAATAATTATTTTAGTATAATTCTAAATTGTTTTCCAGAATGTTAAAACAAATTCACAGATTCACCAGCAGTACATTAGTCTAGCTTTCTATATACATCCCCCAACTATTTTCCATTTTCACCTTTGCAGTTTTTTTTCTTTATTTACTTCTTATCTAAAGCATCATTCTCTGTTAGACACTGACATCCAGTTTGCATCCACCATCTATATATTTGTTTCCCCATCCAGGAGACATGAAAGGGCTCAAATAAACATAGGAAGGGAGACAAAGTTGTCATGGTGGTTGTTATTTTTTAAGCAACTCCATTATTAGCAGAAGGGACATGATTGAAAGATAGAAGGTGATTTGTTCCATAAAAGTGGGCTTAGCACTCAGATACTCAAATGGCTTTATGACTTCATTGATCCAAGAGTTCCCTCAACAATACAGATCACAGCCTACCCATGACTACTTATCTTGGGCAACTCTTCTCCCAAAGGTCCACCATAGGGTGAATCCAGCATGTTCTCTCAACATCCTGAGAGTACCAGTGGAGGATCCTGGTCATCCACCTATCATTCCTTGGTCCTGACACATGACCAGTCTCCCTCCTCTTCCCCTCCATTTTCTTTCTCTCATACAGTTCTATTTCTCTCAAATAATTCTTTGGTGATATCCTTTACTCCTGTTCTTTGTATGTCATCATTAATGCTATATTGCAGCCTGCATATACCCATCATATACCCTTTCATTTCTGTCTGTGTTTGACAAGCAAGCATTTAATAAGAAAAGGTTCCTAAACTGAGGTCCATGAGCATGCCTTTTTCTTTTACAAATTTTGACAACTATACTTCAATATAACTTATTTCCATAATAATCCCACGATATTATTCTGAGAACAAGTTTATAGACTTCCTCAGACCAAAGAGTTCCAAGAAAGAAAAAACTGTTTAGAACCCCTTTTCTATAGGTTGTCCATTTAGATGCATGTTGAAATATAAAAAATAAGACTTGCTTAATTCATTTGGTCTCTTCTTTGTGGATAAATAGGGAAGACTCTTTGAGTGACTAAATCTCTTCCAAGTCCAAAAACTGGACCTTCTGGATAACCTCACCATCCCTTCCATGGCCTTAAGCTTTATGTTCTCTATCATAGTGATGAATACCTTTGGTGAACACTCTATTTTCTGTTTTATCTGGTGTTTATTACCAGAGGTTCATTAAAAAGGATAATTTTCATTGCTAAAACTTCTAAGGAATCTTGAATGATCTTGACATATGGATGAGAGACACCTTGTTTTAAAAAAACCTGTCAGACAGCGTTTTGTTCTGCAGACTTAAAGTGAGTCAGTAGAATGAATTGGCAGTCAAATATCCTATTGTAATATGAGGCTGCATTAATAGAAATACCAAAACCAAAACAAGAGAAATGATACTATCACTATATTCTACCTTGTTCAGAAAACATCAGGAATATTGTGTTTAATTCTCAGTTTTAGGAAGGACATTGAAAAACCAAAGTATATTCAAATAAAGTCAACCAGGAAGATAAGAAGGCCTAAAATTATGCCACAAGAAGCTAAGCTACAGCAAATGAGGATGTTTAGCCAGGAGATAGGAAAGCTTAGGAGAATGTGATTTCTGTTGTCACTACACACAAGAGATTAGACTTGTTTTGGTTGGCCGCAAAAAGCAGAATTACAACTAATGTGTGAAAGATATGAAGAGGCAAATTTTGGTTCAATAAAAAGGAATAATCATCTAACCATTACAATGTTTCAAAAGTGGAATGAATCACCTTGGAATGGAATGCAATCCATGTCATTGCAGGATTTCAGGCAAAGGCAGTATTAATATTTCAGGAATGAGTTGCACTATATGACTTTGAATTCTCTTCTGTTACTTAGTCTATGATTCCATAAATCAGGAGACCTCATTTCTACTTCAAACTTTGTATCACCTCATAGAAGTCATAACCTCTCTGCACCTCAGTTTCTTCACCTGAAAATGATAGAATGGTAGTAGTCCAGCTCTGATAGTTTATGATTTGCACATAAATTGGAATTTTTAATTATTTTTCACCTATGTGAAGTCTTTCTCTGAAGTCTTTCTCTAATAAAAAATAATAATACTCTAATGCCTTATTATGGTGTGGAAGCATCTCTAAGTTCTTAAAATCAAACTAGTAGCATCTAGAAGTCCTCCCTCCCATGATGAGAAAATTTGAGTTCAGGACCAATTGCAGCAACAGAATTGTGTGCTATCCAAACACTCACCTTTACAAGTTCAGAGAGGCTAAACACTAGGTTGATCTGGTACATTTTGCACAGAAACTCTCCAAGATGGACAACCACGTCACAGCAGGGTTACAATCTGCAATCTGTGAAGGGAGTACCTACATACCAACAAAATCACAGAGCCTAGAAATATTAAGATTTTGGATTATAATAACAAATCAACTTATTACTATGTTATCACAGGGGAATTTTTTTTAATTGTACTTGCAAGAATCACTCCCTTGAAATGTCTTTTATTGAGACGATCCCTAATACTGGACTCAGATACCCTTAGGCAAAAAAGTCTTTCACATGCAGCCCATGTACAAAACAATGTCAAAAATCAATTTAAAGCCAGGTAAATATTGTCATAAGAGCTGCTCTGAAGTTTGCAATGTTTTAGACCCCCAGATCACACACTGTACAAATAAGTATTACATACATTGCTTTTCATTTCAGCCTCTTCAAAATGACACTGACCTCTTTCTTCAGAGGCAATCGCCTTTATAGCTTCCTACTCCTTCAAGAGAGATTGTTTCATCTCTCCTATTTCTGAAACAAAATCTTTTAGCTTATCTTTGAGATCCCGAATCCCCATTGTTTCTCACTGCACCACTTTGTTTCTTGTGTCAAAAAGAATTTTTTAAAAGCAAAATCTGTTATATTACAGCTTGGGCAAGAGTTTTCTTGAGCCAGATATGAATGCTTTTTACATTCATCATTGAGGTACTGGAAAACCATTCATTCCCTGATTATGGAAATATATTATGTATGTTTCTTTTGCTATCAAAAGTAGTAACATACTTCTTCATTTCATTTATTCCCTTCAAATGCATGTACTTCAGTTAGGGGACTTGCTATTAAATATCAAAGTCCTTCAAAATGAGTACTGCATATGTTCACAGAACGATGATCTATAATTCCTCCAGAGCATCTCCAAAATTCCTTAACATTCTAGACAATGTTTCAGTTACTTTTTCTGAATAAATACATGCCAATTATCTGGAAAAACTTATTAAAAGACCTATTTTTGTACACATTTCCAAAAACACAGCAGTAAATGGAATTTCTAAACTGTATAATGACTATTTTAATATCCTATTCTTTGAAATTTAAAAAAATTTTTTAGCATGGGGAGATAGTCTACTCAAAGTCATTTCTGTCACAAATAGAGACTCCTTTAAAATAACCAAATATTTTCCAAGTGACAATTTGCAATATCATGCTAGTGTGTATGTGACTTTGTGAAGATTTTCTAAAAATTTAGCATGTGACCTCAAAAAGCAAATAAGGAAATAGTTCTTCTGATACTCTAATTGAATTTGTGTTTTGTAGATTTAAAGCACTCCAAAAACAGAAATAAATGAGAAAATATATCTACCTCCCTTCTTTGCAAAGATGAGGCACATTGTACAAACTAGCAAGACTAGCATTTTTTCTCTCTTTCTTAATATTTTACATGTTGTCATAGGACAGGGCTGGCTGGATCATTATGGTGCCTGAATTTCAATACTGGAATCAATCAATAAACATTTATTAAGCATCTACTAGGTACAAGGCACTGTGCTAAGAGCCTAAAAAAAATTCTAATAGAAGAGCTGACAGTTAACAAAAAGAAATTATTAGCTATAGAAAGGAAAAGGTAATTAATGAGGATATTTAGTAAGGACAAACAGCTGAACCATCTAAGAACAACGCTCCTGACCCCATCTCCAGACATTGTACTGCCCACAGTGGTTTGCCAGTCAAACATCAGAGCCCAAATGGCTCTCCTCCCCATTTTTTGAAGAGTGCAAGACCTATAATCAGGAAAATCTGAGTTCAAATCCAGCATCAGACACTTACTAGCTGTATGACACTGGGCATATCTTAAACTCTATATGCCTCAATTTGTTCACCTCTAAAACAGGGATTATAATAAAACCCATCTCCCATAACTTTGTGAGGATACAAAAAAATAAATTGGAAAGTGCTTTACAAACTTTAAAATGCTATATAAATGCTACTTATCATCGTATATGTTATAATTATTACTATTATTATCAACAACCCAAACCTTAGTTCCTTGAATTAATTAACTCTCAAGGACATTGTCAATACCTCAATCTAGCCTAACTCACATGGAGTAGAACCTTAAAACAATGATCCCCAAACACAGGCTCTCTGTATGTGGCTCTCTGCTTAAGGAAGAAAGAATATAAATACTAAAATGAAGTTAACATACAAATGAAAGATATGAATAAAGAAAAAATACACTGTGCTGTTGAATATACTCATATGCATAACCATTTTTTAACCAAGAATAAAAGCTTTTGTATTATATGATCATGCTGGATGTCTTAACTCACTTTTTCATTAAAATATAATTCATTCTGAGGAAATCTGTTACTTAACTTTAAGTTTACAATAGGTATCAAATGCTCACTCATTGATTTTATAATGTATCTTGGTATTATAAAAAAAAATCTGGCTTATCCAGCATTTTATCAACTAAAAATCTCTTCTATGAAGTACTATTTATGTTCACCTAGACTACAATGATAATTGATGTTCAAAATAATGATCCTGTGGCACTAAAAATTCTTGAATTATCAAAGAAAGTATACATTTTGTTCATTACAGCATTCGTCTATATATTCTATAAAGATGAATTTTTGTAATATCCTAATTCTTATAAAACTATTCATCTACATACATATCTATAAAATATCAATCATAGCAACCCTCAAAGGTCATCTGGTCCAAAGCTTATCTAATTTAGCATCACTCACTGAGGCAATTGGAATAAAGACCCCTGGGTTTAAGAAGTTTTTAAAAATGAGAACCAGTCAGTTGCTCCTATTCATTTAAATTCCTTCATGCAATAGTGAATGCCTCTCCAAATGGATTGTATGATAAGCGTAGTATCCATACTAGGAAGGGGAAAAAGGAAACCCATGTGGAAGACAACACTTCCAAAAGAAATTAAGTGATATTCTTTATTGCTGGCTGGAGATAAATGTGGGATGCTACAGTCTTCTCAATATGCATCCAGATCTGAGTAATGGTATGGCAATTCTCTTGACTAAGGTAGTTTGGCAAATCCAAAAGCCACTTCCCTTTTGTATAGTTCAAGTCCCATTTCTAATGCATATTAGAGATTATCCTTCCCCTTTTCCTATGAATAGATGAAAGAATCTAACATATCAAATAAAACTGACCAAGTAGGCTAAGGAAATATTTTTCAAATGGTGAGATTAGTGAAGAAAGTGGCAGAATTAGATGTGAAGAGCTAAAGTTAAAAAAAAAGGATAATTTTACTGTTAATTGTGATTAGAAACCATAAAAGCTTCTCAGTGAATGATCAGCTACATGAACAGAAAGAAGAAAATAAAGAAGGCGAATTAAATAAAATTTAAAAATAATAGCAAATGAGTAAGATAACTGAAATTAATCTGAGATATTCT
This sequence comes from Gracilinanus agilis, assembly GCF_016433145.1. NCBI lineage: Eukaryota > Metazoa > Chordata > Mammalia > Didelphimorphia > Didelphidae > Gracilinanus > Gracilinanus agilis. The sequence continues at coordinate 242,725,280 of NC_058130.1, forward strand.
GGACATAGTGAGCATATGTTTCATTTTAGCAGCAAACACAAGGAAGTCCAAGATTTTCTAAATCAATTTCTAAAATTTTATAAAATGAAAGAAGTCTAACACAAGCACATGGGTGGATATTGCTGAGGAACTGACCAGAAGGCAATAGAGAACAATCCAAAATAAAGTTGCTAATGATTTAGAAAATCTTGCTTTATCTTGAGGTCTTAATCTATCCATCCACATTCATACTGGGAGACTGTGCTTAGAGGAAAGCCAGCTACTTCTAGTCATAGGATTCCAAGGGAAAACCTGAGGACCTAGGACAGTGATGGAGAACCTTTTAGAGACCAAGTGCCCAAACTGCACCCTCACACCATAGGTGAGCTTCCCTTACCGCAGACAAGGGAGGGAGGAAGAGCTCCTATTGGGCTGCTGAACAGAGGGGCAGGTGATGTGAAAAATGTCCTCAGGCATGCATGGAAAGGAGAACAAGAGGAGCCCTCTCTGGCATGTGTGTTCATCAACATGGACCAAGAGGTGTCTAATAGTATCACTCATAAATCACCATCCAAAGTGCTCTCCCAAATATCAATCAGCAGGGTAGCCTGTCTAACCTACCCAAAGTCCCTTCCTTTCCAATAATGTCAATGACCCCAGGAAATAACCAAATAATAGATTTCTAGAATTCTGATTCCACATAATCAAAGTTTTCAAAAATGTAATTCATTCAAAACCTTTTAGACTTCTAAGTGAAGCAAATGTCTAAGAATTGTATTACAGTGGTAGGGTGCATAAAATGACTGATGATGGTATTGAAAATCCTGTATTGGTGTTCAATTCTTTTCTTCCCTACAAGAAATGTCAATTTTAACAGAATTTGTTCATTCCAATAATTTTTTTTGAGCAAACCAAAGTTGAACAGAATTTTTGAAATGCAAAAAACATGGACAAAATAATTCTAAAAGCTAAACAAGTACAAATAGCTCAAAAATCTTACTGCTTTATCTTCACAAGGGAGAACCATGACTATTATTTCTTTGGAATCTGCCTTTATCTATAGGTCAGGGAGAGTTAAAGATTAAGATTAGCTATGAATATGGATGATATTGATCAAAATATTTAATGAAAATGGTTTTAATTTATGTCTTCTGATTTTAGCCATATTTAATTTGTAAAAAAAAAAGTTTTAAATTTTATATCATCAAGATAAATCACTATTCCTATGGTCACATTTACCTCTTTTGTATTTTATGATCTCTCCATCCTATCACTGGCTATGAATTCTTCCTCAATTCATAGTTTTTCAAGAGGTAAACTTTCAAGTCAATTTAAAAAAAAAAAATTTCTAAAGGCACCAGGAAGAATCTTATCATTAAACAAGACACTCCAGGTCAAGTCATCCAAGACTAATCATCAGTGATAAGAAATGAACTCAAAGACTTTATATTTCATGAATATTATCCTCAAATGGTAGACCTACCCTGTCACTGGGGCCACATACAAAATATCCTAAGTGTTGAATATTTACTCTGCATTTCTTGCTTAGCCAAGACATTTTTATTACTTACTGCAATAAGAAAGGAAGCCTTTCAAACACTATCTTTTTGCCATAAAGAATCACCTCTCTGAGATAAAGACAGAACTTTTATAACCCTTTAAGAGACAAATTAAATGGTTCAGTTTATAGTTCCACCAACAGAGTATTACTGTCCCAATTTTTCCATATTCCCTCTAACATTTGTCATTTTGCCACTTTTATCATTTTAGCCAATCTAATAGATGTGTGACATATCAGAATTGTTTTGATTTACATTTATCTAATCAGTAGTGATTTAGGGCATTTTTTCACACACCTATATATGTCTTTGATTTCTTCATCTGAAAACTGTTTATTCATATCCTTTGCCCATTTATAAATTGTGGAATGGTTCTTATTCCCAAAAATTTGACAAGGTTCCCTATATATTTGGGATATGAGACCTCTAACTATCTATCTATGAAAAATTTCCTTGATTTTCTGGTTTCCTTCTATTCTTGGTAACATAAGCCTTATTTGTACAGAAACTTTTTAATATAATATAATCAAAATTATACATTCTATATCTCACAATGTTCTCCATCTCTTTTTTTACTCACAAATTCCTCTTCTATTCATATATCTGATAGGTAATATTTTCCCTGTACTTCTAATTTTCTTATATCTCCTTTTATGTTTAGATCATGCATTCATTTTGATTTTATCTCAGTGAATGCTATGCCTAGAGTTTCTATCAAACTACTTTCTAATTGTCCTACCAATTTTTACCAAATAATGAGTTCTCATCCCCAAAACTTGGATCTATGCTTTTGTCAAATATAAGGTTACTACAATCTTTTATTTTTGTTTTTTTGTATGTCTGTCCTGTTTGACTGACATACTTTTCTATTTTTCAGATAGTTTTGATAAGTACTACTTTATAATATAGTTTAAAATATGATACTGCTAGGCCTCCTTCCTTTACATTTTTCCATTAATTCATTGATCATTTTGATTTTTTGTTCTTCCAAATGAATTTTTATAATTTTTTCTAGCTCTGTAAAATAATGTTTTGAAAATCTATTTGTGATGCCATTGGATAAGTAGTTTATTGGATGAGTTTAGTTGGGATTGTCATTTTAATTATATTGGCTCTGTCCTAGCATGAACAATTAATATTTCTCTAATTATTTGAATTTGACTTTATTTGTGTAAAAAAATCTTTTATAATTATGTTCATGTAGTTCTTGGTTTTGTTTGGGCAGGTATAATGCCAGGTATTTTATTCTGCCACCAGCTATTTTAAATGGCATATCTCTATTTCTTCTTGTTGGACTTTGTTAGTAATATATAAAAAGGCTAGTGATTTATGAGGGTTTATTTTATATCCTGTTCCTTTACTAAAATAATTGATAACATGAGAAAGTGTTCTAAATCTTTAATAATTAGAGAAATGCAAATCAAAAGAACTCTGAGGTACCACCTCACACCCAGCAGATTGGCTAAAATGAGAGAAGGGAAGAGTAATGAATGTTGGAGGGGATGTGGCCAAATTGGGACATTAATGCATTGCTGGTGGAGTTGTGAACTGATCCAACCATTCTAGATGGCAATTTGGAATGATGCCCAAAGAGTGATAAAAGACTGCCTGCCCTTTGAACCAGCCATACCATTGTTGGGTTTGTACCCCAAAGAGATCATAAATAAACAGACTTGTACAAAAATATTTATAGCCGTGCTTTTGGTGGTGGCAACAAACTGGAAAACAAGGGTATGCCGTTAAATTGGGGAATGGCTGAATAAATTGTGGTATATACTGGTGATGAAATACTATTGTGCTCAAAGGAATAAACTAGAGGAATTCCAGGTGAACTGGAAAGATCTCCAGGAATTGATGCAGAGTGAAAGGAGCAGAACCAGGAGAGCATTGTACACAGAGACTGATACAATGTGGTAAAATCGAACATAATGGACTTCTGTACCAGCAGCAATGCAATGATCCAGGACAGTTCTGAGGGATTTATGGAAAAGAACACTACCCACATTCAGAGGAAGAACTGCAGGAGTGGAAACACAGAAGAAAAACAACTGCTTGAACACATGGGTTGATGCAGACATGGTTGGGGATGTAGACCTGAAACGACCACACCAATGCAACTATCAACAATTTGGAAATAAGTCTTGATTGATCACACATGTTAAAACCAGTGGAAATGTGTGTTGGATATGGGGGTGGTGGTTAAGGGGAAAGTAAAAAAAAGAATCATGTAACCATGGAAATTTTTTCTAAAATAATAAAATATTTAGATTTTAAAAAATAAAATAAAATAACATAATTGATAGTTTCAACTAACTTTTAAATTGAATTTCTTGGATATTCCACATATACTATCATATTGTCACTTAAGAAGGATTTTTTTTCTTATATAATCATTGTATTGTTTAAATTTTTTTTCCTCTTTAAAATTTTTTTTGTCTTTTCTAGATTACATGTCAGTACAAATTTTAATTCTCATTTTCTGATATTTTGTAATCCCTATTCTCTCCCTCCCAACTCCCTCCCCAAGAAGACAGATAACAACATAAGTTATACATATGTTATCACAAGATACATAATTTCATATTCATCACATTATGAAACAAGACACACATTGCTTACACTAGAGAAAAATTCATTGAAGAAATAAAGTGAAGAGTAGTATGCCTTAATCTGCATTCAGACTCCATCTGTTCCTTTTGTTGTGGTAGATATCTTTTTTCAACATGAATCCCTTCAAGTTGCCCTGGATCCTTGCCTTGTTGATAATAGTGTATATACTCAGTCGAAAGGATCCAGAATTTAGTGACTATTATTCTATAATATAATATAATATAATATAATTCATATAATATAATTCATATTCTATAGTTGATAATAGTTAAGTCATTCATACTTGATCATCATAATTTTTGTTGTTATATCACTACTTTGGCCTATGAAGACCAAAGATAAAAAGAAAGTACTATCTATACCAAAGCATTTTTAGGAACAGCTTTTTTTTTTCTAAAATCAAAGTTTTTGACTAAAATGTAGAATATGAGTATTATGGAATATTGGTAAGCCATAAAAATTATAAAGATGGGATGGGGGAGGTTCCAGGTTAAGATGGCGGCAGAGTAAAAAGCAGTGCTTAACTTCTCCTAACCGAAACATACAGGACTCTTCAAGGGGACATAAAAACAAATCCAGACGAACAGAGGGACCCCACAACAGGGTGCAGCATGGAAGGTACATGGAATTGGGGCATTTCCATGCTATAAAGGGGTGAAACAGCTCTCACTAAATCACAGGCTGAGCAACACCCCCCCCCAACACACACACACACACACACACACACCACCTACAGTGCCAAAGCCAGTGCAAAAGAAGTAGAGTCATTGAGTCATTGGCAGCTCTGGGGCCTGCTCCTAAGAGTAGAAAGACTTAAGACCTCAAAAGGCTAAAGAATGTGTGTGGACTTTGAGCTCTGAAACTGAGCACAGGCGTGGGTGGAGGCTGATGCAGGCACGAGCAAAGGCTCTGAAACCTTGAGTGGGGAACCAGTGCAGACGGTATACAACTGTGGAAGCAGCACCCTGAGACTTGTAAAGGAGCCTCCAGCAGAGGATCAATCAAGGGGGACCACTAGGGGGATTGACCTTGAGAATAACCAGACCTGAGACCTCAGGAACCTAAAGAGTGCAGACAAACCCTGAGCGTGAGGATAAAGCTGAAAAGGGGCTGGGCTTAAAAAAGCAACCCAGAATCAGGAAGCCCAAAAGAAAAAGATTAACAACAACAAGAAGAAATCTTTAACACTCTACAACTTTTACACAGAGAAAATACTGACAACAGAGCAAACAGAAGAGGAGAACAAACAAACAATCACATCCAAACCCTCCCAAAATAATGAAAACTGGTCACAAGCTCTTGAAGAGTTCAAATCTGAGAAGACGAGAAAGTTGGAAAAGATTTGGCTAAAGAAATGGGAAATAGCTCAAAAGGAAATTAGACAAGAAAATAACAGTTTAAAAGGCAGAATTTTGCAATTGGAAAGTGAGGGTCAGAAAAAAATGAACTGATAAGCAAATTGAACACCAGAAATGACCAGATTGAAAAGGAAAACCAAAAGATTATAGCTGAAAAGCAGTCCCTAAAGGCTAGAATTGAGCAATTAGAAGCCAATGATCTCTCAAGACAGCAATAACAAATAAAACGAAGTCAAAAGACTGATAAACTAGAAGGAAACATGAAATATCTCAATGAGAAAGTGACAGACCAAGAAAACTGGTCTAGAAGAGAGAATCTGAGAATCATTGGTCTTCCTGAAAAAGCAGAAATTAATAGAAATTTGGACTCCATACTAAAATAAATTATTCAGCAAAATTGCCCTGAAGTTCTACAACATGAGGGCAATATAGACATTGAAAGGATTCATAGATCACCCTCTACACTAGACCCAGAAAAGACAACCCCAAGGAATATAATAGCCAAATTCAAGAGCTTCCAAGTAAAAGAAAAAATTTTACAAGAAGCCAGAAAGAGACAATTCAGATATCAAGGAGCACCAATCAGGATCACACAAGACCTGGCAGCCTCCATGCTAAAAGACCACAAGGCTTGGAATATGATATTCAGAAAGGCAAGAGAACTGGGTCTTCAACCACGGATCAACTACCCATCAAAACTGATTATATACTTCCAGGGGAAAGTATGGGCTTTCAACAAGATAGAAGATTTCCAATTATTTGCACAGAAAAGACCAGGACCAAATGGAAAGTTTGATATCCAACCACAAAAATCAAGAGAAACATGAAAAGGTAAATAAGAAACAAAGGGGAAAGAAAGAAAACTCATATTTTTTTAAATTTTCCTCTTTAAGGGCTTCAATAAGATCTAATTATCTGTATTCCTATATGGAGAAATGCTATGTATAATTCTCTGAAGTGAACTCTATTCACTATTATAGTATTCACTATTATAGTAATCATAAGAATAATTCAGAGGGAGAGGGTGGAATACTAAATTGTCTGAGATGATATGCGGGGGTGAGAAAGAGCGTGGTGAATAGTAGGGGACACCAAGAGAAACTTGATTGAATAAGAAAAATAGGATATTCTATTACACACAAAGAGGGCATGGGAAGGGGAGGGGATAAATACTATCATAAGAAGGAGAGGAAGAGAGCATTAAGAGGTAATAATCAAACCTTACTCTCAGTGTAATTAACCTGGAGGGGGAAGAGTAACTATATTATCCATTGGGATAAAAAAAACTCTATCTAACCCTACTGAGAAAGTCAGAAGGGATAAACCAAAGGGAGCAGGGGAGTGGGGAGGTCAAAAAAGGGAGGGGAGAAGAAGAGGGAGGAAATTAATTAGGCCTTTAAAAATAAAAATAGGGGAATAATTAGGGAGGTGGTAGAAAGGGAAGTTAATCAAGGGAGGGGATAAGGGTTACCGGCTTAAAGCAAATCACTGGTTTAAAAGGAAATATTGTAAGAAGAAGGGGTAGAATTAGGGGAGGATACGAAAATGTCAACGAATGCACAACTGATAATTATAACTCTGAATGTGAATGGGATGAACTCGCTCATAAAATGGAAGCAAATAGCAGAGTAGATTAGAAACCAAAATCCTACCATATGTTGACTACAAGAAACACATATGAGATGGTTGGACATACACAAGTTTAAGGTTAAAGGCTTGAGCAAAATCTCTTGGGCATCAAATGAGAAAAAGAAGGCAGGAGTGGCTATTATGATTTCTGACAAAGACAAAGTAAAATAGATATGATTAGAAAAGACAGGGAAGGTCATTACATCCTGATTAAAGGCAGTATAAACAATGAGGAAATAACATTGTTCAATATATATGCACCAAGTGGCATAACATCCAAATTCATAAAGGAGTAACTAACTAGCAGAGCTCAAGAAGGAAATAGATAGTAAAACCATAATAGTGGGAGATCTAAATATTCCTCTTTCAGATCTAGATAAATCAAAACAAAAAATAAATAAGAAAGAGGTAGGAGAGGTGAATGAAGTCCTACAAAAATTAGATCTAATTGATATGTGGAGAAAAACAAATAGGGACAAAAAGGAATAAATCTTCTTTTCAACTGCACATGGTACATTCCCAAACATTGACTGTGTAATAGGGCATAGAAACATTGCAAACAAATGCAAAAGAGCAGAAATAATAAATGTAACCTTCTCAGATCATAATGCAATAAAAATAATAATTAGTAAGGGCACCTGGACAGGAAAATCAAAAACTAATTGGAAATTAAATAACATGATTCTCCAAAACCAGCTAGTCAAAGAAGAAATCATAGAAACAATCAACAATTTCATTGAAGAGAATGACAATGATGAGACATCCTACCAAACTCTGTGGGATGCAGCCAAGACAGTACTCAGGGGGAAATTTATATCCTTGAGTGCATATATTAACAAATTAGGGAGGGCAGAGATTAGTGAATTGGGCATGCAACTCAAAAAATTAGAAAGCAAGCAAATTAAAAATCCCCAGATGAAAACTAAATTAGAAATACTAAAAATCAAGGGAGAAATTAATAAAAGTGAAAGTAAAAGAACTATTGAATTAATAAATAAGACTGGAAGCTGGTATTTTGAAAAAACAGATAAAATAGACAAAGTGCTGGTCAATCTAATTAAAAAAAAGGAAAGAAGAAAAGCAAATGGACAGTATCAAAGATGAAAAGGGAGACCTCACCTCTAATGAAGGGGAAATTAAGGCAATCATTAAAAACTATTTTGCCCAATTATATGGCAATAAATATAACAATCTAGGAGATATGGATGAATACTTACAAAAATATAAACTGCCTAGATTAACAGCAGAAGAAATAGAATACCTAAATAATCCCACATCAGAAAAAGAAATTGAACAAGCCATCAAAGAACTCCCTAAGAAAAAATCACCAGAGCCTGATGGATTCACAAGTGAATTCTATCAGACATTCAAAGAGCAACTAATCCCAATACTATACAAATTATTTGATATGATAAGCAAAGAAGGAGTCCTACCAAGTTCCTTTTATGACACAAATATGGTGCTGATTCCAAAGCCAGGTAGACCAAAAACAGAGAAAGAAAACTATAGACCAATCTCCCTAATGAACATAGATGCAAAAATCTTAAATAGAATACTAGCAAAGAGACTCCAGCAAGTGATCAAGGTGATCATCCACCATGATCAGTTGGGATTTATACCAGAAATGCAAGGATGGTTCAAAATTAAAAAAAACATCCACATAATTGACCATATCAACAATCTAACAAATAAAAATCACATGATTATCTCAATAGATGCTGAAAAAGCCTTTGACAAAATACAGCATCCATTCCTATTGAAAACACTGAAAAGTATAGGAATAGAAAGACCTTTCCTAAAAATTATAAACAGTACATACCTAAAACCATCAACAAGCATCATATGCAATGGGGATAAATTAGAAGCCTTCCCAATAAGATCAGGAGTGAAACAAGGATGCCCATTATCACCTCTATTATTCAACATAGTACTAGAAACACTAGCAATAGCAATTAGAGAAGAAAAAGAAAATGAAGGTATCAAAAGAGGCAACAAGGAGACTAAGCTATCATTCTTAGCAGATGATATGATGGTATACTTAAAAAATCCCAGAGAATCAACTAAGAAGCTTATAGAAATAATCAACAACTTTAGCAGAGTTGCAGGATACAAAATAAATGCACATAAAGCATCAGCATTTCTATATATTTCCAACACATTAGAGCAGCAAGAGGTAGAAAGAGAAACACCATTTAAAATCACCCTAGACAATATAAAATACTTACGAATCTATCTACCAAAACAAACACAGGAATTATATGAAAACAACTACAAAACACTTTCCAAACAAATAAAACTAGATCTAAACAATTGGAAAACCATTGATTGTATAAAAGACTGCCTGCCCTTTGATCCAGCCATACCATCATTGGGTTTGTACCCCAAAGAGTTCATAGATAAACAGACTTGTACGAAAATATTTATAGCTGCGCTTTTTATGGTGGCAAAAAACTAGAAAACGAGGGTATGTCCTTCAATTGGGGAATGGCTGAACAAATTGTTGTATATGCTGGTGATGGAATACTATTGTGCTAAAAGGAATAATAAACTGGAGGAATTCCATGTGAACTGGAAAGAACTCCAGGAATTGATGCAGAGCAAAAGAAGCAGAGCCAGAAGAACACTGTACACAGAGACTGATATACTGTGGTAAAATCGAATGTAATGGACTTCTGTACCAGCAGCAATGCAATGACACAGGACAGCTCTGAGGGATTTATGGTAAAGAATGCTACCCACATTCAGAGGAAGAAGTACAGGAGTGAAAACAGAAGAAAAACAACTGCTTGAACACATGGGTTGAGGAGGACATGATTGGGGATGTAGACTTGAAACTACCACTCCAATGCAACTAACAACAATTTGGAAATAGGTCTTGATCAATGACACATGTTAAAACCAGTGGAAATGTGCATCGGCCATGGGTGGGGGGGATGCGGGGGGTGAAGGGGAAAGTAGGAGCATGAATCATGTAACCATGTTAAAAATGAATATTAATAAATGGTAAAAAAAATTATAAAGATTAAAAAAGCAGAAGCATTGAAAGACTTCTACAAACTGAGCAGAGTAAAGAAACCCAAACCAATTGAACGGTGTATGTGATGACCACAATAATGTAAGATTTTAGTTTTAGGTTGATTTTTGACACATAGTAGCTTTGTGGCCATAGACAGATTATTCTCTCAGATATCCAGCCAACTCTCAAATAATATCTATAGGATAAATGAGTAGCTGATCAACAACAATAGAATTAGTTTCCATCCTAGGAATTCCCTATACCAGTGATGAGCAAACTACTGCCTGCCAGCCAGATGCAGCCCCCTGAAAAGTTCTATCTGGCCACAGGACATTATTCCTAACCTGATGAATACAATGAGTAGAATACAATATAATGAAACCTCGAAAGAGTTGCCTTAGAAGCAGACTGACAGATGAGCATTTCCTTTCCTTTGGCCCCCTCTTTAAAAAGTTTGCCCATCACTGCCCTACACTAATGAAACTGAGCATTTGAACATTATCATCATCATTTTGGAGACAAATTTTCTGTGTCTATCAAATGTTTAGAGCAGAGATCCAACCTGATCTATTACAGTAATATATTGACTCTAAAATATGAGAATATAATAATAAATAAAAGTAAAGACATTAATTCTTATTAACCCTATTTCTTAGAGAAGTTTAACTCATGTAAAGCAATTCCCACAATAAAAGGGAAAGAGACCACTTTAGCCCCAAAACATGTGATCTTGTTGAAGAGACAAGGGAAGAACTAGTAGAATATAATTTCATTCTCAAAAGATTAGAAGAGGAGGATTTTCAATATCTTTTATGTGTCTTCCTAGGTCTGGATCTGACTACATCATTCCCCTGTTGAGAAGCCTTCAGGGACTCACTGTTGTCTCTGAAATTAAATACAAATTTCTCAGTGCTTGCACAACCTGACTCCAATCTACCTTTCCAGACACATCATATTATCTTCCCTTTCGATTCATACATTTAAGCCTCTTTATGTTCCTTAAATATGGTGCTACATGTTCATTCTCTGAGCATTTTCACTAGCAGTCCTCCATGCCTGGAGTGGTCTCCATTCTCATCTTTATCTCCTGGCTTCCTTAAGTTCCTTCAAGTTCCAGTTAACATTTCACCTTTTATAGGAAGTCTTTCCAAATTCCCCTAAATGTTCATGTTTTCCCTATGTTCATTGTTTCCAATTTAAATTTAGCTTGTTTGGATATATGTAGTTGTTTTCACATTTTTTTCCTCCAGGACAGAGTGAAAGAAGAAAGGGTAGGATTAAAAGAGGAAAACAAGATGTAGGAAAATACACTGGTGGTAATCATAACTGTGAATGTAAATGTGATGAACTCATCCATAAAACCAAAGTGGATAGTAGAGGGGATTAAAAACCAGAATTCTATGATATGTTATTTACAAGAAACACATTATATGGCAATCTAGGTGAAATGGATGAATATTTACCCAAAAAAAAATGCCCAGATTAACAAAAGAGGAAATAGAATACTTAAATAATCCCATCTCAGGAAAAGAAATTGAGCAAGCCATCAATGAACTCCCTAAGAAAAAATCTCCAGGGTCAGATGGATTCACAAGCAAATTCTATCAAACATTTAAAGAACAATTAACTCCAATACTATATAAACTATTTGGAAAAATAAGCAAAGAAGGAGTCCTATCAATTTTTTTTTTCATGACACAAATATGGTATTGATACCTAACCCAGGAAGACCAAAAACAGAGAAAGAAAATTACAGACCAATTTCCTTAATGAATATTGATACAAAAATCTTAAATGAAGTACTAGCAAGAGGCTACAGCAGTATATCAGAAGGATTATTCACTATGATTAGGTGGGATTTATATCAGGAATGCAAGGCTGGCTTGATATTAAGAAAGTTATCTGCAGAATTGACCACATTAACCAAACTAACAGAAATCACCTGATTATCTCAATAGATTCAGAGAAAGCCTTTGACCAATTTCAAAAGCCATTCCTATTAAAAATACTAGAAAGCACAGGAATAAATTCCTTAAAATAATAAGTAGTATCTATCTAATACCATCAGCAAGTATCATTTACGATGGAAATGTTAGAAGCCTTCCCAGTAAGGATAGGAGTGAAGCAAGGATGCCCACTATTATTTAATATTGTGCTAGAAATATTAGCTTTAGCACTAAGAGAATAAAAAGAGATTGAAGGAGTTAAAGTAGGCAATGAGGAAACTAAATTATCACTTCACGCATAATTTGTCCTCCATTAGAATGGGACCTCTATGAGGACAGGGACTGTCTTTCATTTTTCTTTATATTCCCAATAATTATCATAGTGCCTAGCACATTGTAGATGCATGATAAATGTTTATTGGCTAATGAACTGATTTAGTCCCAGGCTGTTCTTCTGGTTATAAAGTTAGATGCTTAATCCTAAACCCAAGAATTCTTGCCACATTTCCAGATTTAGCAATTCTTTCTACTGCTCCAGAAGACTAGTTACCTTTCACATCACATGGATCACCCACCTCTCCATGATTATCACCCCCAGGAAATATAGCTAGATCTTACAGCAAATAATGAATGCCTTGAAGTTATTCATTTTTCAAATTTTGGGCTAGTGATTACTGGAGTTCTTGGTCCTACACTGTTCTATCAGGATCTAAGTGGAGGTGGTGGTTAAGGTGTTAGCAGATGGCTTAAGGTCAGGGATTCTATAGTTCTGCTTTAGCTTTAGCATTATTTTCCCCAGTTTGTAGAATTATTTCTTTAAAGCAATAGGGGAAAATTGATCTTTTTCTACCCATTTTATTCCTAACATTTGTCACCTGACCAGATAAGTAATTTTGCATCAAATCAGCACCAATACCAGAAAAGAAAAAAAAAGACTTACTCAAAAAATTACACATCCACATTATTTATATTAACAAATTTACTTTATAGATAGCTCAAGTCTCAGGACAACTGGAGATGGGAAATACAGCAAATCTCTGAACCTATATCTAATTGATTCATTTCAGGGAGAATGTAGCTGCTCAAAAGATGACTTCTCAGTATGCATCTTAATATATATATGGACACAATATATGTGTGTGTGTGTGTGTATATATATATAATGATCCTCATCTTTGAACTGTGTTATGTTTCTTGGTTTCTTGGGTTTCTACAGAAATGATTGAGCTCTTTCAACATTATAATTGGCCAGAGTTGAAGAGAATATTGAAGAGGTAAAGTGAAGGCATAACTATAATGAATTATTTGTAATTATGTACATATGTACACAAATTCATCAAGGAAATCCTCTATGGAGAATTATGGAGAGCACATGAACATGCATCCTAAAGTATCAATAGATATAAGCCACATAACCAAAAATTCTTAGGGTCCTCAACAATTTTTTGAGAGTGTTAAGGAGTCCCAAAGCCAAAATGTTTGAGAACCACTACACTACTAAATGTTGCACCTCTAATAAATTCATGCAGAAAATGCAATCCCTGCGCATTCCTAGAAAGCAACAAATTAATGGAATAGATAACATTATGAGTCTAGATTAGATTTTTCATTGCTATTAACAATGCTGTGGGACATACTCCTCTGGTGGGGAATTATATTTTACTTTGCTTTCCTTCTGTTGCCAGTTTATTTTTTAAGAGGTTTTCAATTTCCCTAGAAAGTTGCATTTCATTTCTTCCTTTAACTTTTCTGTTTTTACCCCTCTCAGGGTAAGCAGGATAGCAGAGCACAGGAAATGAATGTTTCATGGTATCTTCAAATCAGTTCAGATAGATCAGTCCCTGCTAAGGATAACAAAGGCTACAACAACAGATTGCTTGCTAATTCAAGGAGGCAGAAAACAAACACTTTGTACAAGATGCCTCAGAATATTTGTTTTTGCTCCAGTATTCCTATAATAATTCCTATAATAAGAAAAGAACTCCAGTTATTAATGACCAGTAAAGATAACTTTCACAATTTTTTTATGAAGTCCCCTATTAATGATATTGAAATGACCATGTAATTCTTTCTTAAATATATATATTTATTTTTAACATCTTGAAAATACAAAGTTCCAAATTCTCTCTTTCCTTCTAGTCACTCCCCAAGTCTTGAGAAGGCAAGCAATAGGATATCAATCACACAAATGAAATTATGAGAACAAATTTCCATATTAGCCATGTGGCAAGAATAAAAAATGTAAAAGAATTATACTTCAATTTGCACTCAGAGTTCATCAGTTCTTTCTTTGAAAATGGCTAACATTTTTCAACATGAGTCTTTTGGAATTTTCTTAAATCATTGTCTTGATCAAAATAACTGTTTTTCTAGTCAATCATTGTTATGATGTTGCTGTTGTTTGGGGTTTTTTTCCATCACATATTTTTTAAGATGATAAGGCATGTTTAATTGATATTGCTGGATGCATATGTGGTAAATGTGGTAGATGAGTTCTTAGAGAAATCTCTTAGGAGGAAACTTGCTCAAAGTAGTCCAGTTATTAGCTTCATTAGCTTCATTATGTCATTAGCTTCAACTATGCAGCAAGAAGTTGCCAACAGAATTCAAAGGATAGCCAAGGAGCTGAGAACTTCTACAGGAGAGTCTGTATAATGCCACAGGGATCAAATCATTGCAACAACTTTCTAGATAGCCAGAAATGGCATTTTTGAGAGAAGAAATTAAGGCATCTAATCTAAGCATTCCAAGGGTACTACGTGGTTCAAATGAGATAATGGATGGAAAGTACTTTGCAAACCATAAAGCACTATATAAATGCCCATCGATGTTATTTTTATAAGCCTACAATTATCAGACCACAATTCTGGTAACAGGTTCATTCTCTGAGCCCTCCACGTCATTTCTGTAGAACTCAAGCAGCATTTATACAGCAGTACAGAGAGGGTGCTGATAAATATTTAGGACAAGGCTCTCCAGGGGGGAAATTGTATGCATGTATAATTTTAAGTGTAATCCGCATTATTAACCCTTTCACAAGTCTAGATAATCAACAAAACAACAAATCAAGCCCTAATTTGTAGATTGCTATTTCTGATAGGCAATTGCTCACAATGAAAATTTAACAGTTGTCTTCCAAGCTGGTTAGAGCTGACTCCAGCACACACTTGCCATTCCACTTATATGACAAGCCACCACTGAGTCAGTATTAGAACCAAAATCTTTGTGGGATTTTTGAGCCAACAATTATACTATTAGTAAGGTTAGTACGGCATCATAGATTTCCTTACTGATTTTTTTTTTAATCCTTACCTTCTGTCTTGGAGTCAATACTGTGTATTGGTTCCAAGACAGAAGAGTGATAAGGGTAGGCAATGGGGGTCAAGTGACTTGCCCAGGGTCATATAGCTGGGAACTGTCTGAGGACAGATTTCCAGCTGCCCCCTTCCTTAATGTTTTTGCTAGGAAGGAGATTTGTTGGTAAACTTGTACACATCATCATATAGATGAGATCTCCTTCTTTGAGCCTCATCCCAATTGTAGCAAACTTTTTCCCCTCCCCTGACTTTACCCGTCGATTGGCATTTCTATGATGTACTGATTTACCACTGTGTATTATTTTTATTATCTTTGTCTGCTTCTCATCCCCATATAAGTACCATAAGGAGCAGGATATTGTCTTATTTTAACTCAGTATCTCCACTGGTACAGTGTGTGACACAAAGTAAGCCTTCAGAAAATCTCTGTGGAATTGAATCATACTCCTCAACCCATACCAAATATATCAGTTTTCATCAATATGTTATTATAAATTTTCACATAATCATGATTCAGCAAATAGTATTGTAAGTCAAACATCAGTAGTTCAAAACTTCTATTGCTCCTCGAATTTCCCATTGTTTTATACAATACAATCCCTATTTCATGCTTTCCATTTGTTACAGTACTCTAAATCGTATTTTATCTTAAAAACTGGACAGCTCTCTATCTTCCATTTATGTCCTATCTTGAGGTGTCACTTTGACTTTGCTCACAGCTTCTTGTGTGACTCAAATCTATACCCTTTACTTGTATTCTACATCTATTAAAGTCTATCCCCTTCTTCTATCAATTAAAAAATATATATTAAGTACCTACTCCATGGCACGTCCTTTGCTAAGTGCTAGAGATCCAAAAGAAGGCAAAAGACAAAAGTTTCTGCCATCTAAGAGCTTACACTCTAATGAGGATAGACACTATGCAAATAAATATATACAAAATAAGGTACATACAGGATTAATAGGAAATCAATAACAGAAGCAAGATACTAGAAATAAGAGGGATTAGGAAAGGCTTCCTTTTTCTCTCAATTTTAGATTGTATCTCCTCTTTGAAGCCTTCCTAAACTCCCCAGATGAAAGTAATCTCTAATGCCTCGAATTTCTCATAGCACTCTATTTACATTTCTCCCCTCTACGTATGAAATCCTTACTCAATGACCAACAAAATGATGTATTTTTGAAGGAGTTGGGTCATATAAACCTTGAAATTCTTTCTAGGAGTTAAATCAAAAGAAAAAAGGATATTGCAATTTAGTGAAAAGATGAATCAAAGATTTCTTTTGAAGAGGAAAAGACAGGCCTGGATAGAATGGGTTTTATCATATGCTCCAAGACAATGAGAAACATTTTTTTTTAGTTTTATATTTATTTTAATAAAAAATTTACATACAAGTCTTCCAAATTCATATGATTCATGTTGTCTCCCTCCCTTCTTTCCTTCCCCTCTTGGAGCTGACAAGCAATTCAATCTGGGTTGTACATGTATTATTACTGAAAACATAAGCATTATTTCTTGAGATATTTGGTTACCATATATTGCTGTGCTAATGTTAAGTCTAATAAATTGACTAGGCAAAAGGTCCTTTCTTTGACTACCACTCCATGCTCTCTTCTGATGCAACTATATCAGGATGATCATTCAAGCATCTCTATAGCACTCATGCCTACAATTCCATTATGCCTTCTCAAACCCCTGTTCTATTGTTAACAAACCACTTTTCATATTAGACTTATACCTTGTCCCAGGAAATTACTTTGAATGTATTTTGTATTTATCTGTATGTATATATGTCACTTTTCCTCAATAGAATATAAATTCCTTAAGTGCAGGGACTATTTCATTTTGGTTTTTTTTTTATCTCTAGGATTTAGCAAGTTGATCAGCATATAGTAGGCACTTAATGGTGAATTAAATTAACTCCTTTCTTAATTTTGTCCACTGGGCATCTCTACTGCTATTCTTCTTCCTACATTGCAATCATCCTTTAAGGTAATTAGCTTGTTGGATAATTGTAGTTTCTTCTCTCCATCTATGCTGCTTTAACTTGATTACCAAGACTCCAAGTAAAAACGTTCTTACCAGGCCTTATTAGATGCTTTCCATCCCTGGTCAGTGTACGATCATTCCTATATTTAAATCTTATTCTCAGAATCTATCCTCTAAATCAGCTCTTTACTTCCTAAACTTGCCTTTTGCTTGAAAAGGTTTTGCCTTCTATTTGCAACATGGATGAAATTTCCCTTTCTGAACCTAAGAGCTTTATTCTCTTACCTAACTGGTACCTTAAGAAATTTGTTCTAGATTCTTTCTGGCAGTATCAAGTAAGCCCTCCACAATGTGGCTGTCCTTTGTCTTCTAGATTAATTTCATTTTATTCTATATTCATCCACCTCCACAACAGTCACAGACTTCTCATCGTTGGCAATGTCTCTATCTAAGATGTGCCTTGGTGGCACGATGGATAGGGCTCTGGGTCAGAAGGCAGGAAGACTTGAGTTCAGATGCTACCTCAGACTAGCTGTGTGACCATGGACAAATCATTTAACTGCAATCTGCCTCAGTTCCCTCAACAGTAAAATGAGGATAATAAACCATCTATTCTAGGATTGTTTTGAAAATCAAATGAAATAATATTCGTATAATAAATTCGTATAATATAATGTGCCAGAACACCTGGCACATAGTAGGTGCTGTATAAGTTGTTACTGGTGAATCTTTGGCCTATGCCAATGATGGCGAACCTATGGCACAGACACCAAAGATGGTACACAGAGCACTCTCTGCCTGATGACATTTTTTCACATCCCCACCCCTCTGCCCAGCACCCCAGTGGGAGCACACAGAGAGTAAGGTGGGGGGCTCACAGGTGGCACAGCTGGAAGGGAGCAGAGCACTCAGGCCACTCTCCTTCCCCTTCTACACTCACTAAGGGTATTCCTCACTTTAACCAGCCCTCTGCCCTGCAGCCCAATGGGAGTGCTTCCTCCTTCCCCTTTGTGTGTGTGTGTGGGGGGGGGGGCCTCACCTGGCACTCAGTGGGCAGGAGGGGCACAGCACTTAGTCTGGGGTGAGGGCAGGGCCTGGTACTCCATCTCCAAAAGGTTTGCCATCACTGGCCTAGATCACCATTTTTTGAGGTATCTAGGTTATGCTCACTTAATCCTATTTGCCTCAGTTTCCTCAACTATAAAGTGAACTGGAGAAGGAAATGGCATTAGAGGAAGGTACCTCAGCAGTCATCTAGTACAATCTCCTTATTTACACATGAGGAAATTGAGGCCAAAAGGGTTAAGAATCTTGTCAAAACTCACAAATAGCAGAGTTAGAATTTAAACTTAAGTCCTCTTCCTCTGACATTCAGTTCAGGTACTTTCTCCTATTCCAAACCTTTCACATAGTTTAACCAGTTGTTAGTGTTTTTTCCATCAGCTAATTATTTTCTGTTTACTTATCTGTATACATATTCTTTTCCTTTTATAAATAATAACAATTTTAACGAATTTAATTAAAAATGTTTAATGTTAAACCTACCTGAGGGCAAAGGCTAATCTTTTTTGGTATTTGTAATCCTAGTGTCTGGGTTCAGTGTTTTACACATAGTAGATAATCAGTAAACATTTGTTAAATTAAATTGTAAAACTTTTCTAAAGATATGCATACCTGTAAGTATCTTAACAGATATAAATTGAAACAATTTTCTCAATGCTTATGATCAGGTTCTTGGACCTAGGTGAATAATACCTACACTGAATGCTGATGCCCCAAACTGCCTGATTCTACAAACCTCAGATGAAGGATCATTTCCACTAGAAGTTTGGATTTAAGCAAACATATCTGACCTACTTCACACTGAACAACTCTTACAATCAACTACACATGGGATCCCAAAGTTCTCTATAGTGAGATTATACATTTAGAGCGGGGAGTATGGGGGAAGGGGAGGAATCTCAGGGGTCATCTAATCCCACTCCTTCATTTTATACATGAGGAAAATTAAAGTGACTTGCCCAAGATCATACAGTTAATAAATAGCAGAACCGAGATTTGAAAAAAAGCTTTTCCAAGGAAGTTTGCTGAGTTATTCAAACTATGCACAATCTGTTAACATAAGCTATCTGGTAATTCATGATGTCTTTTTATGAAAGAAAACATGTTATTATTTCAGAAGATGATTGTCACGTTTTTTTTTGGCCAGACTATATGCCACAAATCTGGGAATTTTGTTCCTTTGTGTTTTGTTGCTCCAAAAAGAGTTTCTCTAATCATATGCTGCAGTTATTTCTAACATGGGTTTTTTTTTGCCCAGAGCAGTTCTTTACAACATATTTTAGTCATGTTGAATGTCTGCATGATCTTTGCTTGTTTACTGACACCTAACACAATAATTTAAAAAGGAAGATGGCTCAGGTCTCTTGTTCTTCTTTTTTACTTTGTACTCACTCCTTAAGGAGTCTTTTCTATCCATTTAATTTCCTGGTTTCTTAGCATCATGACTAACTTGCTCGTTTCCTTTCTCTTTTCCTTGGGAACTCAAATACTACAAGTCATTTTTTAGCTAGCCATCCCAATTTAAGAGTATAAAACTAAATAATCAATTTCTAAGTTTTGGAATGCC
The DNA here is from genome assembly GCF_016433145.1 of Gracilinanus agilis. Lineage (NCBI taxonomy): Eukaryota > Metazoa > Chordata > Mammalia > Didelphimorphia > Didelphidae > Gracilinanus > Gracilinanus agilis. Next base: position 242,745,313 of record NC_058130.1, read on the forward strand.
TCTTTAGTCACAAACTTCTATTATCAAATGTGGTATCTGGGTTTAGTGCAAAAGCAGAAGTGAGAAAATTGTCAAGAGACCACAGGATGACAAATTCTACCTCATCTTTCTTAATCAGGCTGTCACAACAATCAGGCAAAAATCAGTGGTGCACAAAAGACTATTTTAGTCTTCAAAATACTCACGGTCTTGATCATATAAGAGCTGTGGATGTAATTTACTTCCTGCAGCTCTTATAAGGCAGGAAGCAGTGAGGGCCACCAGGGGTCCCAAGGGGAAAAAAGTGTGAGACCAGATAATGGTCAGCCAGGAGCATGCACAACATTAGAAAGTTTAAAAAAAAAATCAAGAAACAAATATTTATTAAGTGTCTGGACCATTTATTAAGGTGCTGGGTCCAAACACTAAAAATGTAAAACTCTCTACTCTCAAAAAATGTATATTCTAATATGGAGACAACATATACATATATAATACTATGTATATACATATATATGAATATATCTAAACATATATGCATAAGTATATATGTACAGAATAAGTATAAAGAAAGTTAATAGAAATATATATAATATAGAGGGGCAGAACATGAGCACTTGGGGAGGTTTAAGAAAGGCTCCATGGAGAAGATAGTGAATGTGCTGCATCTTAGGAAAATAAGGAAGGGAATAAGCATTTCTAGAGTGCCTACTATGGGCCAGGTAGGTGCTGTGCAAAGCACTATTTTTTTAACAAATTTATCTTATTTGGTCTTGATCTTCACAACAACCCTGGTGTCACTATTATCTTCATTATTATAGTTAAGAAAACTGAGGTAAATAGAGGGTAAGTGACTTACCCAGTATCATACAGCTAGTAAGAATCTGAGGCCAGATTTGAACTCCAATTTTCCTAATTTCAGGTCCAGAGCTCGCCAGCTGCCTCTTAGAGGAAGAGAGGGATTTGGGGAGAGAGCAACAGAGAGAAAGTGTATTCCAGGCATAGGGGATGGTAAGGACAAAGTCATGGAAATAGGACATGAAGTGACACCACACCTGGTAGATGACATTCCTGGCAAGAAAAAAAAGGGACAGTTTGAATGGATCTCAGAGTGTGGGAGAGGGCATAATATACAATGAAACTGGAAAGATGTCAGGATCAGGTTGTACATGATTTGAAAAACTAAAAGGGGAGTTTTTTATTTATTAATTTTTAATTAATTTAATTAACTAATTTGTTTATTGTTAGGAGGGCCCTGGAGTTTCTTGAGTAGGGAACTGACATGGTCATATCTGCAGTTAAGTAAAATTACTTTGAAAGTTGTAGAAAGTATAGAATGAAGTAAGGAGACACATCTGAGTCAGTGGGACCAAATAAGAAGCTGTTGTAATTAATCTAGGTGAAAGATGATGAAGGCCAGAATAGAATTACTCTAAGTAGAGAAAAAGTATTAGATTAAAGAAATGTTATCAGAATAGGTCCCTTCCCTAGTCCCTTCCCCCTAATCTCCTAGTTCTTATTCTATCCCCTCTTCCAAAAGTCTCTCTTATCCCTCTCCACCCTCTCCTTTTATTTCTTGACTTGAACTATTTTCTAAAATTCCTCCCTTATCTTATCCTAAGAGACCTTCCCTTTTATCTCCTCATCTTGTCCTCCTTTTTCTTAATATGTATTCCCTTCTGGGAATCCCTCCCTTTTCTTATCCCCTTGCCCTCTTTTCTCTTAATCTACATTCCCTTCTCTTAGTCCTTCCCATATTCTATCCCCCTCATCCTACAATTTCCTTGTACATTAAGTAGATTTTTACCCTTCCAGTTATATATATATTGTTCCCTCTTTAACCCAGATCTGATGAGAATAGGGTTCTTGTACTATCAGCCCTCCAACTCTTTCTCTGTCATGGTTCTTCCACTCATGCCTCTTTTATATGAAATAGTTGTTCCACCTCTTCTTACACTATTTTGTTTTTATTTTTCACTCATTCCATTTTATTCAACTTGACCTCATCATCTATCTATATATGTCCTTTCAAACTATCCAAGTAAGGGTGCCATTCTAAAGGGTTATAGACAACATTTTACCATAGAAAAAGTTTACAACTTAATCATGTCAGGTCCCTTACAATTGGTCTTTCATGTTTACCTTTTTATGATTCTTTTAGATCAAATTTTCTACTGAGTTCTTCAAGAATAAGTGAAATTCCTTTGGTTCATTAAATATCTATTTTTTTCCCTTGTGTAATTATACTCAGCATTGCTAGGTATGTTATTCTTGGTTGTCAACACAGATCCACTACTTTTCAAAATACTGTGTTCCATGTCCTTTGTTCTTTTAATGTTGAAGCTGCTAAGTCTTATGTTATTCTGACTATAGCTCCACAGTACTTAATATGTTTTTTTCTTGTTGCCAGATAGTATTTTCTCCTTAACCTGGGAGTTACAGAATTTAGCAATGGTATTCCTGTTCATTTATGTCTTGGGGGTCTCTTTGTGGTGGTGATCAATGGATTCTTTCAATTTCTATTTTATCCTCTAGTTCTAAAACTTCCCATCAATTTTTCTTAATAATATCTTGGAGTTTGGTGTCTAAACTCTTTTTTTTTAATCATAACTTTCCAGTAGTCTGACAATTCTTACATTATCTTTCTTCAATGTTTTCCAGGTCCGTTGATTTTTTTAATAAGATCTATCATATTCTCTTCTATTATTTCATTCTTTTGATTTTGCTTTGTTACTTCTTGTCTTAGGAAATCATTAGCTTCCTCTTGTCCAATTCTAATTTTTTTTTGCTCATTTTTCCTATATAATTATAGATAGGCTCTGTTTTCTGGGAAATTGGGGTATCCTCTTAAACTTCAGTCCTTCCTTGATGTTATTCTCAGCTTATTTTCTGGGTTTTTACCCATTTCAGTTCTTGGAGGCTGATGTGATGAGCTGAGGTATGAGAGCCCTGAGAGCCCCCTCCTCCTGCTGATTCAATGAGATGTTGATAGCTTAAGGACTTGCCTCAGGCTTGGACATAAGCTTTTGATCTCACTCTAAACTTGATCAGGTCAGGGGCTGATCAAATTTTAGCCCCAGGCTTAGGCTCAACTTTTTGGTCTCTCTGTTTATTTGATCCCATCAGGAGCACCCTTGATTGCCCTGTCCAAGGAGCTCTGCACTTAGTTTTGGGCAAAAAGGTTGGGAGAGGGGGGTTGTGAACTGTGCCCTAACCCCCAAAGTGTGAACTATGTCCTCATCCCATGCCCAGACTGGGATTCCTGGTTTTGCTCAGGACCCATAAAGATCAGCCCACTTCAGCCCAGACTACTCTGGGCTGGAACTCCGGACTTCTTCACAGGTTTGAAATTTCAAGGGATGTGGGCTGGCTTGTACCACAATTTGCCCAAGCAGGATCTCAGGATTTGAATGTTGGCTTGAGCTTAAATTCAGAACCTGTGACACCAGATGTGGGGGGTTGGTATGTGGCTCACTCTTGGCTTGCTCTTCCCTCCTTGATATAACCTCTTGCCAGCTCTGCTCTCCTCTCACCCTAGTGCCCCAGATGTTCTCAGCCTATCTTTTGGGTTTTCCTTTTCTTGATAGTTGTTTCACTCTGTCTCCTTGTTGGTTCTTTCACTTCTGTTTTGTGGCAATATTTTAATCTTGGTTGGAGAAGATCCTTGTGGTGACACAGAGCTGCTCTGGTTTACTCCTCCATCTTGACTCCACCCCCAGAAGTCAAACAATGCCAATTCTAATTTTTAATGAGCTATTTTCTTCCATGAGTTTCTGGGTCTCCTTTTCCAACTGAGTGATCTTTCTTTTGTAATTTTCTTGATCTTCTTGCATTGTTCTTATTTTTTCCTAATATTTCCTCAGCCTCTCACATTTGGTTTTTGAAGTTTTCGTTAAGTTCTTCCTTTTATGTAACTGTTGGGAGGAGGGGAGGAGTCATAGTAGCAGTAGCAATAGTAGTACTAACATTACTACATAGGTGTACCTATCATCCGTAGTGCCTTGGGGAAGTACATAAAGGGAAAGGAAATTTCCTCTTTTAAAATCTTTTTTTTTTAACCCATAACTTCTGTGTATTGGCTCCTAGGTGGAAGAGTGGTAAGGGGTGGGCAATGGGGGGTCAAGTAACTTGCCCAGGGTCACACAACTGGGAAGTTTCTGAGGCCAGATTTGAACCTAGGACCTCCCATCTTTAGGCCTAACTCTCAATCCACTGAGCTACCCAGCTGCCCCCCTCTGTTAAAATCTGAAGGAGTATAACTTTTTACTTTTAAGATCATAAAGAATTAAAAAGAAATTTTAAATGTTATTATGAAATATTACACAGTTATACTCCGATTATAGAAAATTAATATGTCAATTAAATTAATATTGGGAGGAAAAATAAAATGAATCATTTAAATTATTTCCTTCAAAACATTTGGCAGGAGTGACAGAAGAATTCTTCTGAACTTTACAAGAACAAATAATTCTTCTGTTACTCAGATTTTTCACAAATAGAAAGAAAAGAGGAAAATTCTTCCATAATTTTTGTAAGGCAAAAATGGTGTCATTTTTATGCAAACATGTATGTGTATACATATTTTGCAAGCATTTTTTGACTTTTCGTTCAACTCCTCCCTGCCCAATGAATAAGAAGAAAAGGAAAAGGAAGCATTTTTAGCAAATATGTATAATGTAGAAAGACAAATTCTCACATTGGACATATGCAAAAATATATGTCTCAGTTTTTAATTTTATATTTATCTCCACTCTGGGAGGAAGTGGGTGGTATATTTCACCCTCAGCCCGCTAGACTCTTGGTTTATCATTTCATTGATCAGTGTTCTAAAATTTTACATTATTTTTCTTTATAATGTCTTTATATAAATTGCTCTCCTAATTCTTCCTACTTTACTCTGCATAAATTTATGGGGATCCCAGTTTCTTCTGAAACAATTTCATCATTCTTTATGGCACAATAAAATTCCATTCCATTTATATGCCATAATTTGTTTAGTCATTCCCTGAATGATAGGCATATCCTTACTTTCTGATTCTTTACCACTTCTAAAATGACTGCTATAAATATTTTTATACTTATAAGTCATTCTCTTTTCTTATCTCTTTGGTATATAGACTTAATAGTAGAACCAAAGGGCATGTATACTTTAGTAACTTTAGAGTCCTGGTTCCAAATTGTTTTCCAGAAGGAATGAACCAATTCACAATTCCACTAACAGTATATTAGTGTGCTTGCTTTTCCACAACCCCTCTAACATTTGTCTTCTTTTCTCTTTTGTCAATAATTGCCAATCTAAAGATTATGAAGTAGAACATCAGAATTACTTTAATTATAAGTGATTTGAAGTGGGTTTTTTTTTTCATATAATGGCTGGTAGGCACAAATTTCTTCCTCTGAAAAATGCCAGTCCATATCTATGGCCATTTATCTATTGTGGAATGGCTCTTGGGCCTACAATATGAATTAGTTCCTTATATAGGAAACTTAAGTAAATATTTTTTCAGATATTTCTCATTTTATCTTCATTAGTTTTGTTTGTACTAAACCTTTTTTTCATTTTATATAATCAAAATTGCCCATTTTATCTTCTACTATAATCATTGTCCCTTGTTAAGTCATGAAATTCTTCTCATCATAAATCTAAAAGGTTATTTCTTCCTTTCTCCTGTAATTTGCTTATGATGGCATCTTTTATGTCTAATATGATGTTAGTTTTAAAGACAAGTAAAAATAACACCAAAAATGGAAATTATGGAGAAATTTCTCAAACATAGAAAAAAATAAAACTACAATTTAAAATATTAGCCAATAAATAGATCAGCAATACATTAAGAAAATATTCATCCTCACCAAATAGTAATTATACCATGCAAAAAAAAAATCAGAAAATTATTAACATAATACAATAAGCCCACAAATTATACATTATATCAATAGATTTATAAAAGGTCTTTGATAGAAATCCAATTTTAACTCATAATTTACAAAAATAAAAAGAATAAATACAGAAGATTTTTGTTCTCAACACAATACAAATAATCTCACAAGTTACAACATAATGATCAGTGAAAAAACAGGTATAGGGCAGCAAGGTAGCTCAGTGGATTGAGAGCCAGGCCTAGAGACGGGAGGTCCTAGGTTCAAATCTGGCCTCAGACACTTCCCAGCTGTGTGACCTTGGGCAAGTCACTTAACCCCCATTGCCTAGTCCTTATCACTCTTCTGCCTTGGAGCCAATACACAGTATTAACTCCAAGATGGAAGGTAAGGGCTTAAAAAAAAAGAAAAAACAGGTATAAGTAAGAATGTTCATTCTTATCATTTTTGTTTGACATTTCATTAGAAATTCTAGCAATTATAGCAAAACATAAAAAAGGTATTAGTAGGATTAATTTTGAAAGTTAAAAGGTCAAAACATCATTATTTTTAAATGACTCAATAATGTACTAGAAAAAACAAAAATCTTAATAAAAAAAACTAATGGGCATAAAAAAATGAGGTCAGAAAAAAATCAAAAATATTAATCCCCCCAAATGATCTGTTTTGAGGTCAACTGGTAATAAATGTCAAAAAACATGGTGAACTCCATTTATAATAACAATAAGCATTCAAAAGTTTGGAAAATTGTCTAAACAAAAGTATAAAAGTCCTTTCCTATACAAAGTAAAATATAATACTATAATAATCAAATCACAGGTGTACCTAAATAGCTTAAAAGACATTTAATGTTTATGGATTGTTCCAGTGAATACAGTACAAATAACAATACTACTTAAATTTCTTTGTGTAATTAATGCAATATAAGATTCCAACAAGTATCTTGATAGAATTATATAAAATAATAATGATCTTCATATTGAAAAACCTGTAGGTAAGCACATGAAAGGTCACTCTAGGGAAAAAAAAAAGTTAATGATGGTTGTCACACTCCTAGACTTTAAAACCTGTTACAAAGAAGTTATCAAATCTAACTGAGGCTCCAGAAAAATATAGATCAATATAATAGTAATACTCAACAACCAACTAAATGTATAGAAAATTTTAGCTTTTGATAAAATTTATGGAAAAAAAGCTTGGAAAAGGATTAATTATGTTGCAATTATATCTAAGAAAATTTGTTGGCAACCTGAAGGGAAGAGGCCATGGACTTACAACTTACCATTTATAACATAATGAATTCCAGTTGAATGAAAGAGGTTGGTTTTTTTATCCGTAAAACAGATGTAAGAAAATGGAATAGAATAATTTAAAGCCAATTGTGAAAGATAGATGATATTTTTTAATTCAACAAATAGAGCAAATACTTAGAAACAAGATAGAATACTTAAGGACAAGATAGATTACTTGATAACATGATTTTTAAAAAATCTATACAGTTAAAAAAATGAAGATAAGTCAATAAAAATATTGAAATAAGTATGGCAAATGTGATGGGAAAATATTGATATTTAAAATATATAATGAACTATTAAAAACTCAGTGGTAATTCTCAAAAGATAAGTAGTCTAAGGATATGCACAGACAAGTTTCAAAAGAGAAAATGGTTTTTACTACACACTTGAAATAAGTTCATCCTCATAATCAAATTGACATAAATTCAAGTAACACTGAGGTGCCACCTTATACCCATGAAACAGAAATAAGTAATTTAAAAGAATAAAAGTCAAAGTTGATGTGGTTGTAAAGGTATAGGTACACTCCTTCATTACAGGTGGAGTTGCAAATTTGCAGAATTTTTTAACAAAAAATACACAATAAAAGTTACTTAAAATAGCTGTATGCTTTAACCTGTTAAATTCCATTGTCTAAAATAATATCTGAAAGTATGTTTCTTTTTTTTAAGAGGTAACCATTCAAAGCTTTGCATTGCAGTATTATATTCAATTCCAAGAGAGAGATGGAAATGACCTAAATGTCCAATAGGGGACTGATCAAATAAATGAAACACCCAACTGTAATTAACACTGGCCAATAGTACTACAAAGAAATCTTGCACCCTCTCCTACCCCACAAGCAGAAATCATTATGAAATATTGCAAAATAATTTTTTCAAAAGCACTAGCAGAAAAATGCAGTTTATACTAACTGGATGTGTCAGAGGAAAAATAAACAAGAATGAACAAAAAGTTCTGATGAGGATATAGAGTAAGTGACTGAAAACTATTTAAATGAAGTTTAATTTCATTTTTTTAATTTCATTTTTAAATGAAGTTAATTTAAAAGTAAATAGGCACTAAAGCAAAATTTTGCTACATTTGTGGCAAAACAGTTAATTTTAAAAATAAAGTGAAGTTTGACTAAATGAACTTTAACACCCCTTCAAATTTGAAATCCTACAAACTCCTCAGAATGTTTCAAACCCCTTTTATGAATCATTGTAGACAGAATCCACAGAATCTCAGAAATAAGAAAAATCTTGGAGGACATTCAATTCAGTTCCTACCTGAATAAGAATTCTATCATCTCCTTATTGAAAGTCTCCCCTTGAAAACTTCTAGGAAATGCTATTTCTGAAGTAGTCATTTCTACTTTTCATTAGTTCTGATTCCTAGGTATTTTTTCTTTACATGAAGCTAAAATGTATCTCTTGAAAATATCCAACTGGTTTTACTCCTATTTTTCAGAGCAAAGCACAGTGAACTTAAAACCCCACTTGCATATAATGACACTTCAAATACTTGGCATCTGTCATATGATCCCTGTTCCTTATTCACCGGGCTTAAATAGGACAATCAATGTCTACAAAGTGCAATCAAGATCATTAACTGTACTGACTGTTGTTTCCTGGAGATTCTTGTTTATCAACGCCCTTTCTAATGTAGTCAAGATTGCTGAATTTGCCTAAGACTCTCCTGACTGGTGGACATGCTGGGCCTGCAGAAGGAATAAAGTTGGTGAGAGGTTGGGAGAGGGTATTTTTTTTCCTCATTTCCCACTTTGATAGAGGACACACTGTTCCAAGCTATCTTCAAGAAGTGACTGCTGAAAACAGAAAATTTTCAAGATTAAGCACACAAATAAAGGAACTAGTAACTTGACCTGTTCCTGATTTCTAGCTTACCGCAGTAAAGACTTTAGGGAAATTCTTCTGAGGGGTCTCATTTGGTGGAATTAAGATGCTTTACCCAGTAGAAGAATTCATTCACTGTCTATAGTACCTGTTATATAAATAATTTCACTGATTTCTGCTTTTTTTCTCAGCTTGGTTAGGTGAATTTATTCACTATTCACTGGTTGTGATGCTCCTTATACAAGAAGCATTTGGTGGGAAGATGTCAGTCCTTTGGATATAACTCAGGGCACTGTCCTATCAAAGGATAGGGACCAGGAAAATTATTTGAGATGAAAAATAGTTTTCCCTCATCTAGTAATAAATAAAGTGGCAGAGAGCTACAATTCTAGATTAGAGTTTCCTCTATGAGGAGAAGAATAAAAACCAACGTGATGATACCATATTCCTCTTTCCCTCCAGACAGGAATCAAAGTCCTGTGGAGAGGGGTGGGTGAAATTCCTGAAATATGCATTAATGTCTCCCTGTGAACTGCATTTAGACAAACTCATGTGGACATATAAATAATCTATATTGGCAATACACAGACACACATACACATGCACATGCCCTACTAAAATAAGCATCCAGGACTAAATATAATTATTTCAAATGTAGTCTGGGCAGAATGCAATATGACTATTAACTCCCAAATCCTGAAAGCTAAGTCTCTCAATGAAGCCTAAAATTACATTAACTTTTTTTTTTCTCTTCTCTGCTATCACACGGGTGACTCATACTGAGCTTACAGTTCACCAAATCCCAAAGATCTTTTGAAAATTAACTGCCACCCAGACCTAAAATTTTTCCACATTGTATTTTTGGAAATTATTTCATAGAATCACAAAGTCACAAAATGCCCAAGTTGAGAAGTAATTGCATGGTCATGCAGTCAAATCCATATTCCCAAGATAGTTCCCCTTAAAGGCTCCTACTTGAAGACCACCAGTGAGAGGAAATGCATGAGCTCCTGAGGTAGCCTATTCCATTTTTAGATAACTCTGGTTTTTAGGATGTTTTTTTTTCCTGAGATCAAACCTAAATTTCCATCCTAGTAGCTACTACCAACTGATTCTAGCTTTGTTTCATAAGTTCAAACAGAACAAATCTAATTCCTCTTCTTTAGGAGAGCTTTTCAAATACATTAAACAGAATCTATGTCCTCTCCGTTTCCCCCTCTTTGTTCCCCAGTCTTCCCCAAGTTAAATATCAGCAGTTCTTTCAATCCATTTTCATATGGCATGAAACTTAAGACCTGTAAGCTTCCCAATTGCTTTCTTCTGGATGTTCTCCCCATTATTAATGCCCTTTTTAATATGTGATAGTCAAGGACTGTACATCCCACAAAATTCCAGGTGTATTTTGACCAGTGCAAAGTACAGTAAAACTGCTTCCTCCTTATCACGAAAGACAAGTTTCTCTTAATGTAGTCCACATTCATAAAGCCAATTTGTACTGAGTTTACAATGCACTAAAATTCTCAGATAATTTTTGGACAAATTGTGAAGTTTTTATGCACTTATACATGGGAGACAAATGTGGAGGTGCCTTATGCTGCTGCTAAGAAGGTATATTTGTTTCTATTCCCATTCAATTTTCTCCAGAGATCTATTAAATCTAATTCTATTATTTCATTCACTTCCTTCACTTCGTTGTTCATTTTTTTGCTTATATTTATCTAGTTCTGAGTGGGGAAAATTGAGGGCCCTGACTAACATAGTTCTACTATTTCCCCTATCATAGCTCATTTAATTTTCCCTTGGAGGTTATGCCATTTGTTGCCTATAATAGTATTGATATTATTTTATTGGTTACTAGTGTGTTCTTTTTAATCACTTCCTCCTCTCTTATGTTACCCCTAACCCCACTGTCTTATTTCCTTCCTATTTTTCTATAGACTAAGATAGGATTCTATGAGTATAGCTGTTATTCCCTCTCAATTCTGATAAGAATAGGTTTTAAGCATTGCCCATTATCACACTCTGCCTTCCCTTCAGTGTAAATAGTGTTTTTGTACCTCTTTAGGGGAGATAATTTATCTTGTTTTCCCTTTCCTTCCCTTTTCTCTCAGCAAAATTCTCTTTTTCACCCCCAAATTTTTTTTGGATATCATGTCATCCTAATCAGTCTTGTGGGGAGCTGAGCTCTTCTCTCATCCTGGTAAAACAGATCCTCTCTACCTACGTTCCACATTATTTTCTCCAAGAAAATTGCTTCATTCCATCCCCTTGTTTGTTTTCTCTGTTATTTGTTTAGAACTGCTATTTTAACTTGTAGAGGATTCTCAGAGAGGTTCAAGCTTTCCATATCTCTACTCCACCATTTTGACTCTGCCCTTCAATTATTTTTATTATTTTTTTTTGTTGATTCTTTAGGTTTCTCTAGGTATACCATCATATCATGTGCAAAAAGTGATTACTTTGTTTCCTATTCTAATTCCTTCAATTTCTTTCATCCTTCCTTTTCCATTTCAGCTGCTATTTTCACCCCAGCACCCCAAATATCAGATTTCTCTGATGCTGAATGCTGCTGAAGTCACCAAACCAAGGCAAATAGGTACAAAAAAATTTCATGTTATCTAATCTCAAACCAACCCTTGCTAATTTGCAAAAATTAACTGCCAGTCTCTACTATTACTTTTCCATGTTTTTTTCTCCATCCTCAAGCCTCCAGTAACACTTTTAAAACCCTGAATTTTAGCAGATCACCTTATATTCTATTTTACCAGAAAATCAAGTCTCTTTGGCAGCTGAATGGAGTATGAATTGAAATGGGGAGAGAATTGAAGTAGGGAGACCAAGTAGAAGACTATTGAAATAGCCTGGGTGAAAGTGATGATTACCTAAATGAGAGTGGTTTTTGTAGGAAAATGGGAACCCACAGAGTGGAATGGAGGCAGGAACAGGGAGAGAGGGCACATATCTATGGGGGTCTGCAGGTGTGTTTGCCTACATCCATGGTAGGTATTGGAATCTATCCCCCACACACACAGTTACAAGGTTCATATTGTAATTTAAACTTTGACAAGGACAGAAGACAGAGTGTCCACATCTCTGGTAAACCTTAGTTCTTCCCTGAACTGATTATGTTTCCAAGCTCCAGTTACATAGCCTTGGCAGGATGAAGTCAACTCTTTGGAGTGACTAACACCCTTCCTTCCACTTCAAAGCAGGTGCAGACATTGTCCGACTGCTTCCTGTGCCATGAGGATAGTTTTATTATCTAACTACTACATATGCCACAAGGCCTCTTTTAATTGGCTGCTGAGCTAGAACTCTTTGGCTATACAGAAGGGGCAATATCTACCTCTCAGGCCTTTCTTTCTTGCCCACTTTGAGGTAAAAGGATGACTCTTTGAGCTATGAAGACAGGACAGAGAGATGCTCCTCTCCCACCATGCTACAAAACATTAGCATGGGGCCTCCCAGACAAAACAAAGTCCAAATAAACCTCCCATTTGTGTCTTCCTTCCTTCCTTTGGTATAGGCTTTCATAAGGACATTAAAGGCAGCTAGCACCTCTTCCATCACCTTCTCCCTACTTTCTGGGAGCTCAGGTAATGATAACTATTTATCATCTCTGATAATCTGGTAAGGACGGCTTAGTTGATAAGGAAATAATGGGACACAGGAGATTATCTTGACTGTTAACTCATAACTGCTTCTCTAAAGTGCCATTGAATCACAAGTTTATTATATAAGTATAAATTCAAACTCCCTTTCACCCAAAAGCACAAGGATAGTTTCCCACAACTACACAAGAGCTGTATTTTTAACATAGACAATACAACAGGCTTAGAAGCTTCAAGGTGAAGATAAGAACCCGGCTGGACTTTCAGCTATATTTGTTATCACCAAGCCAAGTCTGAGAATACTTTTCTCAGGGGCAAATGCTCCAGCTAAATGAAGGTTTCAGCCTTGGCTGCATTTCTGACCAAAGGGGAAGAACGTTAACCTCTTAAATTCTGGTTTGCTAGGAACTTAAAGCTTTTCAATAAGGCCACAATACTTTTCAACAAGAAATCACAAGGATCACAAAAAGGGTCAAAAGAGGAGTCTCAGATTTTTATCTATTCTCTTATTGGCTTCCCACAAAGAACCAGCTTGTGAAGCAGCTGTCGCAATAGCATTAGTAGGAAAAAGGAAAAAGAAAGATGTTCCCTAAAAGAAAACAGGTTACTTGGTATTGATCAGGGGAAGTGAAATGGCTAATGAACAGCGCTGGTGCAAATGTCCCAATGAGGCTTTCCTGCTCCTAAACCTACAATAATCATTCTATGATTTTTTTATTGCTTCATGTACCCTTTCTGGGTGGAAATAAAACTTCCTGTTCTACACCTGATTCATGTTTGTACTCTGAGGATCTTACTACTTCCTCCCACTTCCTCCTCCCACCTATGGAAAGGATTTGTTAGACTAGAGGCAAAGATATAATTATTCCTCAGGAACATGCAGTGGGTGAGGAACTGAAGCATCTGATAATTCTATTGAGGAGAGAGACAAACCCCAAAGTAATGAATCCAGGACCCACATAAAGGACAAGGAAGGGCAAGAGCTACCAGGCCCTTTGGTCTCAGACTGGCAGTGCCTGGCTAGCCACGATGGTAGACAGATTTAATTTTGTAAACATTATGTTAGCTCTTGACAAAATAATAATCATATTATTCATAATATAACAACAAAATGATGCATAATGAAATATCTCAAAAGTGATTGCTCGCCAGCTATCTCTCCCAGACACAGGTAAGCCCTGGGCATTGCATAAATGACTGAGGCCTCAGAAATTCCATGAAAAACAACCTTAATTTGAGTTTGCTTACACTGAAGCATTCCTCCTTTGAATGGGAAGGAACAAGTGGACAGTTCCATACAGTTCCCAGATGATGATCAATTTGTGTCTTTGAACAAAAAGACAAACTCTGAAATTTTGGAGGATGAGGATCTTGTCTCCTCCTCTGACATGAAGCCACACCATTGAAATCCAAAGCACTTGGGAAAAGACAAAAGCTCCAGCTTTTGAAGAGCCCATTGTAGATTCAAAAGCTGGTCCTGTCATTATACCCCAGAACCCTTTTTTGATCTTGTAGCACTCCTCGGCTAAAGGTGTGTTTCATCACACTTCCTATGGACCATTTTCCACCCTTGCCACCTTCTCCTTGCCCACAGCTCCTTGAAGCACAAAAGAGAAATAGACATCACAGAAAGGGTGCCACATTTCTAAACTAGTACCTCTTAGACATATAGACACTTAATAAAGTACCTGTAAAATTGATTTAATTTGAATCATTTAATTGAATTTTAAAGTTTCTTATCAAACTAAACTCAGTATAGCAGAAGCTAATATTCTGGAACAAAGATATTGATGGAACATTCCCTGTGGTGAAACTAGTTCTTTTGATATGAAACTAATGCTCAGACTAGTTAATCCCTGCCCAAAACCTGTTGGCAGTCAAACAGACAATCTTATTGACTTCCATTGGTTCATTACCAAAAGAAAGGAAAGGAAATGTTAAATGAGAATTTAAGCTTTATTTTTGTGCCTGTCTTTGGATGCCAATAACTTGCACTAATAAAAATAATAATAATTGATATTTATGTAGCACTTTAAGGTTTGTCATGTACTACTTATTCAATACAACAGGCCCATGAGGTAAATACTACTAGAATTATTACTCCCATTTTTCAGAAAAAAACAAAACAAAAAACTGAGGCTCGGAGTAACAAAGTGACTTTGCAATAGCAAGAAGTAAGACAACGCTTGACCCAGTCTCTACCGACCTCAAGGCCAACACTCTTTTAACTACTCTAAACAATTATACCACCACACCTCATCTAAAAAGGATTTTATGTTTATAACACTTCTAAAGAGCTCCAGGTTCTTTGATGAGCATTTGTAGTTGAAGGAATATTAAACAGCACAACACCCCTGTGGGGGAGGTAAAATGGGATTACTTACTTGAAAACTTCATTTAAAATTTATTGCTAGTTAACATAAATACACCATAGAGCTCATGATTTTATTTGCCAGTGGCTTCCTTTAGAGTGTGAAGCACATAATCAGGACAAAGAAAAAAGTTTTTTTTCTTAGAACTAAATTACTTTTCTTTGTATCAAGGGATTCTGGAGACAGTCTATCAAAATGAGAATTAGTGATCAAAAGATAATGTAAGGAAGTGATCAGGGGAGTTCCCTGACAAATTTGGAGTTTATAGGGTAGTAAGAATTTGTTTGGGTCTTTAATAGTATTTCATCCATTGGGGAAGAATTGAATTGGTTGGTTGGTCTATTATGGACCAGAGCCAACTCCTTGTACTGGGACTATAAAAAAGGGGAGCCAATTGCAGAATCAGCCTTTCCCTTTTGGGTCCCTTCCAAAAAGATTCTGAGAGCAGGGGAACTAAAAGTGAACCTAGATCCTGATTAGGGGCAAGGGAACTAGACATATGGAAAGATACAGGCGGACAAAGAAGAAGCCCATGCATTCATATTACCCTGCTGGAAAAGCTAAAAACTATCTTGAGTAAAAGAAACTTTAGACCTCAAGAGAAGAATTTCCAGAGTTTAGGATCTCAGCCTCGTGGATAGTTGGGGAGAGGGAAAGATTTCCTGAATAATGTCAAATTCCTAAACCTCATCTTTCTGCATAGAGGTAATTTCCAAGGCATCACCAGTCTATTGGGAAAGAGGATTAAACTCATGGAAATCCATGAATGGTGAAGTAGCACTGAGGTAGGTCTAAGCCTTTAAGAGAGAGTTATAAAAGACTTGGCCTTTGCCTTCTGCTATTTCCATGAGTTATTCAGAGAGTACAGGTCTGATGGGAAAGGATTTACCTCTTTAGCAATCTGAAGTTTATTTTCCTTCCAGGGAGAATCCAGACCTTTAAATTAGTACTGTAAGGATGGAGGCCTACATGTGAGTCTCTTACATGTTTTCTGTATTTCCTGAGGAATTAAATAAAGGTTGTCCTGTACCCAATATTGATTCCTAATTTGAACACTTGTTCAAGAACTGGGGATCCTTTTACCTAGATCTGTAGAGCCAAAGACATGAGCTATATTAGAGCTAAATTCTGAGATTTACAAGATGCAATTTTGGGTAAAGGCAAAATAACCTAAAGAAATCCTGATTTTTTGAAGCTACAAATAAAAGAGAGAGATCAAATAGACAGGAAGGACTGCCTCAAGGTCAGATTTAGCCCATGTAAGTCAAGAACATTAAGGCCCAGTCAGGCCTAGAACAGGAGGTCCTAGGTTCAAACCTGGCCTCAGCCACTTCCCAGCTGTGTGACCCTGGGCAAGTCACTTGACCCCCATTGCCCACCCTTACCAATCTTCCACCTATGAGATAATACACCGAAGTACAAGGGTTTAAAAAAAAAAAAGAACATTAAGGCCCTCTATCATGGGTTATAATAAGAAATAATTAAAAATTAGAAAATAAGATATAAAGGCACACCAAAAAGTTTCTGCTATTGCTTGAATTATTTGTGTGAGCATAGCTCTCATTTGGAGATAGGTGGCACAGTGACTAGAGTGCTGACCCTGGAATCAGGAAGACCAAGGCTCAAATCCAACCTCAGACACTTAATAACTATGTGACCATGGCAATTTATTTAACATTGTTTGTCTCAGCTTCCTCATATATAAAATGAACTAGAGAAGGAAATGTCAAACCGCTCCAGGATCTTTATTTTTAAAAACCCCAAATGGGGTCACAAGAGTCAGATATGACTGAAAAAAAATAGGCAGTTAGGTGGCACAGTGGATGGATTAACAGGCCTGAAGCCAGGAAGACTCATCTTCCTGAGCTCAAATCTAACCTCAGGCACTTATTAGCTATGTGACCTTGATCAGGTCCCTTAAACCCATTTTGCCTCAGTTTCCTCATCAATAAAATGAACTGGAGGAAGAAATGGCAAACCACTCCAATAACTCTGTAAAGAAAACCCCAAATGGGGTTACCAGGAGTCAGACACAACTGAAAAAGACTGAACAAAAAGCTCTTATAACCTTTTCAAGCATCACAATGGCATAACTGTAGATTCTCATTTCAAGGCCAGTTCATAGGATTTTCAAGTTAAAACTAGGAGTGTTAAAATTCATATAGTACAATGCCTTCATTTTATAGATAGCAAAATTGAGGTTTAGAAAAGTGAATTCACTTGTCCTCATTCTTATAGGTGGCCAAGGTAGAAGCTCATAATAAGCTGAGTTTCACTAATAAAATATTGAGATAGGACATGGCAGAGTAGGAGGGAGAAGCCAAAATAGAAGGGATAATAAAGTCCAACAGTCAAGAGTAAGGCTAAGACTTCACCTAGACTTAATGAAAGTCTCTTAAAAATTCATCAAGAACACTTTGTTAGCCAATATGACAGTACAGTGATAAATGTTGGAAGATATGTGGCAAAATTGGGACACTAATGCATTGTTGGTGGAGTTGTGAACTAATCCAAACATTTTGGAGGGCAATCTGGAACTATGCCCAAAGGGCTATAAAACTGTTTGTTTTTAGTTTGATGCAGTACTAGGTCTGTATCCCAAAGAGATAAAAAAGATGGGGGAACCAACTTGTACAAAAATATTTAAGCAGCCCTTTTCATGGTGGTAAAGAACTGGAAATTGAGGGAATGTCCATCAACTAGGGAATGGCTGAACAAATTGTGGTATATGATGGCGATTGTGCTATCAGAAATGATAAACAAGATGATTTCATAAAGATCTTGAAAGATCTACATGAACTAATGCAGAATGAAATAAGCAGACCCAGGAAAGCATTGTCCACAGTAACAGCAACATTGTTCAATATTGGTCAATGCTCAATTGCAAAAGACTTAGCTACTCTCAGCAATTACAATTATCCAGGACAATCTGAACTTATGACAAAAAATGCTATCCACTTCCAGAGCTTAAGAACTATTGAAATGCACTATTGGAAAAAAATACTATTTTTCATTTTGGGGTTTTGGTTACCCTATAGGTCTATTCTCTTACAACAATTAACAATATGGAAATATGTTTTGCATGATAATATATATATATATATATATATATATCCCAGATCAAATTGCTTACCATCTCCAGAAAGGGGAAAGGAAGGGAGGGAGGAAGATTGTTATTATATGTAATGGGTAAAATAAAATATCTTAAAAAAGAAAAAGCCACTTTGTCAAGAGCAGGATGGGATAGATCCAACGACCTCTGACCTGGAAGTCTCATCTCTAACTTCAATTTTAAGTCACAATTTTGGGTTGCAGGATAACCTATGCAGTTAGTTAAACTGTTTACTAACCTCTGCTCTTTGTACCCCATTTTCAAAGGGAAACAAATGCTGCTACAGAGGCCATTCCCCAATAATTTTTCTGCTGAATTTCAATTGTTCTTTATAAGGCTCCTCATTGTCCACAAGTTACCATTTAATTTTATTTCCAAATGGTCATCTTCTATCCATCAAAATAGAGACAAATAGCTTTGTGTGTATGCTCAGACAGGTCAAATTAATGAAAAACCAACAGTGATCTAAAATTTCTGTGACAGTTCAAAAACAAGCAGCCAAGTTAAAGGATCCAAAAAGCACATATAAAGAGTTTTTTTCATAGAGGAGAGATTGGACCTGTTCTAGATGATCTCAGAGGGTAGTGCTAGAAATAATGAATAGAAGTTTCAGAGATCCAAGTTTCATCTTGACAATTTCATCAGAACAATTTCAACAGAGTTCTCTCATAAAGGAATGAGTTATCTCAGGAGATACTGAATTCCTCAGAAGTGGAACTCTTCAAGTAGAAGTTAGACAACTTGTACAAAAATACTTATAGCAGCCCTTTTTTGTGAGGGCAAAGAATTAGACATTGAGGGATGTTCATCAATTGGGGAATGGCTGAACAAATTGTGGTATATGGTAGTGATGGAATACTATTGTGTAAGAAATGATGAACAGGATGATTTTAGAAAGAGCTGGAAACACCCACACGAACTGATGCAGAGTGAAATAAGCAGAACCAGGAGAACACTGAACACAGTAACAGCAATTTTGACAGGCCTAGAGTCAGAAAGACTCACTTTCTGGAGTTCAAATCTAGCCTCAGGTACTTACTAGCTATGTGACCCTGGGCAGGTCCTTTTACCCCATTTACTTCCATTTCCTCATCAGTAAAATGAGTTGGAGAAGGAAATGGCAAACCAGGGGCATTTCTTGCTCAGATAAGAACAAGATAATCTCTGAGGCCCAGCCCTGTAGTTCCAGGATTCACATGAGGTAAGTCACTCAGAAAAGAAAGAAGAGGGGAAAAAGAAGGTGGTGAAGGAGGAGGAAAGTTGGAGAGGAAAAGGAGGAAGAAAAAAAGCAACAGCATCAAGAAAAGACAGGTATAAAGAAAAATGTATTTCTCTCAGTAAGAAATGGGACAACCTGATAGCAACAACCAAAGACAGACCATGAAAAAGCAACTTAAATCTATTTGCCTGCCATAATGGATCATCATCAAATGGGCAGAGTAAAGGGATTCTTGACTCCTTTTGATCATTTTTAACCCAGTTGAAATAAAATAGTGAGATTATTACTAGAAGACAGAAAATCCTAAGTCATTTTTATTTTTGTCCTTGAAGACAGGAATTCCTGAGTCATTTTTATTTTTGTCTTTCTATCTCTAGCACTTAGCATAATGCTTTGTGCGTAGTGGGTGGTTAAGAATTAAATGTTGATTGATGCAAGCCAGTGTTCATTTTACTATGGGACGATTCCTCCTCTTAGCTAGCACTGGTTATGGTCTGACTCCCTGACTTAGACTACAAAAATCCCTGAGTCTCTAATGTTTATGCCTGGAACTTTGCTGAACTATTCCACTGTCTCTATGTCTGTTTGACATCCAAGCCCAGCTATCCCTAATCATATCCAGTCCTTTGATTGAGTGCCTATTAGGACAAAAGTCTTGAGAAAACTACAGCCCTGAGAAATAAGATGGCGTGAAAAAGGAAAAGGAATGTGATAATATGATTGGTCCCTTAAGGCTTTCTCCAAAAATTCTTCAAACTTAGATGTAATCAGAGTTGGATCCAAACGTCATTAAGCTATTGATTTGAGGAGGTAAAGAAAAATTTAGCCTACAAGGAAGAGTACAATATTTCATTATGTTAACATGAAACCTCAGGACTTTACTGAATAGGACCTACTGTGTATTCATGCCAGGCACATTGTCTTTCCAATTAAGTCATTTTTATGACCCACTGTGAAGAGTGCTCTTTCTGAGAGTGTTATTAGTTAAGCTTTCAAGCTTAGGAAGGTATTCTCATAGTACATAGAGAAATAATTGATTTTCCCCATCCTCTTTGTTTTACCATTGTGAATATGCTTTTTACATTATATATAATCAGAAACAATGTCTGAGGTGAAGCTGGAAATTAACAGCTCTAAGTATTGATTCTTTCTATTCTGAAACCATTTTGCTAAATTATTCCCACTACTTTTGCCTGACTTGAACATAAAATATTCTATTGCAGCCAGTTATCAGAAAAGTAATTTTTTAAAGAGATCAGTGCTGCTCTTTGCTTTTTTTTCTTTTTTTAGCTAGAGCTAAATGAGAATTCACACTTAGTCACAGTATGTGAATTGTAGTTCATTAACTATTACCATCTCTGAACATTGTAATTCTTGTTACTATTACATATTGCCAGAATTAAATTTTTAAAATTTCTCTCCATTTAGTACAAACAAAATTGGATCAGTAGTAATTGCTGATCATTTTTACCAGATATTTTTATTAGAATTTTGCAGCAACCATTGAGTTTTGCATTTTCCCAGGGAATATTCATTTTTAAATTAAGCAATATGCATGACTAATTTAAAGTCAGAACACTACACTTAATGTCATTAATAAACAATGTGTTAGTCCCAAAGTCCTACATTCTAAAGCATGTTAGCATATTATCATACCAAACTATCCCTCCCTGCATTGTGATACATAGCAAAAAAAAAAAACATATCCAACTTTTTACACTATAAAATGAAAGTAAGATACAATACTTAGCTAACATAGAGTCTTATTCTTGTCTAGCTTCTCCAAAACCCTGTCAAAAATACATTTGCTTTGACAAAACTGTTTTTTTTTTTTTTGGTAACTTTCTGTGAATCTGAAGAAATTTTATTTCTATACTTCATATCAATTTATAGAATTTCTTAGAAATCACTTTTCTTCCAATAATTTAGTATTGCTACATAAATGACTAAAAAGATGAAAGGTTAAATTCAATGAAAATATTCATAATAACATTAAAATAGAAGTTGTTGACTCACAAGAGATTTAAAGGGTAAAAACAGTACTAGTGATATAGAATTAGACCAGTATTGATTTGCCAATATAATAAAACAGTGTGTCACCATTTTTTTTCCCTCCCTCCAAAAGGAAAGTCACCATCTGGTTGACCATAGGTCTAGCTAGTATATCTCTTAGATAGGATGAAGTTATAGTCTCTGAAATGACTTAATAAAAAGGAAGGAAATAAACATTTATATAGTGCTATGCTGCCAGGTGTTGTGCTCAATGATTTAAAAGTATTATGTCCTTTGAACTTCACAAGAATCCTATAAGGCAGATTCTATTATTATACCTATTTTATAGTTCAGACAAATAGAAGTTAAGTGACTTGCCCAAAGTCACACAGTTAAACAAGTGTCTGAGACCAAATTTTAATTCAGGTCTTTCTAACTTCCACTGTGCAACCCAGCAGCCTCTAAGCTGATCCTAAACTTTTCCTTAGGATCAAGGTGGACTGAAAGTAACCAAGCCCAAAGTACCTATGAAAATCAGACCTAGCAAAATCAAATTACTATCAACATGAATGTCCTTCTTCCTCCCTTATATTGAGTTCTTATGATGCTTAAAGTAGATACCCAAATGTTCTGTGAATTTTTTTCTGCTTCTATTTACTGTACAATGACAGAAATGTTTATAGAGTCCATCTTTTTGAGGAGGGGGTCTGGCTCAGGCTAGATCCTTGCTAGTTAAGCTTCAATGTCAGAATAAAATGAAGCACTATAAATCATTCAACAGTCAGCAAAAGAGGGCTTCACTAGTGCTAACATAGAAAGACTATTTAACAAGGATACTTAGCTTAGCTAGGGTAAATATGGGCCCCTCAGTTTCCATATGAAAATATGTATAGTGACTCGACTGGTCTTAGTCTATCCTTTGAATCTAAAGAGCCCTAACTCCATGTGGGTGGAATTTCTTACATCTTCAGATTAAAACTGGAGGCTACCAGGAAGCTATATCAAAGGAAGAATAGTTTAAGCCTTAGTTTCTAGGCCAATAAAGTACAAGGAATGGTTTTTCATGTTTCTGGGAAAAAGTAGTCCAACTTTTGCTGTTGGGGGGAGAAAAGAACCCTGGTCCTATCATACCATCTGAATAAGAAAGGAAAAAAATATTTTAGATCATGACACAAAAGGAAAATGACAAATGCTGGAAGGGATGAGGAAAACTTGAGACACTACATCATTGCCAGTGGAGTTCTGAACTAGTTTAACTGAATGGAGAACAATTTGGAATTATATCCAAAGGGCTCCACTCCCTTTGGCCCATCAATAACACTACTAAGTTTGCATCTCAAAGAGATTAAAGAAAAGGGAAAAAGACCTATTTGTATAAAAATGTTTATAGCAGTTCTTTTTTGTGGTAGCAAAGAATGGAAACTGAAAGGATATCCATCAACTGGGGAATGGTTGAAGGAGTTGTGGTATATGATTGTAATGGAATACTCTCATGCTATTAGAAATGATGAGCAGGGTGGTTTCAGAAAAATCTGGAGAGACATATAAACTGATGCAAAGTGAAATGAGCAGAACCAGGAGAATATTGTACACAGTAACAGCAATATTGTATGGAGATGACCAACTGTGAAAGATTTGGCTATTCTAATTAAGACAATGATATAAGACAATTCCAAAGGACCATGAAGAAAGATGTTATCCACCTCCAGAGAGAGAACTGATGACAGGAGAGTGAAGTACATTTTTTCCACTTTTCTAAGTTTCATTGTTTTATGTCCTTTTTTGCAATGTGGATAATATGAAAGAAAATAAGACTTCCAAAAATGTAAGTGCCTTTGCTTTCCACACATAAATGTTGGACCAAACACTTCTAAGGCATCCCTAACCTGTCCAGTGATGACTCTCCAGAATTCAACATGTATCTCCTGCCTCTAATCAGGATGAAGTCCATGCTCATCTCCTTATTTCAACATCCTTAAAGACTTAAAGACTTCCTTAAAGACTCAACTTAGATGCTACTTCCTTTGTGAATTTTTCCTTGACTTTATTACCTAAAATTGTTTGTTCCCTTCCCAAATTTTCCTAGACTGCTCTACCTGCATGTTTCCTCTTTTCCAGCCTACTGTATCTATATTTATAGATATCAGAGTATGTATCATTCATACATGAAAGTATAAGAATCAAACAGGTAGGCTTATGTGTGCTACATTATGTCTATATTATACTGCATCATCATCATCACAGGTTTGACTATAAACTGAAGAGAATGCTGGGTTCTCCTTCACTGTGGGTTTATTATAAAAGATCATCTGGTTTGGAAGAGCAAAGTATTTCCTTAAAAATTCCCTCTCAACATGATATCTTCCATGCATTTGTTAAAATCATGTAAAATTCCTTTTTAAAAAAGGAAAACTTTGCAATGAATCTTTAATCATTATGCATTAAACAAAAGTGCATGTGCTCACCAAAGGTGATTGTCACTTTCATTAAAGATATCTAGTACAGATACCAAATCCAAGAAGGATTTCCTATAGATTACAAGAAGTTCCAAAAGCTTGGGTTCATTATTTTGTATATTGCCTCAAACCTCCTTAATGAGATCCATAATTATGCAAAGGAGTTTGGCTACATATATACATAGAGAAAACCAAATAGAAGAAGAATTGTTTAGCCAATGATATACAGTTTATTTTAGTCCATAGAACTGGTACATCATATACAATAAGCACAAATGATGAAAATGTGGATTGACCTGGAATTAAATATGAGTAGAATAGCTTGAATTGTATTGGGAATTATGCATTGATTTTTAATGACACCAAAGCTTCTTTTTAAAATAAAAATCCACCCACCTTTTTAACATCAATATTCAAAGATATAACTCTAGAAAAGAAGTGGGCCAGATGTATATGGAAAAAGAGGGATAACTGATAGCTTACATGCTCCACAGAATCTCAAGAGCTAAAGAAATGTCCCCAGTATATAAGGTGGATCTATGTGAAGGGGAGGTCATGAAAAAGAATCATATTTTTTACAGAAAACATGAGCAACAAGATGGTAAAACAGACATTTACTCTTAAATGATCACTCAAATCTCTCCAAGACAGAAATTTTGTGTCAAAGATAAAGCAATTTCAGCTGTATCCACATCCCAAGACATCCAGAATCCAAAACAAGGCAAAAACAAACAAACGAAAAGCCATGAACTGGGTTTGCTGATCCTGGATTCACTCAGCACCCCTCTCACCTCCCAGACTATTGGCTGTCAAGCTGCAATAATAGATCCAGGGTTTATAATACAAACTTACAAAACCCACCTCTGCCTCCTGGATCCCCTCCTCCTTTCTTTCCAGTGCCTTAGAGACTTCTAGCTCAAGATTGTGGAAATTTACCCTGGCCAAAATAGATACTCAGATGGCCAAAGCCCTAGGAACAAAAGCCTGCCCAGGGCTACAACTCTACAGCACCTGTACTGCAAAACTCCAAACAGCTAGTTCAGGGCCAAAGAACCAAAGAATAGAGGGGAAAAGATAGGATATTCTGTTGGGAGTAAGGATATAGGTTGTGTCCCTCCACCAAGCCTGGGAGGGTAGAGCTCAACATCCAACCAAGGCCAGTTCTGACCTTCCAAAGATCACTTGAGACAGAGATCTAGGTTAGTGAGCTATAAGTTGCCCAGGATAGGAAGAAACTGAGACATTTTGAGATCAGGTCACCAAAGAAACTAAGATGATCAGGGAAGGTATCAGAAAATAAATGATAGGGAAAGATAAAGAGAAAAAAAACCTGAACTTACCAAAGATTTCAAGGAGAAGATTCAGAGACCCTTAACATTATCAGATAAATCAACAGGGAAAATGGTATTTAATAGAAAGAAATATGACTTCCAAATCTATGAATGAATACTGCAAAACAAAGAAAAATGATCCAATGCTTGATGAGACAGAGGACCTTATGGAATCTGAAGGGAACATGGAACCACAACACATTGTTCCTAAGTGGTTCAAAAGTGAAATAAGAATCATGAGAGCAGAATTTATGGACTACTCAGAAAAAATAATGAACAAAATTTTAAAAGAGATAAAAGAGAGAATAATAGATTGGGAATGTTAATTCCCAGAAATTAAAGACCAGTTAAAAAAAGAGAAGCCAATATCTTGAAAAGAAAATATTCTTACTATGCATGCAAAACATACTGCTCTCAAAGGTAAAGTGTGAAGAGACAACCTAAGGATCATAGGTCTCCCAGAAGAACGTGACAGGACACAAAACTTGAATATCATAATGAAGGAAATAATGGAAGAGAAGTGGCCAGAGAGCATAGAAAATGAAATACCAACTGAAAGAATTTACAGGTTACCTGTAAGGGAAAAAAATTAAAATAAAACAAAACAAAACAAAAAAAAAAACCAAGGCTAAAAACTCCAAGATACATAGTAGTTTGATTTAGCAATTCAGAAACAATACATTCTGCAATCAGGAGCCATCAGGAGAAAGACCTAAATAGAGAAGGGAAGGAAAACTCAAATAAGATTATTCTGTATTGTAAAAGAGGATTATTAAGAATGTAATCTAAATGGTTTTGTGGGTTCACACTGGGTTGAAGGAGAGACAGGAATGTCTGATGGTCTGGACCAAACAGGATAGAAAGACCAGGGTTTACTGCCAAGCTGTTAACTGTCACAAGAATGGCAGTTTGGCCAACAGTCACTTAGCTCACCTAGGTTAGGGCCTATGTAACCAGCAGGGAACAGGTAAAATTTGTAACAATTTTAATTGAATAAACAAATAAATAAGGATGGATATTAGGGATTCTACTTTTAACAACTAAGGACAAACCACAAGGTCAAGGGAGGGACTTAACTATACTATTCTATTGACCTAAGCCAGGCAGGGCCCAAAGGAAGCAGTATTGAAGTCACAGGGGAAAAGCTCTTCCAAAATTGGTTCCAGCCAGGTATGGTCAGCTCAGCTAAAGGGCCTGAGGATGGCTTTCAATTGGGGTCTCCCGGTAAATCCAAGGATGGTCTCAGGATGCCAGGAGCCAACTCCACTAGGACAGGTAATCCAAGGTACCCAGGTAGGGAAAGAGAGTTTGCAATGCTGTCCACCAGATCACAAACCACTTTCCCACTTGGTGCTGCTCTGCAGGTCTGTTGTCCACTGCTGAAAGCCTCCACCTCTCAGGATCCCAGGGAATCTGGAAGCAGTTTTCCCTAACTCTGAGTTCTCCCAGGATTAGCAACAGTTATGTCGCCAACCACTATGGAGTCTCTCTCAGATACCAAGAAGCACACTTCCTGCTTCTTCATTCCATCTTGGAATCCTCCAGCCCTTCCTGCTAGGTCCAACACTAATACTAAATTAATAACTAAATAACCCTCACAACAGTATCCACCTGAAAACATAGGAGGAAATGGAATAATGTATTCCAAAATTGAATTAGAATTCAGATTATTGCCCACATTGACCTTCTCTGAAAATACATGCTTAGTCGTACGTGAAAAAAGATCTATGTTCTAAAAAAAAGGGCGTATCTAAAATATCTTTAGAAAGAAAACCAGAACTAAAAAGAACATTTGCTTCTCAATTGCCCCAAACAACAGAAATATGTGAAGTGTGAATAAATGCAGAAAGTAAGAATAACAACAGTAATAGAGTGATAGTGAGATAGATAAGCAAGAGACTTCTTTCTAAATGTTAGAAACTCTGGAAGAGTGAGAGAACATAGCCCCAGAGATTTTTTGAAGCAAATGTGGAAAAGCAGGAGACCAGGGGAGGATATAGAGTGATAGCAGGCTGCATGATCAGAGATATAGTGGGAAAGGACCTCTCTATAGGTTAGTATCCTTTCTACCACCTGTAATAATTGTCATTGTCCTGAGTGTAGGCAATAACAAAAAAGGAAGATCCATGGACCAACTCTACATGGCAGTGGTAGAAACCACTTAAAGTAGATACCTTTGAAGTTTTGCCTGCATGAAGAATACAGAGAAGAGACAGTAATATAATAATGATGGAAGATTTCAATATGCCTCTCTCAGTTTTGGATAAATCCTACAGGAAAAGAAATAAAAGGAAAAATATAAAACTGAACAAAGTTCTGGATAAACTAGTATAAAAAAAACTTAATGGTATCTTGCAACTAAGACAGCAAAAGAAAGAATACCACAAAGCAATAGATTTAACAGCATAATATTTTTAGTTACAACATTTTAAATTTTATGTTGACCTGGCTGAAAAAGACCGATAAAAATTCACATTTATTTGGAAAAGAAAAAGAAAAAGAATCACATGAATAGAGAAGGAATGTGTGGATTGCTATCATCATCAACATTTATAAAGCATATATAATGTGCACTAATGGATAAAAAAAAAAAAGCAAAAACTTGGTTCCTTCCCTAAAGGAGCTCATTTTCTAATGGGAAAGATAAGCTGCAAGCAACTATATATATATATACAAGATTTGTACAGTATAAATGAGAGGTGATCCTAAAGAAACAGCACTAGCAGAGAGTTTAGAGGATGGGAGAGAGGAAAAAGGTCTATTATGTCTCTAAAATGGTGAACTCTTCCTCTTATCCAAAATCACCAAAATCAGGAGCCTGAGTCTTTTTTCCCTTCTGTCCTCCTCAAGCAGACAATGATGTTTTTTTCTCAAGTTCTGAAGGCACTACTAATTGCTCAGGTAAAGAATGGGAAGGGACCTTTACCAAAGTCTTATAAAACAACAGGAGGCTCAGTTTGGATAAATNATATATATATATATATATATATACAAGATTTGTACAGTATAAATGAGAGGTGATCCTAAAGAAACAGCACTAGCAGAGAGTTTAGAGGATGGGAGAGAGGAAAAAGGTCTATTATGTCTCTAAAATGGTGAACTCTTCCTCTTATCCAAAATCACCAAAATCAGGAGCCTGAGTCTTTTTTCCCTTCTGTCCTCCTCAAGCAGACAATGATGTTTTTTTCTCAAGTTCTGAAGGCACTACTAATTGCTCAGGTAAAGAATGGGAAGGGACCTTTACCAAAGTCTTATAAAACAACAGGAGGCTCAGTTTGGATAAATTAAAGAGACTGGTAGAATTTCATTTACATATTATATCTGCATCTCCTTTAGTACTCCCTTTCTTCTTTGCTTCCTTCTCTATTCAATTCTGAAATTAGAATTATAGGACTTTACTTCTCATTCCAATGTACTGATGAATTTAAAAAACCTAAACATCTATATTGGACAATACAGAAGACTTGGCCTTCTATTTCCTGATTTATCTCTCTGCTTTTCACAGTGCTTAAACATCAAGAAGAAAGAAATCCTAAAACGGCCACCAATTGTCTTACCTAAGCTACAGCACTCAAAAGATTTTCATGGATGAACAAGATGATTTCAAAAAGAACTATAAAGACCTACATGAACCTTGCAGAGTGAAATAAGCAGAACCAGGAAAACATTGTACACCATAACAGCAATATTGTAGAATAATCAAATGTGATAGACTTTGCTACTAACAGCAATACAAAGATCCAGGAAAACTCTAAGGGACTTACAAAAAAGAATTCTATCCACCTCCAGAGAAAGAATTATTGGAGTAGAAATGCAGATGGAAGCATATGATTTATCATTTGTTTATTTGGGTATATGTTTCAGGGTTTGGATTTTATAAGATTATTCACTTTCAAAAATGAATAATATGGAAACATGTTTTGTGTGGTAATACCTATATAACCCAGACTGAATCACCTGCCAGCTCTGGGAGAAGGGAGGAAAGAAAGGAGGGAGACAATTTGGATTATATAACCTCAGAAAATTCACGTGGAAATTTGTTATTAAATTTTTTTTTAATTTAGGGTTTTTGTGATCTGATAAACAGGGTATACTCATGACTGATTTACATAACAGATAGGCTTTATATAATAACACCTGGAATGGAAAAATTAGCTGTCTCAAGATAACCCTGAGTAGCCCCAGCTGTTCTATTCATCCACAGACCCTCCTAAATTGTGGGGACATTATGGATGACATCAGAAGCTTGCTCAACATATATCTGGACTCTGTTAGATCTAAGAAACTACTCTATGGGGGATTTTGGAGTTTGTGGCTACACAAATGCTCAGCCCATTTTTGCATGTCCCAAACTAAGAATATTTTTTAAATGTTTAAAGTTTTATTATATTTAAAAATGTAAAAAAAAAATCCTTAGCTCATGGATCATACAAAAATAGGGGGCAGGATGGATTTGGCCCTTGGGCCATAGTGTGCCAACCCTGACTTCAAC
This sequence comes from Gracilinanus agilis, assembly GCF_016433145.1. Lineage (NCBI taxonomy): Eukaryota > Metazoa > Chordata > Mammalia > Didelphimorphia > Didelphidae > Gracilinanus > Gracilinanus agilis. The sequence continues at coordinate 242,774,890 of NC_058130.1, forward strand.
CAAGAATCATGTGTTAAGGTCTCTAGGCTGGAGATCAAACCAGACCAGGTTAATTTTCTCTACCTCAGAGGCAAGTACCAGACATATTCCCAGATTTGGATCATATGTGTAGTCTAGGGTAACTCCAGTGGCTTCTGATCTCTATATATTTCCACGATACCATTAAAGCAACTAAAATGTAATCAATAGTAAATATGTCACAATCTACATACATTTTATTGGTGCTGGACAGATAGGCTTGGAAAATTCAGGAAAACAACCTAGTTATCTTTGACTCTTCCCACTCTTTTACCAAGCCATATCCATTCAATTGCCAAATCTTGCTGATTTTACCTCCATATTTCTCAGAATACCTCCTTCCCTTCACAAATGCCACTACTACCTTTTTTATTGGGGGGTTGCTTATTACCTTTTATCTGAACTATTGAAATAATCATCTAAATTTCTCACCCTCGAATTACTCATTCCAATTTCTGTTTCTCCAATCCATTCATCCACACAGATGCTGAAATAAACTTCCCCAAGTGTATATCTAATCATGTCACTCCCTTGACCTGAAACCTTCAACAGATTCACATTTCCTTGAAGATAAAACACAAATCCCCCAGCCTAGCATGTAAAGCCCTGCATAATCTGGCTCAAGTCAACTTTTCCAGCTTTATCTCTTATCACTCTCTTTGACAGACTAAGTGTTACCTTACCCACCACTCTTCTTTTTCTCCTTTCTCTCTCTTTCATCTCTTTCCCCTGTCTCCTTGCTCATTGTATACTCATGCTAGCAGATTGGGTGGTTCCCAGAGAGGTGGCCATTCCAATACCATTCCCTCATGTAATGAATGGTAATAATGTAAAGGTAATTTTAGTGGTCAGAATACATTCTTATTACTACACATTTTTGCCACTCAGCCCCAAATTAAATGAATTGTACTTCTCATTTAGCAATGTATCCAGGAAAAGTCCATTAACTATTTTTCTTGCCATTATTTTAATAATATTTTATTTTCCCCAATTACATGTAAAAATATTTTAACATTCATTTTCCTAAAATTTCAAGTTCCAAGTTCTCTCCCTCTCTTCCTCTCACTCTCCCCCCAACCACTCCCTGAGATAATAAGCAATCTATATAGATTTTACATTTGCAATCATACAAAAGATTTGTCCATATTAGTTATTCTATGGAAGAGATCTTAAACCAAAAGATGAAGAAGGAAGAAGAAGAAGAAGAAGGAGAAGAAGAAGAAGAAGAAGAAGAAGAAGAAGAAGAAGAAGAAGAAGATGATGATGATGATGATGATGATGATGATGATGATATAGGAAGTTAGGAAGTTTGGGGTTGTATTCAGGCTCTCAGTTTTTTCTCTGGTGGTGAATGGTATTTTTCATCATTAATCTTTGGGATTGTCTTGGATTACTGTGTTGCTGAGAATAGCTAGGTCATTGACAGTAGTTTGTCAAAAAATATGTTACTGTCATTGTGTAGACTCTGGTTCTGTTCACTGCACTTTCCATCTGATTATGTAATTCTTTCCAGGTTTTTCTGAAATCATCTTGCTTGTCTATTTCTTATAGAACAAAGATATTCCATCATAATCATATACCATAACTTGTTCAACCATTCCCCAATTGATGGACATTGCCTCTATTTCCAATTTTTTTCTATCACAAAGAAAGCTATTATAAGTATTTTTATGCAAGCAAGTCATTTTTCCTTTTAAAAAATATCTTTGGGATACAGTAGAACTTTATAATGATATTGCTGGATCAAAGCGTATGCACCATTATAAAGTTCCAAATTGTTCTCAAGAATGGCTGATCAGATTACAGCTCTACCAACAGTGCATTAGTGTCCCAATTTTCCCACATTCCTTTCAGTATTTATGATTTTCCTTTTCTGTCATATTGGCCATATTGATAGGTGTGAATTATTATATCAGAATTGTTTTGTTCTAATTTGCATTTCTCTAAAAGAGTGATTTAGAGCATTTTTTCCATATTTATTGGTAGCTTTGATTTCTTCATCTGAAAACTGCCTATTCCTGTCCTTTAATCACTTATCAATTGGAGAATTACATTTTTGTATATCTGACTCAGTTCTTTATATATTGCAGAGATGGGGCCTTTATCAGAGATACTTGCTATAAAAAGTTTTCTCAGCTTCTATTTTCCTTCTAATCTTCATGCATTGGTTTTGTTCATACAAAAGCTTTTTTAACATAATCAAAAGTATCTATTTTACAACCTGTAATATTCTTTATCTTTCCTTTCATCCTAAATTCTTTCCTTATCCATACATATGACAGGTAAACAACCCTATGTCCCCCTAAATTGCTTATGGTATCCCCCTTTACGCCTAAATCATGTACCCATGCTAACTATATCCTGGTGTGAGATGTTAGTCTATCCCCAGTCTTTGCCACTACATTTTCCAGTGTTCCCAAAAGGTTTTGTCAAACAGCGAGTTCTTGCCCCAAAATCTTGGATCTTTTGACTTATCAAACATTAAATTGCTTTGATCATTTATTACTAGATATTGTGTACCTAATCTATTCCACTGATCTATCACTTTATTTCTTAGTCACTATTGGATAGTTTTGTTGATTACTGCTTTGTAATACAGTTTGAGATTTGTTAATGCTTATGCCACCTTCCTTTGCATTTTTTCATTGATTCCCTTGATATTCCTGATCTTTTGTCCTTCCAAATGACTATTATCTTTTTCTAGCTCTATAAAATAATTTTTGAGCACTTTGATTGGCATGGCATTGAATAAGCAATTTAACAGGTAAAATTAACATTATTATATTTTTTTTGCCTACCCATGAGCAACTAATATTTTTCCAATTGTTTACATCTGACTTTATTTATATGAAAAGTATTTTGAAATTGTTTTTATATAGTTCCTAGTTTTGACCTGGCAGATAGACTCCCAAGCATTTAATATTATCTAAAGTTAATTTAAATGGAATTTCTTTTTCTATCTCTTGCTTTGGACTTTGTTGGTAATATATATGAATGCTCATGATTTATGTGAGTTTATTTTATACCCTAAAACTTTATTAAAGTTCTTAATTATTTCAATGCGTCTTCTAGATGATTCTCTGGGATTCTCTAAATATACCATCATATCATTTGCAAAGAGTAATAGTTTTGTTTCTTCATCCATTAACTCTTAATCAGACACATTTAATAAATTCAAAGTGGAATTATAACAGAGTATTTCACCTCTAGACTGATGAGATATAATCTGACTGATGTACACAGTATTTGTGGGGTAAAAGGAACACAAAGTTGAAAAACCATAGCAATAAAAATAAATTAAAATTAAAATTAAAAAAAAAAACATAGCAGGGAAGCACATGCATAGGCAATTTACAACTGGTCTTGAGACTTTAATGTTCTTTTCCTCCATCAGGAACAGTCTCTGCAATAATTCTCCAATGAGCCTGGCTTCTCCTCGTGATATTCTTCTTCTGGGCCACTTAAACCTTAAACCTGAGTTTAGGCTTAGGTCTGCTCCCTCGACTCAGAGTTTCTCCCTCTCAGGCTGTAGATACCTGTTCAAAGAAAAGCAAAAGAAAAACCTGTTTTCCTTCAGGGCATTCTTCTAAGCAGCAGGTGGTAGTACAAGTTTGGAAGCCTCTTGCTAAGAGCGATCAGAGGTCTCTCCTAAGATCAGCTCTCAGCTCTGACCTCTTCTATTAGCTCTAGCTCTAGTGTCAGTTCATTTTGGCTCAGCTATACTTTACTGGTTCAGAGAATAACCATCTGGGAGATCATCCACCCAAGATGATAAACCAAAATCTACTTTTCTACCATCTAAACCAAAATCTACTTTTCTACCATCTATGATATAACTAGGAAATATACATTTGTCCTATGGTCTCCAAACATTTTCTAGGAATCAAGGTTTTCCAGATATTACTTTCCAAGGACTCATGTCAAGTCAAATGCAAACAAATGCTTGAAAGTGGGACACTTCCACTATCTTTTCCAAGAATTAATCATGCTTTTTCTCTCAGGCTGCTTTTTTTCTCACAAATGTTCCTATTCCTCACCCTCCCACCTCCCTTTCTCAATCAGGCAAACTGTCCACACCTGAAAAAGAGATTGACATTCTAGCTTAAGTGGAGTGCTATTACTCTTGATCCAAGGCTCCTTCTCCTATCTATCAGCATTAGCATAAAATGTTTTCAGTGTACCCATTTCTTATCTTCAGCTGAGCATCACTTCATCAAGGAAACCTACCTTCGTCCTCCAAGTTAATATTATCTCCTTAAATTTCCATTGTATCATATTTATGGGCGCATATGGTGTCTTCCCTTATCCATGCACTCCACTCCTCAATAAAATGTTAAGTTTTTTGAAGTCATTTTATTTTTGTCTTGGTATCCACAGATATCATATCATATGACCAATTGCCTTTTGCCTCTAGCATTGCTCTGAACCTTCAACCTGAATCGAAAACCCATTGTTATTCACATCCTAGCATAAGATCATAGATTTAAAAGTGAAAGAAACAGAGAGGTCATTTTATAGATGAGAAAACTGAGGTCCAGAAAAGGTAGTTGGTTTACTTAGGATCACACAAGTAGTAAATAATAGACGTGGGATTCAAGCTCAGGTACTCTGGCTTAAAATTCATCTTTCTTTCAGTAACAATGAATTTTGTTCTGTATATCAAGTAAATAAAAGAAAGAAATGAGAGACAGCAAGGAGCTTCTCTAGAACAAGAAAAGATGACAAAGTATTTACAGTTAGAGGCTATGGCCATCTCTCTCAGAGAATCAATCATTAAAAGTGTGTCAGTAAGCATTCCTATCTTTAATTGGCAATAACACAACTGAAATTGAGCATTTAAGTAAAGGAAGCAAAATTGCTGACCTCAATATGCCTATCAAGCTTGTTTCACTGAGGACAAATATGAAGAGTTGAAGATATAAAGTGAATTAACAGTTAGCCAATGAGAAATTGTGCATAAGATCAGAAACAATTCCTGTATTTTACTTTTTCAGAATCTTAAACTAAGCTAACTAGAATTTTCATTAGCAAACAATGTGGAAATAACTGATTTTCCTTTTACATAGAAACAAGAACTCAAAATTTTTTATGAGACATATCTGGATTAATAAATTTTTAAAAAGAGATTATAGGTCATAAATCCAAGTTCCTAGTATTTTAAAGGCAGACATCACACACAATTCATAGACCTATCATATTTTTTCTTGAACTCTGACATTTTTCAGTGTCATTTTTTCTTTCAGTTCCTCACTTTGAGTTTGTAGATGCAACTTTCAAGTGTCACTACTTTAAAGAATTAAACCAGTAATTAGAGTTAATTTTACCAGGGTAGAGGTGAGAGTTATATCTTGGCCAAGACTATGAAGATGATCAACAAATTTCTGTTATTGGCATGATGTCTCTGATATGGAGATAAAGATTTTTCTCTCCTGGTGGAGGGTGGGGCAGAGGGGAAAGATATACTTAAATGCTTTAATAAAATAGCTGAATTTTTTTTAAATTAAAATAACATTTATACCATTCAACACTTTTGGAATGCCCCTTCCTCTACACCAGTGATCCCCAAAGTGGGCGCTACTGCCCTCTGGTGGGTGCTGCAGCGATCTAGGAAGGTGGTGATGGCCACAGGTGCATTTATCTTTCCTATTAATTGCTATTAAAATTTTTTAAAAATTTATTTCCAGGGGGCTAAGTAATTTTTTTTTTCTGGAAAGAGGGCAGTAGACCAAAAAAGTTTGGGAACCACTGCTCTTCACCTTTCCTCCTTAACATTTAACAAGCACATCCTCTTCCTATTTCAGGATCTATGAAAGTCTTTTGGGAATATTCTAGTCCTCACTGATGATTCTCTCTGTCTTCAGAACTTGCAGTGTTCACTGTCTCTACTATAACTCATTAGGCTATTAATTATTTATGTGTCATATTTTGAAATGTATTGTTATTTACTTAATTGTTAACTTTCTTGTGTTAATACCTTCATAACAAGATCATAAACTCTTCTAGGAGAAGAAAAAATCTTTTTTATATCTTCATAGTAGTTAGCACATTACTAACTATAGCTGGTGCTCAATATTTGTTGGTCTGTTTCAAAGATAATCTTTATTTAGTGAGAGGTAGGAGTGTCTAAAGGTTAAAGTACCTGGGCAATCTAGCTTCAAATTCTGCCTCTCATACATAATGGAGCAAATTAATTAACTAAGCTAACAAAATGGTTTCCAATATGTTTTGGTAAAGGGAGTTTTCTTCCCCAAAGTATCCTGTACCAATGAAATACAAGGTCTGAACCCTCTTACTCCCCCCCTAAAAAGAATCAATAATGATATACCATTGGTATATACTTTAAATACTATTAAATTTTAAGTCCAATTCAAATGAAGTTTATAGCAAACCCATACCTCCATATTCTAATCACTTCTCAATCTTCATTGGTATGTTCCTTTATAATTCACTCAGTTTGCTTTGTAGGGTAGTCGAAGCTTAAAACAATCTTTGGGATTCATATCCCATCTTTGAACCATGGTGGCCATATGACCAAGAAGAGCAAACCACTGAACCTTAATACCTAGGGAACTCGCTAAGATTTCAAAATATAGAAAATATGCCTACAAGTATTGGTTCCTTGATCCCTGAATTTCCTATACAAATGAAATCTCAGGGCCCAATTTGCCTTAAAAGTGAAAAACAAGGGGCAGCTGGGTGGCTCAGTGGATTGAGAGCTAGACCTAAAGACAGGAGGTCCTAGGTTCAAATCTGACCTCAGACACTTCCTAGCTGTGTGACCCTGGGCAAGTCACTTGACCCCCATTGCCTAGCCCTTACCACTCTTCTGCCTTGGAGCCAATACACAGTATTGAGTTTAATTTGAGTATTTTAATTTAAATTGAGTATTTAAGGGTTGTTTTTTTTTTAAGTGAAAAATAAAACAAAATTTTTTTTCAAAATCTCCCTACTTCTTTAGAAATATACAATTCAGAACTGGAAGGGATTCTTTTGACAATTAGAAAGCTATTCTACAATTTTAATGATGAGAAAAATAAAGTACAAAAAGTTTGCTCAAGATCACAAAGTAACAGAATTGAAGACTAAAATTCATACTTATCTTCTACAACATTGCTTCTCAAGACTGTGAGATTCTGGACTACTGATGAAATGATCTGCTTGACTCTCAACCCTATAGTTGATCTGGCAAACTGGGACCTGTGACTTCATTTGTATAGGGAATTCAGTGATCAAGGAATTAAACCCCCTAATTTGAATTCAAATACCAGTCTCTACTAGCTTGGTGTCTAATTAGCTTGTGCTTTTAACTAGGAACACTTGATCTCCTATAACTGAGCACTCCCTTTTACATTCCTTAGTAACTGGGTTTCTAATTGCTCTGTAGGCATGCCTAATACTCAACTTCTTCTGTGACTTAGGCCCTGCCTAAATTTTATTCTTTCCCTTAAATTCTTCTAGGGATTAGAACCTTGAACCTCAAACCCAGCTTGACCTCTCCTTTGCCAATTGGACTTCCCTTCCGAAAACTTGCACCTTGAATCTCCTCCCTTCTCCCACTTTTTGTCTACCATTTATCCTTTATCTGTGGATTTGTCCTATGGATCTTAACCATCTCCTAACCAAATCCTTTTTATGATATCAAGCCTTCAAGATGGTTGTTAAAGACAGGAAGTTTTCCAATCTAGTTTGTTGTTACTAAAAGTGAAGATCCCAGATCCTAAATCAGTGTCTTGCCCAGAAAGAAACTTTTTCATACCATATGTTTAGTACACATTTAAACAGAAAAGCAACAACAAAACAAAAAAATGCATTTTCTAGTCAGTCAACACAACAATACCACTGGGGGAAAAATTAATCAAGTGTAATGCACAACTACAAGGGAACTTAATTTGCTGGAGAAATTTTTGTTTGTTTAGTCGGTTGGTTTAGTTTTCAGAGGATGAAGGTATAAGTGTAGATTATGTAATACAACATCACTCTTACCTGATTTTTAAATTGATTAAGTGATCTAAAACACAATTTAAGTGATAAATTCAAAGCAATACAACAAACATACTTTTAAAAGTTTTATTGATGCTATTGTTTTTAAAACCACTATCATTTCCAGATATATTCTGCTTCACACAAGTTCTTTCCTTGAAAATAACAACAATCAAGGAAAACCAACCAACACCTTAACTATTGCCTGTTTCATAAATATCATAGGTATCCTAGTTATCACTTTCACATGTAGTCATGTAATTGGGTTTAAGGCCATTGATATTTATAATGCAGGAGATAGTTAAGGTATTGTCTCTTGAAATATTCTGCATAAGAACCAGAGCAATTTCTTAATAAATAAGTAGTCAAATGATCTGAAAAGATAGTTCTCAAATTTAAAAAATGGAATCTATCAATATATGAATACTTCATTAATTTAAAAAATTCAAACCAAAACAATCCTGAAGTTGTACCTCCCACTTATCAGACCAGCAGAGATGACAAATGAGGAAAAAGGCAATTGTTGGAGAGATAGGATATGCTTCTCAAGGTGTCCCTTTCCTTCTTCCTTCCTTGAAAAGACTTATATGAACTGATAGAGAGTGAAATGAAAAGAATTTGAAGAATAATTTTCATAGTGCCCTATATCATAAAGGGTAACAACTTAGAAAGATTTCAGAACTCTTCTTAAAGAAATGACCGATCATGACTCCTGTGAAAGGACAAAGAAGCCCCTCCCTCTACAATATGGGTTAGAGAAAGAAAAAGGTCCTGAAGTCAGGATTTGATTAGACTATATATGGGGGAAAGCCTCTAACTATGCCTTCCTTGATGCAGTTTCCCAATGGCCTCCAGGTTTATACCTCAGAGGCCCAACAATGTGGGGACCACCATGGGAGTCACCCTGCTTTACCAGACACATTTTCATATGGAGCCAGGGGAAGGTAGGAAGAAGGACACTTAGAGAAGCATATCCTAGTTTTGGTAGGTATAGGCAAACCACCTTTTGTTAATTATTCAATGACCTTTGAATACCTCATTTCATCCCAACGTCAAACATGAACTCACAAGTTGCTCAGTGTCAGGCTTGCCCCTCACACTTCTGAATGATGATGGGAGGGATTACATCAGATTACAGAATCAGGATTCAAAATGATCTTAATAGCTTAATCACATGAAAAGAAATGAGTTTTTTTTGGGGGGAGGACTTCAAATTCAGTGTGAGTATTATAGGAGCTGATATGCTGATAATGGGATGGCCCAAGATCCTCTGATGGTATGAGGACCTGAAGTCGAGTGAGAGTGGAAATCCCTAGGTGGACACCAGGTTGTGGTGGTGAACACCAAGACCCCACAGGAATATTTGTGACTAAACTAATATGCCCAGCTCCACTACAACAGTGTCCCAGGAATAAGTGATCAAATAGGAGACTGAGAGTTAGATCACACAGCTCCTTGACTGCTTATCCTGGCTCTTAAACTGATGGATAGGGGGAAGCTGGGTATCTCAATGGATTGAGAGCCGGGCCTAGAGACAGGAGGTCCTATGAAGAAATAAATAAATAAATGGATGGATGGATGGATGGATGAATGAATAGACAAATAAACAAATAAATGGATGGATAGGTGGGTAAATAAATAAATGAAATTGATGGATAATGCTAGTGACTCCAGTTTAACTATAATTTGAGTAATCCCTCTTCCCTCAGATACCCAAGGATATGTTGATGATCCTTAGGGTTATGATAGCATCCACCTAAGTAAGTTTCAGAATTTAATAACAACAAACTTAGGGAAGGGAAACAGGGACTGAAGGAAAGAGGTATAAGGAAAGCTCAGCTAAACTACTGATGATCAGGTGTTGTCATCTGAAGGTAGACAGGTTTGAGATTATCAGCTGGAGAGGTTGGTCCCCTTGATTGCAACCCGGCCAGGCCAGGCTCCTTGGCCTGAACCAGATTGTTTGATAGTATTTATATTGCTTCTTCCTTGCTGATCAATTGATTAGGATGTATAACACAGCTTTACATAGAAGTGGAGGGTGTGATAGAGATTAGAACTGGATGCAGGTATCCTGAGTTGATTTGGCCTACCTCAATCTCAACCAACCTCCCACCATAAATTCCTTCTTCAAATTGAGAGCTTCTTGTTCAAAATTCTGCTTTTTATAGTCCACCAGTAACTGCCTCTCCTTTGCTGGCTGATGACAAACTAGGTTGGTTCTAAGTTCTAAACTGCTAAGTGTCACTCATCCTGCTCTCCATTTTGCATAGCAGAAATGATATTACATTATTATTATTGATATTTTGTTAATTATTCAATGACCTATGAGTGCCTCATTTCATCCCAACATCAAACATGAACTCACAAGATGCTTGGTGTCAGGCTTGCCCTCACACTTCTGAATGATGATGGGAGGGATTCATAACACGCCAGATTACAGAATCAGGATTCAAAATGACCTTAATATCTTAATCACATGAAAAGAAATGAATTTGGGTGGGGGGACTTCAAATTCAATGTGAGTCAACAATGTTTTATGACAGTTGGCCAAGAAAGCTAATGCAAAATTAACATGCCTTGGAAGCTATAGTATTCAGAAATAGGGAAGTATTCTGCTCCGGTGAGACCATGTTTGGAATAATTTTTTCCATTTTCACCATATTTTAAATAGGACTTTGTAACCTGGTGAGCCAAAGAACATTCAAGATGGAAAGGGTCTATAGTTCATGCCATATGAGTCAAATAGTTATACTTGGGCTGGCAAGTACGCAGGCAAAGTTGTCTGACACTCCTCTTCAAATCTACATTTTTGTAGGCATATATTAACCCTACCTATTAGGGTTAATTTCTTTAGCCAAACCCCCTCAAGGAAATGGCTTTGCTCTCAGAACAGGCCCATGAAGATGAAGGAAAAAGCAGGGGCCACATCTCAATGTCCACACCAAATCACTGTCCCAGATATTACTAATCCATTGACTAGAGGAATCCTAATAAAAAATATTCCTTATGTCTTGGGAAGTTATAATTGTGAATAGATCACTATCTTCTATAGGTCCGAGTCCCCGGCCAGAGATTGCATTCTGGTAAAATGCCATAGTTTTAAGTCTTTATCTCTTCTCTCCAGTGATGTTGCATGATTGTTTACTTTCAACTGCATTTGAATAATAATAAACAAAAATTAGTATTGAGTGGTTTGTTACTTTTATCACAGTTTTTGGCTTAATGGATAGAGTCAACTTTTAAACCCAAAAAGGTAAACAACTTCTTAGTACTACCTCTTAGTAAATATCACATTTGCCTTTTTTGGAAAAGAGGATGTATGGAGGAAGAGATGAAAAATCACGAGTTTCCCTCTGCACATCAAATGGATTTTCAGCAGCAATCGATTCACCCTGATATATCTTATGCATGATATGCCCTCACAGTCTCAGTACTGAGGTGCAGAAAATCTTATGATGGCTGACCTCTGCTAGTTCCCATAGGACCAAAAACTCTATAGCTGCCTACTGACAATTCTCTTGGATGGCTCTCAAGACTTCCTTTCACTACCTTCCCCGAAGACTGGAGGGATTTGTTTTATGGGTTACATCAGTCTCCTCCACTAGTCCCGAGGTCAGGCCAAAGCTCCCTGAGGGGTTGAAGAAAAAGGAATGATGTGAGATTTCCAACTGACCAGCAGGCTTCCTAATCTTCAGCTTCCCAATTTCCTTGGTATTAGGCGTGGTCAAGCCATTATTACATGAAAATCACTTGAAAGAACAGGGAAAGTTCGATTCAAGGAGAAAGAGCTTAAGGGAAAAATAACAGATTTGTTTAAGTTGTTCAGGAACTTTTTATCTTTGGTCTGAGAAGAAAGAACTAGGAGCAATAGATGGAAGCTGTGAAGAGGCAAAGTTATATTTGATATAAGGAAAAAAATTCCTAATAACTTGAGTCATCCAGAAGAGAAAAAAGACTGCATCAGGATGTAGTATGTGTGCCTTTCTAAAGGTTATAGAGCAAAGGTGGGGTGATAATTTGTAGAATATGATAAAAAAGAAATTTTTGTATTATGAGGACTAGATAGTTTCTGAAGTCTCTTTCAGCTCAAATTATATGATTTCAGTATTTTTAAGTGAGTTTTTTTAATGTCAGGGTCTAGTTTGGGATTATGGAAAAGCCTATCAATTTCTACAATACAGTCCATCTTTTTTTCTCTTTCATTCTGGACCAAGATCATAGTCCATTTGCAGTGGCTATTCAAGATGTATGTACTGAAACAATGGCCTGTCCATTCAGCTGTATAACCTAGTCTGAATGGTATGTCATTAATCTGTTTTTTATTTTTTTTAAGATGTTTCATTTTCCCAATTACATATAATATCAATTTTCAACATAATTTTTCTGAAATTATAAGATCCAAATTGCATCTTTCTTTCTCTTGCCTCTCCCATCCTGGAGATGAGAAACAATTTTATCAGGATCATACATTTATAATCATGAAAAACACTCATATTTGTCATAGTTGTAAGAGAATACTCATATAAAATCAAAACCCCAAAATAAAAATACAAACAAAAGTGAAAAATAGCATTTTTTCATCTGCATTCTGATTCCCAACAGTTCTTTCTCTGGAGGTGGATAACATTCTTTGTCATACGTCCTTCAGAATTGTCCTAGATCACTATATTGCTGAGAGTAGCTTAAATCTTTCAGAGTTGATTATCATACAATATTGCTGTTACTTTGGACAATGTTCTGGTTCTGTTTATTTGACGCTGTTCATGTTGTTCATGTTGGGTCTTTGCAGCATTTTCTAAAATCATTTTGCTCATCATTTCTTATAGCAAAATAATATTCCACTATCATCACCACAATTTTTCAACCACTCCCCAATTGATGAACATCTCCATTTCCAATTCTTTGCCACCACAGAAAGAGCTGTTATAAATATTTTTGCACAAGTAGGTCCTTTTTTTTTTTTATCTCTTTGGGATACAGACCTAGTGTATCAAAGGTTAAGTGCAGTTTTATAGTCCTTTGGGCACACTTCAAAATTGCCCTCCAGAAAGGTTAGATCGGTTAGCAACTCCACTAACAATGCATTAGTGTCCCAATTTTGCCACATTCCTTCCAACATTTATCATTTTCCTTTACTGTCATATTGACCAATCTGATAGGTATGGATTGGTATCTCAGAGTTGTTTAATTTGCATTTCTTTAATCAAAGATGATTTAGAACATTTTTTCATGTGATTATTTTTTTTATTTTTTATAAAGCCTTACCTTCTGTCTTAGAACCATATTGGTTCTAAGGCAGAAGAGTGGTAAGGGTTAGGCAATGGGGGTTAAGTGGCTTGCCCAGGGTCACACAGCTGGGAAGTGTCTGAGGTCAGATTTGAACTCAGGACCTCCGGTCTCTGGGCCTGGCTCTCAATCCACTGAGCTACCAGCTGTCCCCTCATGTGATTATTAATAGCTTTAACTTTTTAATCTGAAAACTGTTCATATAATTTGACCATTTTTCAACTGGGGAATGATTTGTAATCTTATAAATTTGACTGTTCTATATATAGTTGAGAAATGAGATGTTTTTCAGAGAAATTTGTTGTAAATTTTTTTCTGCTTTCTTGTTTCCCTGATAAGGTTTTGTTTGCACAAAACCTTTTTAATATAATCAAAATTATTCATTTTATAGCCCATAATATTCTATAGCTATTGTTTGGTCATAAATTCTTCCTTCTCCATAGATCAAATAGGTAAACTATTCTGTATTCCCATAATTTGCTTATGGTATCACCTTTTATGCCTAAATCATATACCCAGGAGCCAAGATGGAAGCTTAGGAGCACCTAAAGCCATAACCTCTCCAAAAAAATCCTTCCAAACCAATTTTCATATCATGCTTCAAAGCAAACAGATATCCAAACCCAACAAGAAGTCATGAGACCCTCCTACTGAAAACAGCTTGAAAGGTAAGCACAGTCCCTCTATTTTCACAGGAAAAGGGAGAGACACCCATCCCCACCCAGAACACTGAGACCTCAACTACTTGGCTAACTGTGTGAGCCCCTGACAGAGACAGCAGCCACAAGGGTTTGCCTCTGACCCACCACTTGTGGCCCAGGGCTCTGAAAACAGCTGGCAGGGAAGAATTTGGGGAGGGAGGGCATTAGATGGGACACTCTCCCCCACCCACTGTGCTGACATCTGACTGTCTTTGTAAGATCTGGTCTGAGACTGTAGCTGTGAAGGTTCATCTCTGACCCACCACATGTGGTCCAGGGCTATAACAAGGACTGGCAGGAAGGAAGGGGAATGGCACCTGACTGGACACCCTCAGATCTCTGTCTACAGTGAAAAATTTGCCCCAAGGCAGGTCCGTTCAGCAAGCTAATTGAATCCAGTTTACCAGCCAAGGACTGAGAAAAGAGAAGATTCAGCCTCAGGGCAGAAAAACTCAAACACTCTGGTTAAGTAAATCAACAGAGCGACAAGTCTATATAGTCCATAGAGCAAAAGGAAAAAAAAGTAAATAAAATGAGTAAACAAGAGAGAGAAAAAAAGCTACAATGGAAAGCTTCTTTTGGGGTAAGGATTAAAGAACAGAACCAGTGAATGAGGACAAGATCCAGAAAACATCAAGCAAAGCCTCATAAAAACAGAGAATTGGATGCAGGCTATGGAGGAACTCAAAGAGGAATTAAAAAATCAAATAAGACTAGTTGAAGAAAAATGTGAAAAGGAAAATAGTAACCTGAAAAGCAAAATAGGTCATCTGGAAACAGAGGCACAGGCAATGAAAGTCAGAATTGACCTGCTGGAAAATGAAGCAAAAAAATCGGGAGAGAAGAATGACTTGAAAAGAAGAATGGACCAAAAGGAAAAGGAGAATCAAAAGGTTGTGGAAGAAATTCAGTCTTTAAAAATTAGAATTTGGCAATTAGGATCTAAATCATATATCCATTTTGACTTTATCTGGGTTTAGGATGTGAAGTATTGATATTGTATAATTAGAATCTGCTCCCCAGGAGTCTAAATCCCAGCATCCCACTTTCATTCTCATGTAAGGTCCTTATGTTTTGGGGATGAGTTTTGTGTGACCTCAACCCTCGCTCTCTTTTCCCTTGATCACAGTTTTTGGAGGTGGAGCTTTATGCCAGGCAGGAGAATCTACACACATGGGTTTACTTTTTATTAGATAATTAGGTTTGAATATCTATTTCTTTTAGTTTATTTTCTTTCTACTTCAAGTGATTATTAATAAACTTTATAAAATATAATACTTGGAGTTATTGGATATTAATTTAAATTTTACAGTCTACATCTTGTTTCTGCCATACTGCTTTCCAGTGAATTCTTAATCTAAAAGTTAGACTCTTTGGGTTTATCAAATTCTAGATTGCAATAGTCATTTATCCTTGTATATTTCATATCTAATCTTTTCCATTGATCCAACACCATTCTATTTCTTAGCTAGTACCAGATTTTTTTTTCTTAGTATTAATTCTTTTTTTTTTTTAATTTTTATTTAGAATATTTTCCCATGGTTACATGATTCATGATTTCCCCCACACACACCCTACCCTGCTCTCTCCTCCCCTCTCCCCAATCCCACAAGCAGTTCCACTGGGTTATACATGTATCATTGTTCAAAACCTATTTCCATGTTATTCATATTTGTAGTAGAGAGATCTTTTAACATCAAAACCCTAATCATATCCCTATCGCACTATGTAATTGAACATATATTTTTCTAATGCATTTCTGGTTCCACAGTTCTTTCTCTGGATGTGGACAGCATTCTTTCTCCTACTATCCTCTGGATTGTCCTGGGTCATTGCATTGCTTCTGGTAGAAAAATCAATTACATTCGATTGTGCCATAACGTATCACTCTCTGAGTACAAAGTTCTCCTGGTTCTGCTCCTTTTGCTCTATATCAATTTCTGGAGGTTGTTCCAGCTCACATAGAATTCCTCCATTTCTTTATTCCTTTCAGTACAACAGTTTTCCATCACCAACAGATACCACAATTTATTCAGCCATTTCCCAATCGATGGACAGCCCCTCATTTTCCAATTTTTGCCACCACAAAGAGCGCAGTGATAAATATTTTTGTACAAGAATTTTCCCTTAATTATCTCTTGGGGTACAAACTCAGCAATGAAAGCCCTTTGCATACAGTTCCAAATTGCCCTCCAGAATGATTGGACCAATTCACAACTTCATCAGCAGTGTATTAGGGTCTTTGGGTTTATTGAACACTAGCTTACTGAGGTCATTTACCCCTAGTCTATTCCATTGATCCACCCTTCTATCTCTTAGCCAATACCATATTGTTTTAATGACCATTGCTTTATAGTACAGTTTAAGATCTGGTACTGGTAGACCACCATCCTTCACATTTTTTTTTTTTATTATTTCCCTTGATGTCCTTGATCTTCTGTTCTTCCAGATGAACTTTGTTATAATTTTTTCTAATTCTTCTCTTTTATTTTTTTTAAACTTTTACCTTCCGTCTTGGAGTCAATACTGTGTATTGGCTGCAAGGCAGAAAAGTGGTAAGGGCTAGGCAATGGGGGTTAAGTGACTTGTCCAGGGTCACATAGCTGAGAAGTGTCTGAGATCAGATTTGAACCTAGGACCTCCCATCTCTAGGCCTGACTCTCAATCCACTGAGCTAACCAGCTGCTCCCAATTTTTTCTAATTCTATAAAAAGGTTTTTTGGTAGTTTGATAGTTATGGCACTAAATAAGTAGATTAACTTGGGTAGGATTGTCATTTTTATTATATTAGCTCATCCTCCCCAGGAGCAATTAATGTTTTTCCAATTCTTTCAATCTAGTTTTAATTGCATGAGAAATGTTTTGTAGTTGTGTTCAGTACCAGATTGTTTTGCTGATTACAGCTTTATAGTACAGTTTGATATCAGATACAAATAGGCCATCTTCCTTCATATTTTTTTTTATTCATTCCCTTGATTCTTGAGCTTTTGTTCTTCCAAATGAATTTTGCTATTATGTTTTCTACTTCTTTAAAATAACTTTTAGGTAGTTTGATTGGCATGGCACTGAATAAGTAATTTAATTTAGGTAGAATTGTCACTTTCATTTTATTAGCTTGGTCTATCCACAAACAATTAATATTTTCCTCTTGTGATTTTCACTTTCTGAAAAAAAAATGTTTTTTAATCGTGTTCATATAATTCCTGTGTTTACCTTGACAGGTAGATTTCCAGGTATTTTATTTTGACTAGAGCTATTGTAAATTGAATTTCTCTATCTCATTACTAGACTTTGTTGGTAATACATAGAAAAGCTGATGAATAATGTGGATTTATTTTGTATCCTGCAATTTCTCTAAAGTTATTATTTCAACTAGTTTTTTAGTTGATTCTCTAAGTATATACCATCATATCATCCACAAAGAATAATAATTTACTTTCCTCACTTACTATTTTAATTCCTTCAATTTCTTTTTCTTCTCTTATTGCTAAAGCTAGCATTTCTAGTATAATAATACTAGTGCTAATAAATATCTTTGCTTCACCCCTGATCTTATTGGGAAGGCTGCTAACTTATCCCTATTACAGATGATATTTGCTGATGTGTTAAGATAAAAACTATTTATTTTAAGGAAAGGCCCATTTATTTCTATGCTCTCTAGTGTTTTTAATAAGAATAGGTGTTGTATTTTGTCAAAGACTTTTTTTCCATGTATTGAGATAATCATGTAATTTCCATTAGTTTTGTTATTCATATGGTCAATTATGCTGAGTTTTCCTAATATAAAACTAGCCCTGAATTCCTGGTACAAATCTTATCATGGTGAATGATCACTATGATATAATGCTATATTCTCTTTGATAGTATTTTATTTAAGATTTTTGCATCTAAGTTCATTAAGGAAATTAGCCTACAACTTTCTTTCTCTGTTTTTGCTCTTCCTCACTTAGGTATCAGCACTGTATTTGTGCCATAAAAAGAATCTGGTAGGACTCCTTCTTTGCCTATTTTCCCAAATAGTTTATACTATATTGGGATTAATTGATTGATAGAATACACTTGTAAATCCATCTGGCCCTGGGGATTTTTTTCTTAGAGAGTTCATTGATGGCTGGTTTAAGTTCTTTTTTCTGAGATGGGATTATCTAAGTATTCTGTTTCCTTTTTTGTTAATCTATGCAATTGATATTTTTGTAAATATTCATCCATTTCACTTAGATTGTCAGATTTATTGGCATATAATTGGGCAAAATAGCTCCTAGTAATTGCTTTAGATTCCTCTTCATTGATAGTGAATTCACTCTTTTCATTTTTTATACTGGTAATTTGATTTTATTCTTCTTTTTCTAAATCAAATTAACCAATACTCTTATCTATTTGATTTGGTTTTTTTTAATACAATTAACTCCTAGTCTTGTTTATTAATTCATCGGTTTCTCTTACATTCAATTATATTAATTTCTTCTTTGATTTTTAGGCTTTCCAATTTAGTCCTTAATTAGGGATTTTCAATTACTTCTTTTCCTATCTCTTAAAAATTGCATGTCCAATGGTTGGGGATGTAGACTCAAAACGACAACACCAATGCAACTATCAATAATATTTAAATAAGGCTTGATTGATGACACATGTTAAAACCAGTGGAAATATGTGTTGGATATTGGAGTTAAGGGGGGGGGGTTAAGGGGAAAGTAAAAATATGAATCATGGGGGCAGCTGGGTAGCTCAGTGGAGTGAGAGTCAGGCCTAGAGACAGGAGGTCCTAGGTTCAAACCCGGCCTCAGCCACTTCCCAGCTGTGTGACCCTGGGCAAGTCACTTGACCCCCATTGCCCACCCTTACCAATCTTCCACCTATGAGACAATACACCGAAGTACAAGGGTTTTAAAAACAAAACAAAACAAAACAAAAACAAAAATATGAATCATGTAACCATGGAAAATTTTTCTAAAAAAAAATATTTAAATCTAAAAAACAATTGCATGTCCAATTTATTGATCTACTTCTTCTCTGTTTTATCAATGTAAGTGTTTAGAGATATAAATTTTTCCCTAAGTACAACTTTGGCTGTATCCCATAGATTTTGATATGTTGTCTCATTGTCATTCTCTTTAATTAAGTTATTGATTGTGTCTATAATTTGTTCTTTGACCCACCCATTTTTAGAATTGGATTATTTAGTTTTCAACTAATTTTTAATTTATATTTGTATGGACCTTTATTGATTATAATTTTATTGCATTATGATTGGAAAAGAATGCAGTTATTATTTCCACTTTTTTTGCATTTAGTTGTATAGTATTTATGCCTTATTGCATGATCAATTTTTTTATACTTGCTAGATACTATCAAAAAATGTATATTCCTTTCTATTCCTATTCAATATTCCTCAGAGATCTATTAAATCTAACTTTTCTAGATTTTCATTTACTTCCTTCACTTCTCTGCTTATTTTTTGGTTAGTTCTGAGAAGGGAAATTTTTTTTTAATATTTTATTTTTTAGAAAAATTTTCCATGGTTACATGATTCGTGTTTTTACTTTCCCCTTCACCCCTTGCCTCCCCACATAGCTGATGTGCATTTCCACTGGTTTTAATATGTATCATCAATCAAGACCTATTTCCATATTATTGATAGTTGCATTGGTGTGGTCCTTTCGAGTCTACATCCCCAATCATGTCCACATCAACCTATGTGTTCAAGCAGTTGTTTTTCTTCTGTGTTTCCACTCCTGTAGTTCTTCCTCTGAATGTGGGTAGTGTTCTTTTCCATAAACCCCTCAGAATTGTCCTGGGTCATTGCATTGCTGCTAGTACAGAAGTCCATTACAATTGATTTTACCACAGTGTATCAGTCTCTGTGTACAATGTTCTTCCTGCTCTGCTCCTTTCACTCTGCATCAATTCCTGGAGGTCATTCCATGAGAAGGAAAATTTAAGGTCTCCCACTAGTATAGTTTTACTGTCTATTTCCTTCTGAAGTTTATTTAATTTCTCCTTCAAATATTTGGAGGCTCTAGCACACTATTTGATGGTTATATGTTTAGTATTGATTTTACTTCATTGTTGATGGTACCTTTTATCAAGATGTGATTTCCTTCTTTATATCTTTTAATGAGATCTATTTTTGCTTAAGCTATGTCTGAGATCATGATTGCTACTCTTGTTTTTCTTACTTCAGCTGAAGGACAATGAATTATGCTCTAGCCCCTTACCTTTACTCTGTATGGGTCTCCCTGCTTCAAATGTGTCTCTTGTAAATAACATATAGTAGGAATCTACCTTTTAATCCACTCTGCTATCTGCTTCCTTTTTATGGGAGAATTCATCCTATTCATTTTCACAGTTATGATTACGAACTGTGTATTCTCCTCCATCTTTTCCCCTTTTGAGCTTGCTCTTCCTCTATCCTTTCACTCTCTCCCTCCTCCCAAATGTTTTGCTTTTAATCACCACTCCCTATTTCTCCCTCCTTTCTGTTTTTCCCCATCCTCCTTGTTTTATTACCCTCCTAATTCTCTTTAGGGTAAGGTAGGATCCTATATTCAAATGAGTATGGTTGTCATTCCCTCTCTGAACAAATTCTGATGTGAGTAAGGTTTAAGCATTGCCAATCACCACCCTCATCCTTCTCTCCACTGTAAAAGTTTTTTCACACATTAAATGAGATAATTTACTCTTTTCTACTTTCTCCTTCCTTTTTCTTTCAGTGCAAT
The DNA here is from genome assembly GCF_016433145.1 of Gracilinanus agilis. Classification (NCBI taxonomy): domain Eukaryota; kingdom Metazoa; phylum Chordata; class Mammalia; order Didelphimorphia; family Didelphidae; genus Gracilinanus; species Gracilinanus agilis. The sequence goes on from NC_058130.1 coordinate 242,795,594, forward strand.
CCTCTTTTCACCCCATAATTTTTTTTATATCATGTCCTCCTAATCAACTTATTCCTGCACCCTCTGTATAGGTATAATCCTTTTGCTCTAATAGTGATAAAATTTTTAAGAGTTTCAAATATCATCTCTCCAAGTAAGAACAGAAACAGCTTGACCTCATTGAATGTTTTAAATTTTCTCTTTTTTGTTTACCTTTTTATGCTTCTCTTGGTTCTTGTATTTTGATATCAAGTTTTCTGTTTTGGTCTGGCCTTTTTCATCAGAAATACTTAGAAATATTATTATTATTATTATTATTATTATTATTATTATTATTATTATTATTAT
>NC_058130.1:243110404-243139984 GCF_016433145.1 Gracilinanus agilis
TCTTTTCTTTTCTTTTCTTTTCTTTTCTTTTCTTTTCTTTTCTTTTCTTTTCTTTTCTTTTCTTTTCTTTTCTTTTCTTTTCTTTTCTTTTCTCTCTCTCTCTCTCTCTCTCTCTCTCTCTCTCTCTCTCTCTCTCTCTCTCTCTCGTCCTTGGAATTACACAATTACTCTATATGTGGTACTGCTGTAACCATATCATCGATATTACCATGATAATGATAGTAGTTAGGATTTATAAGGAACTGTAAGGTTTGCAGAATTCTTTAGATATCATATCTCATTTAATCTTCACAATAACCATGTGAGGTAGTCATTATTATTATCTACATTATACAGATGAAGAAACATATTAACAAAGATTAAGTGACTTTACCTAGGGTCACAGTTTGTAAATGTCTTAATTGGGATTTGAACTTGGGTCTTCCTGACTCTATACACTGTGCCACCAGAAGACATAAGAAACCTGCAGCTGAATGCAAAGATGGTTTTCGGATTCTCCTGGGAGTGTTAAATGAAGAAGTTGGTGAAGCTGGCATCTTCTAGAGAGGGAGTCAGGAAAAGCTTAGGGTAGAAGATAGCTTCTGATGAGGGTTGTGAAAGAAGTATGGGATTCAAAGTGGTACAAATACACATAGGTGGGAGATGGAGTGTTGTGTGTAAGAAAATTTTTAAAAAGTCAATTTAACTCAAATATAAATTGCATAAAAGAGAATAATGTATAATTATTTGGAAAGGTAAATTGGAACCAGAGTGTGAAGCAAATGAAAGCCAAACATAAGAGTTTATGTTTCACCTTAGAGGCAGTAAGTAGTCATTGAAAGGTTATTGGGGCATTTGGGGGTGAAATGGTCTGCCTGTACTTTAGGAAAACCATTTAGGTAGCTGTACCCAGGATGAATTAGAAGGATAGGGCCTTGAGGCAGGGAGACCAATTAGAAGTCTTAATTCCTAAGACATGGCAAGCACTGAAAAACATCACCAATAAAAATTAAAATAACGATATCTTAACAGATTGAAAATAACTAACTACCAGTGTGGGAATAATTTCCAAATTAGTTCTCTGGTCAGTCAGTTAGCACATAGGCTGGCTTCTTAAAGGCAGGGACTATTTTTTTCCTACTCTGATTTGTATCCACGCCTCTTAGTATAGTGTCTAGCACATAGAAAACTTTTAATAAATACTTGTTGATTGATGGATATAAGTATTCCTTCCCCCTTTTCCTCTTCAGACCTCATATAAATCTTTTCATAGAATTATAAATTTAGACCTTGAAAGAATCTGAGACCATCTACTTCCACCCCCTCATTTTACAGATTAAAAAACTAATCAAGTTCAGGGAAGTTAGATCTTTCACCCCAGGTCCTATAGGTAGGCAGAGGTAGGATTTGAACCTAGATCTTGTGACACTACGGATTGTGTTCTTTCCATTGTATATGTGTACAGTGTTTCTCCTGTAAGAATGTAAACTCAATGAGGTCAGTTTTGATGTTGTCTTTGTATCATCAGGACCTAGCAAAGTTTCTGGAACACAATAAGTGCTTAATGAATGCTTTTTGAAGTAAGTGAACAAAAATTTGTTTTAGTGGTGTTATACAGGAAGGAAGAACATTCTTCTCTCATACTGATTAGATGGCTATACCACTGCCTTGATAGGTATGACCAGAAAGAAGATGCTAAAGATCACTGTCTATTCAGTAGCATGTGAACTGCTGCTGGGCAAGAGTCCCTCTTGGATTCTGAATGGCTATTTTAGAGAACTAAAGAGACCAGTTATCTAACTGAATAGTTTCTCACACACATGCACACACAAGTGTACCGAATTGTGAGCCAGGTGGGGCTAGGATACAATCTCAGCTCTCCTACTTGATAACGTTTTGAACTTTTGACAAATCAATGAGCCAATTTCTTTAACTTTAAAATAAAATAAGAATAGATAGACTTGAAGGTTCCTAAAATGTCTAATACTGAAAAGGTTCATAAGCAGTGTGGAGATGATAATGGATAGATCTCTGCAGTTAGACTCAGGAAAGCACAGGTTCAAATTTTGCTTCTGACATATCATCGTTTTTGGCTTAAGGTGAGCCACTAGCATCTGAGGGGACCAGAAAAGACTTGGTATTCTAGTTATTCAAAGAGGTGGAGGTAGAGGTGAAGAGGGAGTACATTCCAGGCAGCAGAGACAGCCAGGGAAAAGGCAAAGGAGTATTGTAGATGAGGAAGAGCAAGAAGTCCAGTTTGATTCTAATGTAGAGTGCATAGAGGGGAGTAATAATGATAGAAAATTACTCTGGGAAAAGAAACTGCTCTAGTTTCCTAGAGCAATTAAAAAGGGGAATATGTAGAATCATTCTTGTACTCTGGGAAGAAAAAGTACTTATTTTAGAAATTACTCTAGAAATCAGGATTTATTGGAACTTTTGGGAGGCCAGGATGATTTGCAACGATTGGATTGCATACCCAATGGATAGAGGTTTCATTTCCATTTCTAGAGAGAATAACAAATATTTCTTGGAGTCTTTTATTTTCCTAGCTGCTGATCTTCTGCCTTGGTTGGGAGTCATTTTACCATTCCTGACTAGCTCTTGACTTAACTTTAAAATATTCCCAATAATTTGCCGTCAGGGGCTTTTGAGAGGTGTAGTAAATGTCGGGAAAGATGAAGGTTGGCTGTACTCGAAGGCCAGAATAATGCTTATGAAGCACTTTATAATTCTTTCATTAAAGGTTTTATGTCTGCCTTAATGGACTTTATTCTTCTGGTGAGCCAGCTGCCCCTGGAAAGTAGACTGTTTACTTCAGGGAAAGCATTTAAAATCTCTAACCACTGACCAGGGAGTAGTTTACTCACCCAACGGATGGGATCCATTAATGCTGACATCAAATCTTGAATGCAAGGATTATTAAGTATTCATAAGCATCTTTTTGCTTTAGACTGGAACTGATTTCTCCCTTTAGGGGAGGCACTAGAACTTCCCTGAAGCTAATCATTTTTCTTTCTTGTGGACATCAGGATTTCTAACTACAGGTATAGTTTGTTTTTGTCCCTTCAAATTTTTTTCTTCTTTTTGTCTATTCTCACCTTTCCATCTCATCTCTTCCTTGTTTCCAGTTGTTACTTATTTTTCCTCCCCACTAGAAGTGGTTGTAGAGTTAACTTCCTCAGGGGGGAAGAAACAAAAATTAAATATTCATTAGAAAGTCATTGTGGGCTTATGGGCTCTGGAAGAAGGCTGCAAACTGCACATACAGTAAATGAAAAAATTTAAACATGTTAATTTTAATACCTTAACAAGCACTGGCATGTCTGCAGTCTTTCACAATATGCAATCTACTTGGAGCTAGCTAGCCAGCATAATAGATATTTTAGACATGCTTGCTTTTTTGCCATTAAATTAGAATATGATTACCTCCCATGGCCAAAATACCACCCTTGGGTACCAAGTAATATGATTTATTTTGTAAATAGGATCAAACCACCTTTATTAGATGGTACTGACTAGGGGAAAAGCAACATTTTATTAACATTTTAGCATTGACTCCAGTTTATTACATTTAATCAGAGAGTGGTTTTTGACAGCAATCTAGGGATGCACGCTAAACAATAATTCTTTCAGATATCTTAGCCGCCTTGACTGAGCAGGGTTTTGTTATGTTTTGCTTTGCTTTCGTTTGGTTTGGATAGGATTCAGAGCTGGAAGAAATCTTAGAGGTCGTCTAATCTAACCTTCATAGTTTACAGATAAGGAAAGTTAAATCCCTTGACATTAGGTGACTTATCTTGAGGTAACATGGGATTTGAATCCAGGCCCCCTTTCTACATATCCAGTGCTTTTTCCATGATGCTATGATAATGCTAACCTGGGGAGGGGGGAACTAAACAAAACAAACAAACAAACAAAAAAAAAACAACCCACCATCCTTCCATTAAGTGAAATGGGAAATGATTTGAAACCATTTACAGAAATGAGCTTTGTCTCCTTATTTGTGACCTACCTGCTTGCCACAGGAAGAGGCAGAATAGTAAAACAGAAAAAGTGTTGTATGTGGAGACAAAGAACTTAATTTCAAATTCTGGTTTTGCTATTTATTACCCTGTGACCTTGGTCAAGTGACAAGGTCGAGGGCTCTGTCCTCTCCTATAAAACAAGAGGAGAAGACTAAGTCATCTCAAAAGGCAATTCCAACTCGGGCAATTCCTACTAAGAAGCAGCAAATATACTTTCAATTCTTCTGTCTGGATTGGGCCTGAGCATCATGGACCTAAAGAACAGCTTTGGTATTGTTCATTTAGTCTGATTCCCTGGAGCGTGGCAGTATTATACTTATACCATGCACTGCCCTTTTCTCTTGGAGATGATGGAAACCAGATGCCTACTCATTTACAGTAAAGGCAAGGGGAATGGAAGTTAGCTGTGATATTATGCCTAAGTTGCATAATAGCTACATGCCCTCTACTTGACTCTGAAAGTGTAATATTTTGACTCTGCTTTAACAATGGCATATTCTTCTCATTGTTCACTACTCATGCAGTGATGAACCCACTCGGTCTTTGTGTGCAATTTTTTTTAATGTACCAGATCACACAAATGTAACTGGAGTAAAACACTATTTGGGAATAGATTGCTTTAATGAATTTCAGTCAAACAAAAGAATATTTATAACTGTTGTGTCAATACTGCTGTCATACAAAGAACATCACTGCTAGAGTCAAGGATCTGGGTACAAATCTTACTTCTGATTATGTCATAACTTTTCTGGGTCTCAGTTTTCTCTTTCATAAAATGATGGGTTGGGCTAGCTGGCTTTCTAGATCTAGGTATAAAATTTCATGGAAGCAATATAGGTCATAATAAGTAATAAAATATAGTGCCTCCCCTCAGGGAGTTTATATTCTCACAGGAGTTATAAGACATGCACTAAATAAAAACTAAATCACATACAAAACCAAATAAATAGCATATGAATTAGGTGGGGTGGAAATTCAAAATTATGGTTTGTAATGTTCAAAGAAGGCTTTATGGAGAAGCAGTTATGAAAGATAGAGAACCATTTGAAGCAAGGATAAAGGGATGAAATGGAATACTACTGTGAATTTGTGTAAGGCTTAATATTGCTTTTAAAAAATTCTACTTCTAGTATCCATCTTGTCTGAGACTGCACTTTAAGTACTCTTGGAAATAGAGAAAAATATCTTTTGGTGCTGCTTTTTCATCGTTTTATTAAATAACCTGTCTACATGTTCTAAAATGTACAAGTGCAGAAATATAACAGCAGTTTTCAAATGTCCCATTTCAATTGGTCCCTCATGGATGGATAAAAAAAATAATTTTCAAATAAATGTGTAGAAAGCAAAGAAAGAAACCAAGTTGGAAGACCAAGAAAAAAAGACTTAGAAGATTTGCTAAGAAGCAAAGAAAAAAAAAACAAACATAAAAGAAACAGAGGAGAGAGAGAGACAGACAGACACACAGACAGAGACAGTGGGTCGGGGGTAGACAAGAGAGAGGAAGTCTAAAACACTGATAGACAAAGATAGGTAAAGGACACAAATTTATATATAACCCAAAGCCAATTACTTAATAGCTTTCATAGAATCTTCTGCCTATACGTGATGGTTCACCCTTCCATTATTGGTTCTACATTGTTTTTTTTTAGCCTAGTTATATGGTTTCCATATTTTGTCTGAAGCTAATGGGATTCTTTTATTGGGTGGAATGACTTGGTGTGTTTCTATAGACTATAAACCCTTTAAAACTCTTTCAGCATAGAAAGTGCAATTTAAATGTAGGATGATGATAATTAAATCATGCAGCAGAATCCCTTTACTCATTATATCCATGAAACTGTCTATAAAGGGACTAATTTCTATTGTATCCTTTCAAAGGAGATTCGCCTCTTGAAACTACTTTTAAATGTGGTAGTTGGAACAGCAGGCAATAGCTGCCCTTGTCTTTTATATTTGTTTGTTTGACTTGAAGCTTGCATTTGGAAATTTATTGGAAAGAATAGTTTTAGAAATGGCAAAGGCAACAAAAAAAAAACGGAATAATCTTTTTTAAGTACCTAACTTCTGGAAAATTCTGGATCTAGGGCTAGAATATAAGGGGTATCATAGAAGAAAGAAAATTTGTATTCACTTCAGATGGAATAATTTAACTGATTTCTGTATCAGGCTATGGCTATGGAGGGCAGGGAGCAGGGGAGGGCCCTGCTCTGAAGTACTTGTAAGTCATCAAACATTTAACAAAAGGAAGTTTACTCTCCCCTAACACAACAAAGATATGAAATAAGGATACAGTGGTGCTTCTCTTGTGGTTTTGACAGATTCAGGAAACACATCTTATCAGCAGGTCATTAACGTGTCTACTTGTGTGGTTATAGGCACCCACCAAGTCTTGGAGGACTTAGACTCTACTTGGTTAGGTCTTTTTATGTTCTCAGATGAGCAGGAAGCTATATCAGGAGAGCTGGAGCCAATCAGGTCCAGAGGACAGCCATGTTCCTTAAAAAAGGCTCTATGAGCCCCTATGAGTGAGAGAAAAAGAAGCTGTATCAGGGAAATACTGGTCGTATAAAACCATGTATCAACTATATTTAATATGTTCATAACTTCAAAATTTTAGACTTAACCAAATGTTAATTATGTGGATTCATATTCAGATAGTTTTCTCATAAGCTAATTGAATGCTTATAATTAATTATTTTCTCCTTTCCTCAATCCATTTCATTCCTAAGATAAATGTGTCATCCACTTTGATTACCCCCTTTCCCCAGTAGTTTTTGGGAAATGAGTGAAAGATGTGTCCTTGAAAAATAGAATTTTGTTGAATATCTTGTCCAGAAATCTCACTACTGATCTTGAAATCTAGAGCCAAAGAGACTATAGCTCTTCCATTAAATAGCACAATGAGAGAATAATATGGTTTTAAAGACAGGTTGATAAACTTTATGATTATCATTGTTAGTCTATGTTAATAAAAGTTTCATTTATCTAACACAAGTGAGACCAAAGATCTCAATGGCTCCACTGATACGTTGGTTAAGCAGAAAGGAGTATTATAGAGTCAGCTAGGTGACTTATTTGATAGAGAACCAGAACTAGAGATGGGAGATCCTGGGTTCAAATTTGCCTTCAAATACATCCTATGACCCAGGGCAAGTTGCTTAGCCTTTACCACTCTTCTGCCTTAGAATCAATACTTAGTATCAATTCTAAGACAGAAGGTATGGGTTATATTTTCTTTAATTGACTACTGTAGCCACTTTGTTCTTTTCATCAACCAAATCTTTTCTATAGGCTCTTACCCTTATGAAAATGTATTGTATGCAATTCTATTGTATGAAATCAAGAGAGATATGGTAACACATGGAAAGATTCCTCATTCTACAGCAAAGAGCAGAATGGCATTAGGTAGCAACTATAGACTTCATTGAATCCTACAATGATACATCACTTATCTTTTCTTAAATAGCTCTCCTGATGCCATTTTTCAGGTAAGTGGACACACATATGCCATCCTGACTGGTTAACTACTTATAATAAACCAGCTACCTGGAAAGATGAAAAATGGTGACCATGAACTGTTTTAGCATCTATTCTCTATTATCCATACCATTGAATAAGGAATTATTCCTTGACTCCACCACAGGAGAAAACATCACTGTTCCTTCAGCAATTCTGTAAGCTGTTGAGTGAGTAAATCATCGAGGGCTTTGCTAAGAACAAAGGAAAGGGGGAAGGGAGAAGAGAAAATGAGGGAAGGTCAATAAAAGGTAAATAGGACCTCTTTCTAAGAGTGTCTACTTTAGATTCACTTTAAAGTTTCCTTAGGGATAAGCAATCAAAGTGCCTGTCTTAGGAATGGTTAAATTTCCCCAGGAGTTCCAAGTACATAGCTCCAATCTTTATGAAATATTTGCAGCATTTTTAGCCTGTATAGCTAGATGCGTAGGCACAAATGACTGCTGTACTAGAAACTGACATTGAATGCAATTGATTGTATCTGCACAGGGAGCAGGACAGACAAGATGCATAAATTATGAATTCCAGAGGAGAGGCACCTGCAATGGCTGTTATTTCATTTCCCCCTTGCTCTCCCTCCTGTGACTGTAAACACTCAACTGTAGATACTTTATTAATCATTGTTTTGATTTACTTGGGTTTTGCAAGTGGCTATAGTAGCCCAGGGATTTCTGGACACCCCTCTAGCTAATCAGATTAGGGACATGAATGCAACTGTGACAGAGGACTAGATATATATATATATATATATGAAAAGACAACTGGAAAAGCCTTCCCTTTCCCGTATTTGTAACTAGATGTTGTTTTAAAATAACAGCTTTAGACCCCTTTCCTACTGTGCTGTCTTCTCCACAGTCTATAAATGATAGACTTCAGATTGAAGATTATGCAAGAGATTCTTAACAAATGGATATCCTTCAAGGGACATTCCTGGAATAAAATGCTACCATGTCTTTCCTGTGATGCTTGCTGAAAGTAGAATTGATATAGTGAAACAGTTCCAATTTCTAAGACTTAAAAAGATGGATTCATTACATAAAGAAAGCACATAATGAATGAAAGTCATTAATGAATTTAGCTAGATAAAGGCTTACTTCCATCTCTAAAGTTCAATATATTTCTGTCCAGCAATATCAAATCCTATTAACCAAATGGGACTTTATTCTTTGAAATCCTAGAGCTGATGAATCAATCAATCAACAACCTTTTATCTGGGGTATACTTTGTGCCAGGCACTGTGCTAATCCAAAGTTGATACCAAGATTTGATGCAACAAAGTAGTATGGGAATACGAAAATTGGTTTTGTTTTCCCCCTATGTATTGCTGTTATTTTCTATTCAAGCTAATAGGGGACCCTGGGGCTCTAGAAAAGAAACAAACTCAAGGATTTGCTATAATGTGAACTTAACTGCCAACTTCTTGGGTCTTTGAGGTTACAGGTTTTTCAAGGCTGATCCAGAACATCCTGAGTCTCTGGCCAAATCATTCACTCACCAGATATTTATTAGGCATGCATTATGTATGTTGTATTTAGTAGTCTGACCCTATTCTTATATTGTTTGGCTTTCCTTTCAAAGAGGACAAATGAAATCATGGGGTTATGTGTTGACTTATGCATGTATTGGATTTAAGTAGGGGCAGAGTAGCACAAAGTCATCCACCTCACTCTTTCTTCCAGAGGCATCAAAATCCAGTGGCAGGCCAGAAGTCAGGATGACTGGCAATGGCCTGGGATGCAATAAATGACCTTGGTTTCTTCCATATCTGAACAAAGTCTAGGTATTCCACAGTGCCTTCAAATTGCCTTCATAGCTGCCTTCCAATGGTTCTCATCTGCCCATTCCATTGGGGCAAGTCTTCTCATGCCTGAGGTAGATGTCCCCCTCACTCACTGAGGCACCAGTTACCCTCAGACTGGTTTAACCCTTTGCAAAGGGTTTTACTGTGTTTTACTGTGCTGTGGCTGCTGAACATACTACAATTTCTTGGAGTCAGAGGTGAGTATTGGGTAATGCTACAGGTAGACACCAAAGCTAGAAGAACAGCCTTGAAAAGGCTGATGTTAGTCTTCTCTGCACACTCCATGTACTCCTAGAATCAGAATTCAGATGGAACAAAAATAATGTCAAGAATACAATCAGAATGTTTGAATTGGAAGGTACCTTAGTGTACCTTTAGTTCAAACTCCTGAGTATTGAAAGAAACTTTTCAATAATATTCCCAAGAACTGGTTATCCTTTACTTTCTTGAGCAGTTCCAGCTTATGACTCCACCAGGCAGTCTGATCCATTATTGGACATATTTCATTGTTAGAAAGTTCTTCTTAATAATAAATTAAAATCAGTCTCCCAATAACTTTCACTCACTGATCCTAGATCTTCCCACTCATTCTTTGGAAAATAAATCTAATTCTTCTACCTCACTGCCCTTTAGTTATTTGAACACACTGATCATTTTCTTGTCTGATTCTGTCCTCCTACCCCTCACTGACCTTCCTTTCTCCAGACTCAGCATCAGTCCTTTTACAAAAATGTAACTTTCATCTTCTTCTTTTCCCAATTAATAAGCACTTATTTTCTCTTCTCCCCATGAATTTCAGTTGAAAAAAGATAAAAGAGAAACAGAACACATAACAAATGAATAACAAATTTCCACTTTGGCCATTTTCTCAAATACATATTTCAGTTTGTATCTTGAGTCAATAATCTCTTTGTCAAGAGAGAGTAGAATGCTTTTTATGACATGGTTTCTAGACTTTTGGATGAATTTTAATGCTCATGTGTCTTTTCCCCTTAGGACTATTTTTTGTCATTGCTCACTTGGTAAATTACATCATCATGGACATTTGATGGAACCATATAGAGTCATTAAGTCAATTAGCATTCATTAAGTGCCTGCTTATGTGCTGGGCACTGTACTAAGTACTGTGTATAACAAGAAAGCAAAAATAATCCTTGCCCTAAGGTCTCATGGCCTAATAGAGAAAACAACATAAAATAAATAAATAAAAACTACATTTATACAGGAATATTTAGAGGTAATCATAGAAGGAGGGTATTCATGTTAAGGAGGATCAAGAAAATCTGCTTATTGAAGGTAGGATTTTAGGAAGAAAGACTAGAAAGGCTCTGTTTTCAAGATATTTCCAGTTTGAGGAAAAAGAAGATGGAAGAACTGGGAAAAATTATTATATATCATATGTATATTAACGTGGGTAATCACTAAATCATAAACTTTGATAGTTCTGCTTAAAGAAAAAATATAGGTGAAATAGGGCATATGATAGACAAGCATTAATATTAAAGCCTTTCTATGCAGTTTGTTTCTTAGTCTGTCTCATTGTTTTCTGTGTCTTGCTCACAGATTCTGGAATCTACATATAGGTTATAATGTGGTTGCTAGTCATACTTCTGTGCAAAATAGAGTATGTTACTCCAAATAGTGTTCTACATTATTGCTTTGTTTAGTAATTCCTTGATGTTAATAAAGATCTAAAATTTCCTTACATTTCCCAACTGGAACATATTTCAAAAGTTGTTTAAATTTGTTTAAAAGTGATTGAAAAATTAAAAGTTGACACTGAACCCTATGACTTCCATGGGTACTGGATAGTTTAGGGAAATTGAGTGGTATATTTGAGATTTTATCATGGCTTTAATATCGTCACAGGGTCACAAGCAAATCAAAGCAAGACTGGGGCTTCAGTGGTTAAAAATACATCACCACAGATTGTGTCTATCAGTGTCCTATCCTTTCCAGATATGAGATTTGAATTCCTCTGAAACTTTCCTCACCTGATGTATGACCTAGAAATGACAAGTTGAAAGGAAGCATAGAAATGTACCTACCACCCAGTTTTGAATAGAATCAAGAGTGTTACACAACTCCATTGAAACTTTTGTGTGTATTCTTTAAGGAAGGCTACTTTAGTACCTGGATGTGGTAGGAGCTTAAAAGAAAACAGAACAATGTATAACCAGAGACATCAGTGGCCCAAGATACTTATCATTGTTTTTCCTTACCACATTCACCCTGAGATGCACGTTTTCCTATGAATTTTATGGTAATAGAACCTTAGGAATACTTTATATTGGGATGCAAAAAATATCCATTCTCCCAAATACTTCCAATACGATTTTAATTCTATCATTTGATTGGTGGAATTAAGTTACTATGAGTTAGTTAACAAGTTAGTTAGCAAACATTTATCTTAATAAATACCTAGATGGTATACTTACTATGCACCATACACTATGCTAAATCCTGAGAATATAGTTCCAGGTCAAAAGGAAGACAGCCCTTGTCCTCAAGGAGCTTACATTCTCATGGGAAAGACAAAATATAAAAATAAAAATTCTGAGGCTTGATAGGGAAGTCTAGACTGCTGCCTGGTAAGGAATGAAGAGATGGTTGGCCTGAGTTCTTTTGAGGTTCTGGAAGGAGCCATCAAATCAGAAGGCAGGGCCTCAGAGTACTTGCAGAATATGCATTCCAGGGATAAAATGTTCTTTCAGGATAATGAGATTTCAGAGACATGATGGAGAATTTTAGAAGAGCACAGTGTGACAAGAGTCAAGAGTGAGTCTTCTGGGTATGGAGGATATCTCATTTTCAGACTGAATTACCAGGGCATTATTTGGTTAACAACCAGCAGCCTCCATTTTAAAAAGAGTGTTTTGGGGCAGCTGGGTAGCTCAGTGGAGTGAGAGTCAGGCCTAGAGACAGGAGGTCCTAGGTTCAAACCCGCCCTCAGCCACTTCCCAGCTGTGTGACCCTGGGCAAGTCACTTGACCCCCATTGCCCACCCTTACCAATCTTCTACCTATGAGACAATACACTGAAGTACAAGGGTTTAAAAAAAAAGAGTGTTTTTTTAAAGTTTCGAAGTCTTTTATTTGGTACTCAGAACACATTTTTCCTATAGAAACAATAACTTACATGATAGTTTTGATGGTAGCCTATTTTTAAAAAGCCCATTTAAGGTATAATATAATTGAATTATTATACAGTGCACATGAAAGATGATATAAAATTATTTTATAATTATTATTAGTAATTAAAATGGAAAAAGAAGATGGGTAGATTGATGAAATATATTTTTTAGTTATTTTAGGCATTGGATTGGCTGAGGTTGAAAGGTCCCCAACTCAGAGATAATAGCTAATAACACTCTATAGAGAGCTTTAAGAATTGACACTTTGGAATTGTGTTCTGGAGAAGACTTTCAAGAGTCCCTTGGACAGCAAGGAGATCAAATTAGTCAATACTTAAATTAATTCAGACTCTTCAAAGGAAAGTCAAATACTGAAGCTGAAGCTTAAATACTTTGGCTACATAATAAGAAGACATGACTCATTTGAAAAGACTCTGATAGTGGGAAAGATTGAAGCAAAAAGGAGGAGACAGCAGAGGTTGAGATGGATATTTAATATCAATGAAACAACAAATGTGAATTTGGATAGACTGAAAGATAGTAGAGGACAGGAGAACCTGACATACTATGGGTCATGAAGAATCTAACATGACTGAATAACAGCAAAACGATTTACAAAACTAAACATTGTCTCATTTTATCCTCACTACATCCTAGGAGGTAGTTTCTCTTATTATTACCATTCAATAGCTATAGCAATTGAGTTAGAAGGCCAAGTGACTTTCCTTGAGTTAGTAAATGTCTGAGGCTGGATTTGAACTCAAATCTTCCTCATTCAACGTCCAGCACTCAATCCACTGTGCCGCCTAGATGATGTGATTATATGAAATATTTGGTATCTACTATAGTGAAAAGCTTTGTTAATTAGGTAAGGATGGCAAGATAGATGAATGATTTTGTAGATATTCTGAAGTTCAATTCTGTTCATTTTTAAAGGCTTTGGAAATTGATGATGTTAGTACTTATTGTGTTTGATTTCACTCAAATCTATCTTCCCTTTTCCTTGATAAAGATATTTATGTGCTACTTATCAAGGTCATTGTTTGCTAACAAATGGAACAGAAGAAAAGAGAAAAATTGCTTAGAGACAGCGAGGTAGCCTAGTGTATTTGCCGTGGTGAGCCTGGTGTCAGGAAGACCTGAGTTCAGATTTGACTCTAGACACTAGCTGCAAGACTCTGGGCAACTCACTTAACCTTCTATCTGCTTGTTTCCCCAGCTGTAAGGTGGAGATAATAATAGCACCTACCTCTCAGAGTTATTGAGGGATCAAATGAGGCAGTGTTTGTAAAGTGCTTAACACAATGTCTAGTCACATAGTAGGTGACTAATAAATGCTTGTTTCCTCCCCCCAAACCCCCCCATCCCCTGTAACCTTTGACAATTAGATGAAGGTTAGATTTAGAAGATTTTTTTCAGTATAGTAAGACCACTAAACTATGACAGATTTAGGCGACTAATTTTTTAGATCTAAGTGTCACTAATTAGATGTATGTCCTTTGGGAAGTGACTTTATTATATATGACCCTCAATTTTCTTCTCTATAAAGTGAGGGGTTTGGATTAAATAACTTCTATTATTATTATTCAAAGATTTCTGAAATAAATGCTGTACTTTTGTGACTTCATTTAGCAATGAAACACATGAGGCCAATTCTTTTTTGGGAAACGGATTGTTGGGGGCAATCCCTCTGTTATTTGTTCAACTTTGCAAAAGAGAAAAGTTCAGTTTAGATTAGTCATTATTATGAAGCTGGAGAGATTTTAGTGGCCTGATCTTATGGAATCTAACACAATAGGATCTATTTCCATTTCAGATTTTTCTTCTTATTATGTTCATGGCGTCCAGCTTAATTAAATAGACCAGACCCTATGCCCACTGAAGTTTGGGTATGCACAGTGTTTTTAGTCATCTAATTCTGCTCTAGTGCTAGAAAGAGAAGGCACACTAATGGACCATGTGGTTGGGAGACAGCATCTAGTATCACTGTGACTTTCATCCCCATATGCTTGCCTCTCTCAGGTTCAGAATTTAGTGAAGATTTCTTTCACACCCTCTGTCATGAGAAAGAGGATGAGAGAGGAAAACAATATGCCCTGTGAAAAGCATGACATAGACTCTCTAGTCGATGATACAAAATGATTTGTTTCTGGATAATTATCATACCTCTTTAAGAATATTAGACTGAGAAAAAAACCCAATCACACAGAGTTGATTAATATGCAACCTCATAAATGCCCTTCTAAGGCTTAAGCTCCCCAGACTAGTTAGTATTGAACTAAAAAAGAGATGTATAACAAATGTTAAATGATTATTCTAGTCAATGTTAGTATACCAGGACACTTTAAAATTCTATTTTCCCTCTTTCAAGTCTAGAGTAAATAACTTCTCCCTTTTGCTTTTGTGTTTTCTTGATGGAGTGTTGGGACAGTCTTATTAGCGTTATAAGACAGTGTGATTTAATTATGGGTTTATATTATTGATAAAAGGTAGCAACATAGGGCTTTTCTGGGTTCCATTAAGTCATCATAATACAGAAAAAGGGGATTTTTGCTATTTAACTGATGTAGTATAGAGAATTGTTCTTCAACTTTGGGCTTGAGGAAATGAATTATTTACATTTTTTTAAACTAAGAAGGAATTCTTTCTTTTACTTAACTAAACCAAAGGAAAAAAAGGAAAAGAAGAAAAAAGAAAATTCTTATAACAAATATACATCATTAGGAAAAACAAATACCTGCATTGGCTGTGTCAGAAAATCTATATCTGTTTATTCTGTATCATGAGCCTATCTCTTCTCTCTTGGGATGAAGGAGCATGCTTTTGCTTTATTAGGATTGTGATTTGTCATTGTATATGAATTGAATTTTAGTGAGGTAGAGTTGTATAAAATCATCAACCCATTCTCTCTTCTGGAGTCATCAAAGTCCAGTAGCAAGACAAAAGTCAGGACAACTGGCAATGTCCCAGGATACAGTGGATGTCCTTGGCATCTTTGATGTCTTATCAATAAATCACTAAATATTTATTAAATGTCTACCTACTATGTGCTAAACATTGTGTTAAGCTCTGAAGATACAATAAAAAGCAAAAGGTAGTCCCTGACCTCAAATGGTTTATCCATTCCTTAAATGAGAACCCTCTTAGTTTCCAGGGATTCTTTTTTTTAACAGCATCTACTACTACTACTACTACTACTACTACTACTACTACTACTACTACTACAAGAAGAGCTACTATAAATATTTTTGTACATATGGATCCTTTTCTCCTTTCCTCATCTCTCTGGAATTTAGGCCTAATGGTGGTTGGAATTGAAATACTGCTGTACTGCTAGTAAATCTTGGCCACAATTTGCAGAAATGCTTGGTTGCTTAGTTGAAGGTTATAGTTCTTATTTCCCCCTCTTTGGTTTTTTAAGTTTTCTAGAAATGCTTAAATTTTTTCAACATATGTACACACATAAACACATATCCTTTTATTCAACTTGCTCTTTAGGTTGTAGTAGATTCTAAAAATAGGGGAAAACTTGAAAGGTGGAAGAAACAGATTAATTTCATTTACATAATTAGCAGATTGCCCTTGCTATACTACCAAATGGCCTTTGGATTTCTGATCTCTGATGCTTTCAGAATTCTCCCCATACTTCCTGTAAGCTCTGAACTTCAACTTGAGAACACTAGTTTTAGGGAATCTATAAGTAAGGAAAACTTGGAAATCAAGCTTTAACTTGATGGAAGACAAAATGGAAAATTATCTACCTTGATATTATGTTATATACTTTCTTCAGGCTCTTAGTTTTTCTTGAGGTAGATAAGCTACTTTCCCCTAGTTGACACTTCTCTGGGGCATAAAGGGGTCCCAATAGGTAAGCTCTATTTGAAGCTTCAACTACTTATACTAGGAGTAGTCTGTTTTTATCATTTTCTCTACAGAATTGGAACCCAAGCAAAGAGGAAAACTGCATGGCTTTTGTTGAAACAGAATCACAGATTAGGGAAGTTATTCTCAGAAGGATTATTTGTTTGTTTGTTGTTTTCATGGTGATTTGATGAAGGGAGTAAAGCAGTTTTCTTTAGAGAGTCTTCTTTTACCCCCTCCTCCTCTCCTTTTGCTATTTCCTCTTCTCCATTTGAGAGACTATAACAAAGAATGATGTATCTATCTTTCAGTAAACATTGAAATGAAAGACTGTCCTGTTAGAATAGAATAGTTATGAAGATATTCCCGCAAAGCAGCTGAGGTAGCGGATTTTACTAAAACTGTGCTTTAAAGTGATTGACAGGAACTCTGTCCTTAAGATGTGTTTCCTGAAAGTAAGCAGAAAGTACTATTAATTAATGAATATTTCTACATATACCAGCCTACTCCTCCCTAGCTAAGTAATGAGAAGTCTGCATTTGTAGTCAGAGCTATCCACTATCATCAGAAAATGGTGGGGAATGACAGACTGATGACAGACTGCCCATTAGTCAGAAATACAGCAGCACTGTAGTTAAAAAAAGCAAATAAAGGATATATGTGGATAAGAATATGGTAAATAAAAACTCCTCTTTTAATGTTGTTTCCCTTGCATGAAAAAGGGATGCTAATGACCCTAGGTGAGAGATATGATCAGAAATGATCTTTAGTAGAAGTGAATATGTGCCAGTCATATTTTCTTCTAGTTATATTTATGGTCAAATAACCTACTTTTATAGAGATGGCTGACTGTAGTTAAGAGTTTTGTTTAATGTTCAATCTGTAGTCAATAAAAATATTTGTACAGATAATAAGTGCTAGGAGCACTTAGAGGTAAAAGATAACATGAGGGTCAAGAGTAGTCGGTAACGGCTTAGCATATAATCACAAATCTCAAAGTTGGAAGGGACTTCATTGATCACTTACTTCAATGAAGACCTGAACAAGTATGTGTTCTATAAAATTATTGACAAGAAAGTGACCTTGCCCATCCAGTGGTAGGGAGCTCACTACCTCTCAAATCTGTCCTTTCCTTTCTTGAATAGCAATAATTGGTAGAAGTTTGTTTTTTTCCTCTTCCCATACCTTCATTTCTTTTTTGAGGTCCCTACCTTCATTTGACAGCTATGATAAGAACATGACCTATAAAGCTAAGATTCTCATTTTCCTCCCAAGATTTCATAATAAATCCATCCCCAAAATGGTAGGAAGTAAGCAGGCTTCAGAGATTGTAAAGGTATTGGATAATTAGAAAAGTATAAAGGATGAGGGTATATGCATATGTATGTGTATATGTGTGTATGTGATTTGAACAAAAGTGTGGAAGTAGTGATTATTTCTCTCTCCCCCCCCTCTCTCTTTCTTTCTCTGATGTGTATGGGATATAATAAATAGATCAACCAGTCTAGTTGGGGTAGAACATGGGTTTGAAGAATAACAAGAGATAGATATATAAATTCTATAGTGAAAATAAATAGTTTGACTGTACAAAATTTAGCAGTTTATGTGCAAATTTAATCTGCATTTTTTCATCTCTTAACAGATACCTTTATTTCTCAATGGCACCATGTAATAATTGGTCTTGTTTTGGTTTAGAGGTAGCTAGGTGCTGGTGGTACATTTGATAGACTTAGATTTGGAATTGGGAAGATAAATTCAAATCCTGCCTCATACTATTACTAACTGTGTGACTCTGGGCAAATTATTTAACCTTTCTCAGCCAACTTCTTCATCTCTAACATTCAAAAAAGGATAATACTAACCTTACAGAAATATCGTGAGGATCAGATCAAATAAGACAACATGTACAGCTCTTTACTCACCTTTAAATGCTTTATATAGTTTTATTATTGGAGCTTTAGTGGATCTGTGATTTTTTTAATGTAAGTACAACTGCCATTGATGCAGATTGCAAGCTTCCTCTGGGTCTTTGCATTTCATGTAGTAGTTTCCAATAACTCTCATAGGACATCTGGCTAACAATCTGAAGACATTGCGCATATTCCTTTAGTATTTTAGATATATAACCATAACACTCATTTCATTATTATTACATGGCTAGATCACTTCTTTTATCTGTTCTTCATATTCTAAATAACATCTTTCATGTTACTTCATCCTCAGGAACTGACCCTGAGCCACCTTACTCATCCATAAAACGAAACTCATATATGAAGCATTAACTATGTGGGGCTGATCAGAACATCATTATTATATTTATATCTGATCTCTAGACTATTAATATAGTATCGATATGGTGAGGATAAGAGCCACAAATGTAACTAGAAATGGAAAATAATATACCGTATGTAGGAAGGTTAAAAGGAATATTGTGAGAAAATAGAAGGCTGAGGGATAATATGTAATCTTCAGATATATAAAAAACTTACAGAACTTACATGGAGGGGCAGACACTTCTTTTTTCCCTCTTTTAGTCAAAAAGGAGAGATTTTATTCTATACATACTCAAAATGCTCAAATGTATTTCTGATTTAAATGATTTGAATGCTTATGCCAATGATGGAGATTCCAACTATTTATTACTAGTCATCCTGTTTGTCTCTTTTCCATGTCTGATACCTGTTCAATGTGGTAAAAAGGAAATATGGTGTGAGAAAAATGCTCTCAATTTCCACTGAGGAACAAAAAGGTCTCATAAAGAAGCATAAAGAACTCAAGTCAGCTCTGAGGAAGATTTCTTGATGGTGAGTTATTTTCATTCATGAAATATAGGTATAAAGGGAAGTTGTTGACCTTTACTGGAAACCTATAAATCAGATATTTTGGTTTGTTCTGCTCAGATTTCAACTAAATGTGCCTAACTTTTAAGTCATGATATTTTAAAAATATAAATGTTTAAAAATTATTTTTATAATGTCTCTATTTCCCCATATATCTTTTTTATCTCCCCCCAAACCATCTCATAAAACAAAGTTATTTTTTTTAAAGAAAAAGAGGAAGAAGAGGAAAAAGTGATGTAGACCTACCATCTGTGCAAAAGAATGAGGAGGGAATGTATTATCTCATAATTCATCTTTGAGGTCACGCTTGTTCTTTGAAATCTCACAACATTCATTTCTTTTTGTTTTGTGGCTATTATATTTTCTATTAGCAATTTAAAAATAGTTTTCCTGGTTCTTCTTGCTTCACTTTGCACCAATCCATATGAGTCTTTCCTTGCTTTTCTGTATTCATCATATGCAAACTTTCTTTCAGCATTATAATATTCCAATTTCAATCATGCAACTCAATTTGTTTAAACCAAATCTCTATTTAAGAGTACCTACTTTGATTCCCCAAAATGTTAAGCCTTAGTTATAACTTTGTGATTTGGTCTATTCCATTTAACAGAATCTCAGAGACCATCCAGACTGAACTCATTCCTAAATAATTTCTTTTAAAATGTATACGAAGAATGGACTGACTAGAGAGGTCAAGAAAAACAGAATGCCTCTCAAGGCAGCATATTTCACAGAAAACTGATTATTAGAACATTTCCCCTTATATCAAGCTTTACTTTGTCTCTGTAACTTCCACCCATTATCCTTCTCTAGGGTTAAGAAGACCAAATCTATTTCTTTTCCTACCATGACTGCTCTTGACATACTTGAAAATAGCTATCATGTTGTCTTCTAATCTCTAGATTAACAAACATGCCAGTTCCTTCAACCAATTATCAATTAGAATGATATTCGGGTTTAAATGGCCTTTATGGTCCTTCTCATCTCTAAACTTATGATCTTCTAATACTTTCACAATTTTTTTTAGTATGATGGTGGCTCAAAAAATGGTTCAAAAAATTGCCATTGTCTTTGAGAGAGAGGGAAACAAGGATTCTCTTAATTGTAACTGCCATTTCTGAGATACTTGAAGCAACTTGTTCTAATCCAGAAGAGGTAACAAGAAAAAAGGTATTTGTTTTATTTTACTCCTATTCTTGTTCTTGAAGAGATGAAGATGAATTGTTATCCTTCCGTTCTCCCCCCAACTCCTAAACCTGAACCATTTAGCCCCACATGAAGAAAGGAAAAATCTTTATATCTGACTTCTTTCCCTAGCAGATGATAATTTGCCTTCCAAGCTAAGGGATGTAGCAGTAGAGGCACAAGTAGACATTTGAAAGGAGAAGGGGCAATATGTAACTGGGCTCCATTCTCATTAAATGTTTCACAAAGATAGAGTCTAGAATTTAGGAAGAAGTGCAGAATCTTACTTACATTCTTTTATACTTGAAGTTGTCATTTGACATGCTTCATCTTCTTTTCTGGCCTCACATAGGAAACTTCACACTGGTTGTAATAAAGGCAGGATATCTTTCATATTACCAGACAAGACCCTCCAATTCGTGGTCCATTATTATCTAGCCATTAGAGTGGTCCCAGCTTTCTGTTAAATTTATTGCTGTTTGTCAGAAATTGAGCAGATGGATTTGAATTCCTAATCTTCTTGAAAAATGTGCCAAGCCGTCTTTTCTTTAGAATCTTTTTTAAAATCCAAATCCTTATTGATGTGTACTTTTTTTTCCTCATTGAAGGCATCTCACTTATCAGTCTGTACTTCAAACCCCTCATTTGTTTCTGAATTCTCTGATACCCATCTCTCCATTTTGGATTTAGTAATCTCTCTCTAATTCAGACATCTTAAAAGTTTAGGCAAATAAATATAGTTTCCTTAACTCTCAATGTGTTGTAAATAACTTGAATGATGCTAGAAATATAATATTTACACTAATTGCTTGAAGACATATCTAGATTTTACTCAGTTTAGAAATGGCCCAATGACACTTAGCTCTTGCCATCTCTTATGAGACATGTCCTTGTATGGTCCCTTTTAACCCCTGTCACTGAAGCAGGGTTTTAACCCTGTTCAAAAATCTGTCTCGATGCTGACTTTTCTAACCCCATTTGCAGTCTTTTTGCAACAGAGGTTTTTGGAGGACTGATTGTTTTGCTCTTTTTCCCCTCCCCTCCCGTCATTTTTTTTCCTCCTGGTCACTGGAGCCAAAGCTACCTTTT
The DNA here is from genome assembly GCF_016433145.1 of Gracilinanus agilis. Classification (NCBI taxonomy): domain Eukaryota; kingdom Metazoa; phylum Chordata; class Mammalia; order Didelphimorphia; family Didelphidae; genus Gracilinanus; species Gracilinanus agilis. Next base: position 243,131,837 of record NC_058130.1, read on the forward strand.
AAAGCCAATCTCTCCTTTGTGCTATCAACACACCTGTCTTGGAACTTTCTGTTACTATGAAGTGTCCTATTTTCTTCTCTCGTCAGACACTGGAGAATTTCCCCTATACTAAAGGTCAAGCTCACAGGTCTGTAGTTTTCCTTGTTCTTCCACAGCTCCCTTTTTAAATGGCAGCAGCACATTAGCCCTTCCTTGTCTCTCCTGTCTTTCCTTCTGTCAATGTGGAGTTGAAACCCCTCCCGCCTAGTGATTTCATTACTTTTGACACCAATTTAGGAATTCATCATGCCAGTATATGTCTCAAAACCTTCACTGTGTTGATGCTTTAAATTTTTTCTTAATTATAGACTTTCTTTCCAAGAGTAAAATGTTCACCAAATTCAATTTGATTCCACATATATTTATTAAATATCTACAACATGCTAAGCAGGAGAAATAAAAAAGCTGAAAAGTAACTGAGCTCTTGCACACAAGGAGCTTACAAACTAGTAAGAGGATAGTGATATGTACACAAATAAATATTAGAATGAGGTCAACCAGGGAGGTAGGACAGATTTTGGGAGAAGAGTCTAGATAGTAGGTTCACTAGCTATTTATTTAATGCTATTTTGCAAGCAACCTAGGGCAAATCAAAACCTCTCTGGGAGTAGACTTTTTTCTTTCATAAACCAAGAGGACTGGACTATATGATCTCTGAAGTAATTTTCCAACTTGAAATTCATGATCCTTAAGAAAGGATTTATGGAGGAGAACTTTTGGTCAACATGGGAGATGAAGATTGGGACACAGAAATCCTCAAACCTCAGATACCATCTTTTGTCTTTGTATTTGACAAGGATGCATATTCTCCTGGAGTAAATGGAGTTGCTTTTAATAAGGTTTCAGATTCAGCAGAAATTGGTGATATACCTACCTGAAAAGATCAATTCATGAGAAAGAGCTTTGAGAATATCAGTGATCAGTCTTTTAAGACAAAGAATCTATCCATAGTAGGTGGATTTTGATCTGGAGAGGGCTTTGGAAACAATTTTTTTTCAAGTAGCAAGTTTGAACAAAGTGATGAAAAAAATGTGATTCTCTTTTGGAGAGAATCTAATGACAATGATGATAATCAGACAAGGAACAAAAGATTCAGAAGCTTCTGGGTCATCAAGAAGAGGTGAACATTGGAGCAGATAAGAGGCTTAATAGATAAATCACCAGGCCTGGAGTTGGTAGACCCGGGTTCAAATTTGTCCTCAGACACTTCATAGCCATGTGATCCTGTTCAAATAATTGAACTGCAATTGCCTCACTCTTGCTCCTCTTCTGTCTTAGAATCGATATTGGAAGTAGGTGAGGATTTTTTTTAAAAGGTAGCGTCAGGTCTTGAAAGAAACACTTGAAAATCAGAGATCTGAAGGAGAAAGTGATGACTTTTGAGTACCAAAAGTGACTTATTTACTGCTTCCCCCAACTGAAAATGAAGAAGCTATCTTTGCACATTTATCTGTCTGGCTTAAACTTGAACAATTATGGTACTATTGTTGTGAAAAATCAGGGCATGATGTTCCACCACTAATACTGACTCTTTTTTTTTAATTTTATTTTTTATTTTTTAAACCCTTAACTTCTGTGTATTGACTCCTAGGTGGAAGAGTGGTAAGGGTGGGCAATGGGGGTCAAGTGACTTGCCCAGGGTCATACAACTGGGATTTGAACCTAGGACCTCCCGTCTGTAGGCCTGACTCTCAATCCACTGAGCTACCCAGCTGCCCCAATACTGACTCTTGAAGAAGTTGATCTCTGTCAAAGAACAACATTACCAAAACTGGTTAGATCGGACTTAACTCCTGTGCAAAAATTTAGTATTCCTTTTATCCTGGCAGCATGAGATCTGATGACTTGTGCTGAGATAGAATTTGGGAAAACTGTAGCTTTTCTTTTGCTAATTTTGGCTCATCTGATGTGGTATGGAGTAACTGCCAGTTGTTTTTAAAGATCAACAGGAAACAGAATATATTATTTTTGCTCCAACTAGAGTTGATCAACCAGATCTTCTTGGAAGCAAAAAATTCCTTTGGGGACCTATATAAGGCCTGTTATAATCTATAGGGGACTCTATTGGGATATTCAATTCACCAAATAATACAAGGTGGGACATTTTATGTGTGACACCAAGAAAACTAATGGATATCATAGATAAAGAAATGATTAATCTTAAAAAGTCAGATAGATGGTTATTGAATGAAATTGACTAAATACTAGATATGGGTTTTGGTCCCGAAATAAAGCTAATTTCTGTCCCAGGAATGCCATCTAAAGATTATTGCCAAACTCTGATGTTTAGTGCCACTTTTCCAGAGGAAATTCAAAGCTTGGTTGGAGAGTTTTAAAAAACTGATTGTTGCTGATGGACAAATGGATGGAGATTGTAGTGATGATACTTCTGCAAGTTGATCTGCATTCAAAATCAGAAATGCTTATTTAAATGCTATGGAACATATGTGAGGAAAGAATTTTATTTGTTGAAAATAAGAAAAAAACCTGATTTTATTGCAACCTTTATTTGTCAAAAGAAAAATACCAAAAACAAATTTTAATGGTAATTAGGAACAGATAGAGAGAGAATAAGTTCTTGGAGATTTTTGATCTGGAAAGTGCCCATTCATTGTTACATTTTTAGTAGCTCCCAGAGGGCAAGATATTGAAAATGTTTAACATGTTTTTAATTTTGACCTTTCCATCACTGATGAATATGTTCTCCAAACTGGACATACTGGTCACTGTGGTAACATTGGCAAAGCTATTTCTTTCTTTGAACCAGAACCAGGAAACCATTTAGCACAACCTTTAGTAAAAGTACTATCAGATGCTCAGCAGGATGTGTCTTCATGGTTAGAAGAAATTGTTTTCAATACATATGTCCCTGGCTTCAGTGGTAGTACTTCAAGCAGAAATTTGTCTGCCTCAATTGATATTCAAAAGAGTTACCAAGGCAAAAGCAGCATGAACATTGTAGGGTTTTCTTCTTCCCAAGCTCCAAATCCAGTAGATGCTGAGTCATGGGATTAAAGCCAATATTATTCAAACAACAATTTTGATGTAGTGAAGACAGTTTTGAGTTTTTAAAGAAGTAAGACACTCTGTTGGTAATTCCCTCTCTATCCTATAATCTACTTCCATTCTTTTTTAAAAAATTCTTTATTGGATAGTTATGTTAAATGTTGAAATGCTTCTGTAACAATGATGCTTACTGGAAAGATTTAATGCATTCTAAATGCCCTGTTTACTTCTATTTTTCTATTTGGGAGTTTGACATATTTCCATCTAAAGTAAGTCTTAAGGATATTAGGAGTACTTTTTGAGCCTAAAAAATTAACAAGAAGATTTGAAACACTTTTTTGATTTAAAAATTATTGGGTCTTTTTTAATTTTTTCTTAAAAAAATCAAGCCTTTAAAGCTATTATATCACTAATGATTATAAAATAATTTAAATAAATCAACTAGTGTAAGATTCAGTGATTTTGATTAAAATAATTAGAAATATGATGAGATTTATTAAATTCTTGAGATGTAATCTCTCTGTACCCATTGACATGACAAATGCTATTACTTTAAAAAAATATCTAACCTTTCCTTGTAAATATACCAAATTAAAGCCTGATTCTTAAAAAAAAAAGAAAAAAAAAGAAAAAGGCCTTATAAAAGTGGCCAATCTTGTTCTTGAAGGAATGGAAACATTACAATAGGTGAAGGTTTGGAAGAAAGACTGTGTGACTACATGGCAGTTGGAGAGAGTAGGATAATGTTGGTGACTGTCTCTTAGTTCACTTTGGCTGGAACACTAGAATACACTCTAATAAACAATGTGAAAAAGGGCTAGTAGCTGGAATCCAGGTTATGGAAAATCTGAAATGACAGAGTAACGATTTACATTCTAACTTTTCTAGATAATGTAGGACCACTGAAGATTTTTGAATCGGGGAATAACATGACCAGAATTATGCATTGGAAAGTTAAGTTTGGCTGTTGTAGAAAGGAAGAATCAGAGAAGAAAAATACTTGGAGGCAAAGAGGTCAGTTAGAAGGCTATTAAAATCATGAAAGTGATAAGTAATGAAAAGCCAAATTAGGATAGTAGCAATGCAGAGGAGTAAGGCAGGGAAAGGTGTGAGAGAAAAAGCAGACCCAGGATCACCTATGTTGTGAGAATGGATACTGGTGGACCTGGAGAGGTGACAACTACACTCCTTCAGGATTGTTGTGAGCAAAGAAGCCATTATGCAGAGTTGGGAAAGATTTGGTACTTAGGTATAGCCCCCATGCAAAAAGAATTTAAAAGTGTTTTTTGTTGTTGTTTTTTGCAAGGGAGCTCCTGAGATATCATGTCCATGGCTTTTAATTTCCTTGCTTCTATTTTCATGAACTGCTTTTTAGCCACCTTAGAGACTTTTACTTGGAGATATCTGAATAAATATATATATATATATTTGTGAAAATATCTTCTTTTATCTCATTTTATTTTTATGATTTTTTTCCAGATTATGTTATTACAATTTCTAATATTCCTTTCCTGAAATTTTGCAAACCATGTTTTCTCTCTCCCTTCTACCCCTCAGGCTCCCCAACAAGGCAGGTAATATTCTAGGTTGTAAATATATTATCATATAATACATATTTCCATGTTTGTCATGTTGTGAAACAAGACACATGTTGCTTATATAGAGAAAAATTCATGAAGTAAATAATGAATGGTGTGTTTCAATCTGCATTTGGACTACATCTGTTCTTTCTGTGGTGGTGAATAATCTTTTTTTGTCCTGAGTCCCTTGGAGTTGTCCTGGATTCTTGCTTTGTTGATAATAGTTAAGTAATTCACAGTTGACTATTATATATTATTGTTTCTGCATACAACATTCTCCTTGTTCAGCTCATTTCACTTTGCATCACTTTATATGTCTTTCCAGATTTTTTTGATCATCTTTTTTGTCATTTCTTATGGAAAAATGGTATTCCATTATAAGCATATGCCACAATTTGTTGAGCCATTCCCCAAGTGACAGACATCTTTTATATATCTACTTCTTTGCAATCATAAAAAGATCTATGAATATTTTTGTACAGGTTTTTCCCCCCTATCTTTAATCTCTGGAATAAAGACCTAGCAGTGGTATTGCTGAGTCAAAGTATATACACAATTTGATGGCCCTTTGGACATGTTTCTAAATTGCTCTCCACAATGGTTTTATCTGTTTACAACTCCAACAGTATATTACTGTCCCAATTTTTCCACATCCTCTCCAACATTTATTATTTTCCCTTTTGATCATGTTAGCCAATCTGATAGGTACAGGGTAGTACCTCAGAATTGTTTTAATTTGCATTTCTCTAATAGTGATTTGGAGCATTTTTTTCATGTGACTAAAGATAGTTTTAATTTCTTTATATGAGAATTGCCTGTTCATATCAATTGACAATTTGTTGACTGGAGAATGCTACAAAGATTTTTTCCCCCAGTTTATTCTTTGCCTTTTAATTTTGGTTGCATTTTTAAAATGCAGAAACCTTTTAATTTAGTGTAGATAAAATTATCTATTTTACATTTCATGATGTTCTCTTTATCTTATTTTCACCTTTGTCCTTCCCTTATCTCTAAGATGACAAGTAAACTATTTTGTGTTCCCTAATTTGTATATGGTATCACCCTTTATTGCTAAAATAAATATCAATTTTGACTTTTCTTAGGTATATGGCATGAGGTTTTGACCTATTCCTAATTTCTGACAAACTGATTTCCAATTTTCCTAACAGTTTTTGTCAAATAGTGAATTCTTCCAAAAGCATGCATCTTTGGGTTTGTCAAATATATTGTTACTATAGTTATTTACCATTGAGTGTGCTTAGTCTATTCCATTGATTCTCCAGTCTATTGCTTATACAGTACCAGATTGTTTTGATGGTTGCAATTTTATAATATTATATAGCTGTATAGATACCTTCCTTTATATTTTTTTCATTAACTCTCATGATATTTTAGGTCTTTTGTTCTTCCATATGAATTTTGTTGCTTTTTTTTCTAGCTCTATGAGATAATTTTGGGGTAGATTTATTGTATATGGTGCTGAATTAGTAAATTAATCTGGAAAGAATGATCATTTTTATTATATCATCTTGGTTTACCATTGTGCAATTAATACTTTTCCATTTGTCTAAATCTGACTTTTTGTGTGTGTGAAAAGTATTTTGTACTTGTATTTATATAGTCTGAATTTGTCTTAGCAGGAATACTCCCAGGTATATTGTCTGTAATTATTTTAAATGGGATTTCTCTTTCTACCACTTGCTGTTGAGCTTTGTTGGTTTTATAAAGAGATTCTGATGATTTCTGTGGGTTTATTTTATATCCTTCACTCTGCTAAAGTAATTGATTATTTTGATTAGCTGTTGGTTGATTCTCTAGTTATTATTACATCATCTGCAAAAGAATAATAACTTTATTTCCTCATAGACTATTCTATTTCCTTCAATTTCTTGTTTTTCTCTTATTGCTATAACTAGTATTTCTAGTACAATATCGAATACTACTGGTGATAATGTTCATCATTGTTTCACTACTGATCTTATTAGGAAGGCTTCTAGATTATCCCATTACAAATAATGTTTGCTGATGGTTTTAGATAGATGCTATTTATTATTTTGAGGAATGTTCCATTTATTCCAATGTTTTATACTGTTTTTAATTGGAATTGATATTGCATTTTGTCAAAAAGCTTTTTCTACATCCATATGAAATAATAATATGGTTTCTGTTGGATTTGTTATTAATATGGCTAATTATACTGATAGTTTCCATAATATATTATTGAACTTCTCTGCATTCCTGGTATAAAACCCATCTGGTCATATGATCTTTTTTATATATTGCTATAATTTTCTTGGTAGTAATTTGTTTAAGATTCTTCCATCAATATTCATTATGGATATTGGTATATAGTTTTTCTCTGTTTTTGTGATTCCAGGTTAAGGTATCAACACCATATTTATATTATAAAAGGAGTTTGGAAGAGTTCCTTCCTCAATTATTTTTCCAAATAGTTTATATAGTTTTGGAATTAATTATTTTTTAAATGTATAATAGAATTCACTTATGAATCCATCTGGCCCTAGGGCTTTTTTCTTAGCAAATTCATTGATGGTTTGTTTGGTTTCTTTTTCTGAGATGGTATTGTTTAAGAATCTCATTTCTTCTATTAATCTGGACAATTTACATTTCCTTAAATACTCATCTATTTCACTTAGATTATCAGATTTATTGATATATAACTGGACAAAATAATTTCTAATAATTGCTTTAATTTTCTCTTCATTGGTTATACTTTCACTTTTTTCATTTTTAATACTGCTAATTTGGCTTTCTTCATTCTTTTGATCAAATTAATAAATGATTTGTCTATTTTATTGATTTTTGCATAAAACCAACTCCTTGTCTGATTTATTAAGTTAAATTTTTTTTTCTTACTTTCAGTTTTACTAATCTTTCTTTTGATTTTTGATATTTCTTATTGAAGTTTTAAAATTTATTCTTTTTCTAGCTGTTTTTAGTTATATACTCAATTCATTGATCTGCTCATTCTCTGTTTTATTGATGTAAGTATTTAGAGATATAAATTGTCCCCCAAGTACTACTTTGACTCCATCCCCCAAATTTTGATATATCTCCTTGTTGTCATTCTCTTTAATGAAATTAACTGTTCTTCTGTTTTGTTTTTTTCACTCACTCATTCTTTAATAAAAGATTATTTAGTTTCCAATTAATTGTTAGTCTTTTCTCCCCATCCCTTTGATCAGTGTAATTTTTATTGCATTATGGTCTGAAAAGGATGTATTTGATATTTCTGATTTTCTGCATTTGGTTCTAGGCTTTTATGCCCTCTTTTATGATCAATTTTTGTGAAGATGACATGTACTGCTGAGAATAAAGGTATATTCCTTTCTATTCTCATTCAATTTTCTGCAAACTGAGTCTATCAAATATAACTTTTCTAAAATTCTATTCACTTCCTTCCTTTCTCCCTCCCTCCCTTCCTTCCTTCTTTCCTTCCTTCCTTCCTTCCTTCCTTCCTTCCTTCCTTCCTTCCTTCCTTCCTTCCTTCCTTCCTTCCTTC
>NC_058130.1:243140322-243158871 GCF_016433145.1 Gracilinanus agilis
TCCTCCTCCTCCTCCTCCTCCTATAGTTCTGAAAGGGAATGTTAATTTCCCATACTAATATAGTTTTATTGTCTATTTCCTCTTGCAACTCATGTAGTTTTTCCTTTAGGAATTTGGATGCTATGCCATTTGATGTATATGTTTAATATTGATATTCAGTGTCCACAGTTCTTTTTATCAATATATAACTTCCTTCCTATCTCTTTTAATTGGGTAAAGTTTCACATTTGCTTTGTCTGAGATCATAATTGCTACCCCTGCTTTTTTAACTTTAGCTGAAGCATAGTAGATTTTGCTCCATCCTTTTACTTTTACTCTCTGTGTATCTCCCTGTTTTAAATGAGTTTTTTGTGGACAGCATATTGTGAGATTTTGACTTTTAATTTACTCTTTTCCCTTTTCCCTTTTATGAGTGAGTTCATTCCACTCATATTCACAGTTATGATTAGTTTGTGATTCTCTCAAACCCCTTTTTTATACTTCTTTTTCTCTCCTTTCAGCCTTTCTCTGTTCACAAATATTTTTGCTTCTGGTTATCCACCTCCCTGAGTACATGCTCCCTTTCATCTTCCCTCCCCTTTTTTGTTTCTTTGCTCCTTCTTTCTTTTCTATTGAGTAGATAGGTTTCTATCCCTGAATATGGATGTTATTCCCACTTTCAGCCAATTTCAATGAGAGTAAGATTCAAGCATTGCCTGTCAACCTCCATGTTCCTTTCTGTATTGATTCTTATATGCCTCCTCATGTGAGATAATTTAACCCCCCTCCCCCCAACTTTCTGTCTTTTCTCTTTTTCCAGTATATTTCTCCTCCTTATTCCTTGATTTTTTCCCAATATTATTCCATCATATTTAACTTACTAATTGCCCTCTTTTTGTTTTTGATCTTATTCATTGCCCTAATAGTTATAAAGTTCTTGGGTATCTAGAGTACTTAAGTATTCTAAGCACTTTTGGTATCTTAGGTATTTCAGGTATCATAGATGTCTTAAGTACTTTAGTTATCACTTTCTTACTAGTAATATAATCAGTTTAACCCCATTGTTTCCTTTGATTATCTAATGGTATTTTAATATCTCTTGTACTATAAATATCTTAAGTATTCTAGTTATTACTCTCCCATGCATGCAATATAATCAATTTAGTCCCATCCAGTTTCCCTTGATTGTTTCAAGTATAGTAAGTACTTTAACTATCTCTTGTATCATAAACATCTTAGGTATACTAGTTATGACTTTCCCTTGCAGGGATATGATTAATTTAGCCCCATTGTTACTTTGAGTTACTTCTGTTTACCTTTTTGTAATTCTTTGAATGTCAGATTTAATCAATGAATTTTTTTTTTAGCTCTGGTCATTTCATTATGAATGCCTGGAATTCTTCTATTTTATTAATGTCTATCTTTTCCTCTGAAGTATTATGCTCAGGTTTGCTGGTAGGTGATTTTTGGTTGTAGGCCTACTTTGTCTTGCAGAATATCATATTGCATGCCTTCTGATCCTTTATTGTAGAAGCTGCTAGGTCCTCTGTAATCCTTTCTGTGTTTCCACTATATTTGAATTGTTTTGCTTTGTTTTCTGGCTTGGGAGTTCTGGAATTTAGCTATAATAGTCCTAGCATTTTTAAATTTGAGATTTCTTTCAGGACATGATTGGTGGATGCTTTTAATGTTTATTTTACCTCTTGTTCAAGAACATCAGAGCAGTTTTCCCTGATAATTTCTTTCAATATGGTGTCTGGGTTCTTCTTTTGATGATAGCTTTCCAGCAATCTAATGATTGTCAGATTATCTCCTGGATCTCTTTCCCATGTCAGTTGTTTTTCAGTGAGAGATATCAAATTTTCTTCTATTTCCCCCCTTCTTTTGAATTTGTTTTATTGTTTCCTGCTATCTCATGAAGATAGCTTTCATATGTCCAATTCGAAATTTTAGGGAGACATTTCTTCCTTGAGGCTTTGCACTTTCTTTCTTACGGAATTATTTGTCTTTTAAAAGTATTATATTTCCTTTTTTAGGAAACTGTTTTCTTTAGTAAGTTTTTGTTCTAACCTGTTGATTTTTACTATCCTTTTCTAATTTTTTTCTAAATTTCTTAGTATTTATTTTTATATGCTTTTTTGGAGTTCTTCTAGGGGTTTATTTTGTGTCTGACATTCTTTCACATTTTCCTTTAAGGCTTCACAGGTTTTCATTTTTGTATTACAGTCCTCTTCTGAGCTTTTATTTTGATCATCTCTCTTGTTGAAATATTTTTCTAATGTCAGGCTTTTTCTTTGTCTTTTGCTCATTTTGGAGTTATTTTTTCCCTTGATTTTGCCTACATACTGAAATTTAGCTCCATTCCTGGGGTGGAAGGAGTATTGTTCTGGACTTATACTGCACCTGAAGTCAGTTTAGCTGCTTCAGTCACAGATTGAGCACTCTATAGAAGCAGACTGGTTGGATAGCTTGTGTAGTCATTCACAATGTTCATTTCAGCTGGTTCAAATTGGGTTCTGCCCAATACAGTGAGTCTGGACCTTGTGGATCTAAATTCCTCCCACCGCTGCCCACACTGAGTTGTGTCCAGCCTTTGTTCTGGCTGTACTATGTGTGCATTCCTCTCACTGCTGCTTGTTCTATCCAAACTCCTAGAAAAAGTTATCTAAGCTCATTTTTTAAACTTTTCTCACTTCTTAGCTCTTTGCAATTTGGCTTCTGATTCCATTACACAGCTGAAATGGGTCTCTATAAATTTACCAGTGTATTCCCAGTTGTGAAATACAATAGCCAATTCTCAATCTTCATGCTTCCTGACCTCTTTACAGCATTTGACATGATTATCTTTCTTCTCTAGCATACTTTTTCCTCTCTGGGTTTTTGTGATACCACTGTCTTTCGAGTTTTTCTTTATTAGTCTGACTACTCCTTTTCAGTTTCCTTTATTGGACCAACACTAATATTCCTTCTTTTTAACTGTGGTCTTTATACTAGGCCTATTTTTCTTTTCTTCTACTTTCTCTCTTTTGGTGAATTCATTATCTCTTTTACTTTTTATTATCATTTCTTTGCAGACAACACACAGATCTATATATTTAGATCCAGTCTCTCTCCTGAGCTCCTATTCTGCATCACCAAATACCTATAGATATTTAATATCTCTATTATATGCTTCAAACTAGATGTCCTATAGGCATCTCAAACTCAATATCTAAAACATTGATTATTACTTTTACTTTAAAACCCTCTTTCTTTCCAAATCTCCCTATTTCTATTAAGGGCACTCTAATTCTTTCAGTTAACCAAGTTTAAAACCTTGGAAACATCCACAATTTCCTTCACCTTTACCCTTTTCACATCCAATAAATTTCCAAGACTTGTTTATTATACCTCCATAACATATTTCAAATTCACAAGACTACAACCAGGGACTTTTATCACCTCTTACCCAGTTTATTACAGTAACTTCCCTATTGGTCTCCTTTTCTCAAATGTCTTTCTTGTCCCAAATAATTTGTCACTGAGTTATCAAGGTAATACTCTGAAGTACAAGTTGGACTGTCATTCCCCTATATAATAAACTCCAATTTTCCCTTATTACATCTAGGGCCAAATACTAATTATTCTGACATCTAAAGTCTTTTACAACCTGGATCCTTTTGCCTTTTCAATTTAATTACATATTATTTGTCTTCATGAAATCTATGGTCTAGATAAATTGGCCTTTTTTCTGTTCCTTCACATGTGATATTCCATTTACAGTCTACCTGCCCTTACATCAGCTATCCTCTATGGCTGTAATGTAGTCCTTTCTTACCTCTCCCCCTTAGAACCTCCAGTTTTCTTCAAAGGCTCAAGTCTGTTACATAAGGACACTTACATATTTCCTCACTATGAATGATTGTCTTCCTAAATTATCTTGGATTTACTTTGTAAATATTTTGTCCATCTATATCACCTCCATACTCAATAAACTCTAGTGGCTCTCTGGCACTTCTACGATCAAATAAAAAATGTTATTTGCCTTTCAAAATCCTTCATAATGAAGTTTCCCCTACTTTTCCAGTCTTTTTACACCTTATTCCCCATCATACATTCTCTGATCCAGTGACACTGGCTCTCTTGCTATTCCATAAATAAGATATTTCATCTTTGGTCTCTGGGCATTTTCTTTGTCTATCCTCCATATCTGGAATGCTCTTCCTCCTCATCTTTGCCTTCTTGCTTTCCTGGCTTCCTTCAAGTTTCAGTTAAAATCTCATCTTCTCAAGGAAGCCATTCCCAACTACCCTTAATTCTAGTGCCTTCCTTCTTTTAATTATCTCCTATTTTTTTTAAAATATAGCTTGTTTGCACATGTTAATGTGTTGTTATCTCTTGCATTAGACTCTGCTTCCTTTGAGGGCAGAGACTACCTTTTTGCCTCTTTTTAAAATTGCTAGCATTTAGAACAAAGAGTTCCTTGCACATAGTAGGCATCTAATAAATGCCAGTTAACTGAGGGATCACTTAAATATGTATATGTTGCTTTCTTCTGGCATTTATTGAATAGGAGAGTAGCATGATTAGACCTGTGTTTCAGGAGAATCATTCTGTGATGAACTGGGGAGGACTTGAGATAGGGAAGCCAACCAAAAGGCTATAGCATTAGTCCAGGCATGGTAATAAGAGCCTACACCAGAATTCTGGCAGTGTCAGAGGATAGATGTGAAGTATTTATGAGATATTACAAAGGGAAAATTACAAAACTTGGCAACACAGTAAGTACTGGGGATGAGAGAGGGTGAGGAATCAAGGATGACACCTATATTACAAATTTGTAAGACAGGGAAGATGATGGTACCCTTGAAAAAGTAAGGAAGTAAGGAACAGGGAAGATTTTACAGGAGAAAATAAGCTCAGGATTGGATATCTTGAATTTAAGAAGTCTATAGAGCGTCTAGTTCAAGATATGCAATAGGTATCAAAATGTGAACCTGGAGATCAAGAGAATGGTTATTCTAAATAAATAGACCTGAGATAATAACTAAATTGATGGGAGCTGAGGAGATCATCAAGTATAGAGGGAGAAGAGAAGAAGACTTGAGACAAAGCCTATGGGAAGATTCCTGGTTATTGGGTGTGACTTGAATGAAGATCCAGTAAAGAGATTGAGAAGGAATGGTAAAACAGATTAGGAAAGAACCAAGAGAGAACAGTGACCCAAAATCTTAGGGAGAAGAGAATGTCAAGGATAAGAAGTTGATTGGCAGTGACAAAAATTAAAAAGATAAAAAAGGGTGAAGACTGAAAAAAGGACAGTAGATTTTGCAAGTAAGAAATTTTTTTCCCCATTTCAAAACAATTTTTTATTAATTCTCCCCAGGTCTTTATATCTTTAAATATAATTAATGATCTAAAGATCTAAATTCCAAATTAATGCAGATAAATTAAGCCATATGTTCAACTTTTATTTCCTTCTTTCTTCTCCTGGAGAGTGAGGTTTTAAATGAATAATGAAGTCAGAAGCCATATTATAGAGATTTAAAGAAAATAAGAAGAAAGAAGTTGAGGAAATAATTATTGATGGTTTCTAAAAACGTTCAGATACAAACAAGAGAAGAGATATTTGATGATAACTGGTGGAGATAGATGAATAAAGTGAGGCAATTTCAAAAATGGTTAAAACATGGATGTGTTTGTAGGCATCAATTTATACACATTTGTTTGCTTATTGTCTCCTTCATTAGGCTATGAGCACCTTGAGGGAAAGAACTATCTTTTTGCCCTTTTGTATCCCTGGCACATAGAAGACATTTAATACATATTTGATACATATTGACATATGTAGTCAGCCAGGCAGGCAATAAGTATGTATTAAATGTCTATATAAATTATTATTAAAGTATTAAACTATTTATTAAATGTATATAAAATATGTATATATATTTTTTCTCTCTAAAATTTATTGAATAGGAGAGTAATATGCTCAGACCCATGCTTTAGGTAGTTGTTTATCCTTCCTTTTCTAAGACGACCAATGATATGTAGGGGGTCAGGTACAGTGTGTTTGACTGTAGCTAATCAGTCCAATACAAGTTTGGAAAGCTCTATCACAGGTCAGGCACAGGTAGTCCATTAGAACATTTCAGACATCCCTGGATTTGTTTGTGCTACAGAGATTCTGCTTTGCTGATAGAGCACATTGACTTCCTTGATGAAGACATAATATGTTGGGTGATTCTGCACCAGCATCTCCCATGTCTCAAAATCGATACTGAAGTTCTTCAGAGGGACTTTGAGAATGTCCTTAAACTATTTCTGACCACTGTGTGAATGCTTGCCTTATGTGAGTTCTTCATGAAAAAGTCTATTAGGTAAGCTTACAGTTCGCATTACATACCTCATAGTAGTCAGAAGAAGATTGAGGATTAGTAAGAATAGAAATGATAGAGGGAAAAAAGTGCTAGAGAAGATGGTCCGAAGTGGTATTATCACTTGTGCATGCTGAGGATTTTGCCTTGGCAAGAAGCACCATTTCTGAGTCTTAAAAAAAAAGAGGGGAGGGGGACTCATTGAGGTGGTGGAAAGGAGGAAATGAATTTCAGACAAAGGCACAGAATGAGAGATGGAATAAAGAACAGAGAGAAGGGTAGTTTGTACAAATTGTAGAGTTTGGAGAGTGAATAATATCCAGTGAGGTTAGAAAAATAGGTTTAGACCAGGTTGTATGGAACCATTAAAAGATGATCAAAGAATATTATATTTTATTTTAGAGGCAATAGGAAGCCATTGAATAGTGTTTCAAATTATATATGCATTTAATACTTGCATTTTTTCATTCAAGCATGTTAGGAAACTAGTTTAACAATAAGGACAATGAAAGTGAGACTACCTTTTGAGAATGTTCATTCCATCTGATTCTTCCTGGAAAACTCTAGAATTATAGAAATCAAAGCTCTTACTTTATTATAATGACCAGTACAATTCATCATTGTTAATATGCTTCAGCCTGATTCCATCCACTTAATCTCCCTGAGATTTAGTTTCTTCTCTATAAAATGAGGTGCATGGACTCTGAATCTCTTCTACCTTTAAATAAAATCTTTTGAAAATTCCTTTTGTCCTTTGGGTCAATTTAGCTTCCTTTGATATTGTGGCATAGTATCATTTTAGTCGTGTATGGACACTCAGAGAATATATTGCTAAGAAATTATTGAGAAAATGGTTATTAAGGATCCGTTTTTTAAGTTTAAAAATGGCAGTTCTAGAATTCATAGTAGATAGAGAAGGAAAAACTTTATATGTCACCATGGAAACTTCTATTGTACAATTTAAGAAATTTGAAACTTTAATTAAAATATCAAAGAAACCTAGAATTGGAAGGGACATTAGAGATTATCTCTTTCTAGTCTAATATTCTCATTTTATAAAAAGAGAAGGTATAAAGTCAAATAGCTATTACTGACAGAGCTGGTATTAGAACCCAGGGTTTTTGACAAGTCTAGTGTTCTTTCTATTTATTCAGCATTCATTAAACAAATATTTTCATGTTTCACATATTTCCCTTAAGCACCTATTACTTGTGGACCACTATATTAGGTGCTTGGGGAAAGATTAGCTGAAGTAAGAGAACCAGGATTCAAATCCTTTCCCCGATGCTTTTTCCCTGTGTGACCTTCAGCAAATCATTTAACCTATTCTTTGTACCTCAGTTTTTTCATCTGTAAAATGAAAGAATTAGATTATATGATAGCAGAGGAATTTTCTAGCTTTGGACTGTGAGACTATGAGCCATAATCACAGCTCTTGCATAGGCTTTTGAGAATATATGTGCATATAAATCATTTAAAAATAGCTTTACATTGTGGTATATGATTGTGATGGAATGCTATCGTCCTATATGAAATAATAAGCAGGACATTTTCAGAGAAACTTTGGAAGATAGGACCTGATGCAGAATGTAGTGAGTAGAACCAGAAGGTCATTGTATAGAGCAACAGCAGTATTATGAGGATAATTAACTGTGACTTAGCTACTTTGATCAATGCAGTGATCAAGACAGTTTCAAAGCACTCAGGATGAAAAATGCTATCTACCTGCAAAGAGCACTGATGAATTCTGAGAGCAAATAAAAGTATAATTCTTTAACTTTCTTTATTTTTCTTGTTTTTTTTTTGTAATATGATTAAAATGGAAATATGTTTTGTGTAGTTTCTCATCGTATTTGATATTTGATTGCATAGCTTCTCAGTGGGTGGAGGAGGGGCAGGAGAGAGGGAGAGAATTTTGAACTAAACATTTAAAAATGTTAAATATACATTCGCACACACTACAAAGGAATACAGGGTTAAATACTCTGATAAATGGTGTGGTCTGTAAGTGCTGCAGGGGTTCAGTCAGGAGAATGGATATTATTATATTAGTTGGGTTGTTAGAGAAATATCCCTGGAGATATTCGAGCTGGACTTTGAAAGATAAAATTTAGATAGAGGAAATTTGTGGGCAAAGAAACCTCTTCACCTTGGAGGTAAGTGAGTATTTTTTCCCCTTCTGCAGTAGGGAGTGGAAGGAGGGAATGAAAGATCACTACCAAGAATGAAAGGTTTATTCAGGGAATAGTAGGGATTGAGTTTGGAAAAGTTAGGGTGGTATTAGATTAAAGATTTTAAGAGAACACCATATTAGGACTGAACTGTCTCCTATGCCTGCTCAATCAACTCAATCAATAATCATTTGCTGAATACTTATTATGTGCCAGGTACCATTCTAAGCACTGTGGATACAAAAAGAGGCAAAAGATAACCCCTGCTATCAAGGAGCTTACAATCATTTGCCTTTAACAAGAAGGAACTCAAGACTTGCTATGCCTAATTCCTGGCTTTTTCCTCTGCCACAACAACCTGTGATATAACTGAACATTAATTCTTGCCCTCTTTCTGTAGCTCAAACAACATCTTCTCTGTAGCACAATCCAAAATTCAACTATGATTCCTGCCTTAACCTACTCCAGTGGGGTTGCATATCAAGCTGAGATCAAAGAAGGGCCATTTTGAAAGTACTTTATAAAAATTATCACTAGTCACTTACTTAAACTAAGAAGATTTTTATTGTATTATCTGTACAGATAATATTTTAAGTGAGAGAAATTTTTACAGCAAACTACTTGACTCTAAATTCTGTGAAGACAAGAATTGTGTCTTAAACTTCCCATCTTTCTGCAGAGTTTAGGACAGTAATTCTGCACATGGTAGTGTTTAATAACCCCTTGTTGGATCGAAGAGATTTAAATTAATATCACGGCAGAATCAGTTTTCTTTCTTTTTTCTTTTTAAATACTATGCACTTTCCTTCATTATACCTTACTCCTCTTCTAGACACCCTTAGAGAAGATTACTAACCTGCAGTGCAGCCCCCAAATGTTTGAAACCACCTGAATTGTTTCTGCTGTCTGTATAGAACTAAAATACCAAATTAGAGTTGAACTGTCCCTTCTGCCTACTCATTAGTCTGCCCTTAACAGAAAAAGGAAAGTTTCTGTTCTTCTACCCTGATGGCTTAGTGGCAGTTGATATAGGTCACTGGCTTTCTGTTTCCTTGTCTAATCTGGGTAGCTCAGAATAATACCTGCTATTGGAGACCAAAAGGGATAGAGTACATAGTGGTTAAAACTGTAATTCTTTCCTTGACTCCTAAAGAAATCAAAGGTTGCTCAAAGAAGATTTCTATCTAATTAATTCATTCAGTTTGTCTTTAAAAAGGAAGGTAGGAATCTGTTTTGTTTTTCTCAAGTTTCACTTAACAGAACGGAGTATTGGGGAGATACCAGGAGCAAAATAAGGATGTCTCAGGAACAAAGTCAATAGGAACATCATAATGATAAAGAAATGATGCTATGTATTAGATGTTTCTGACTCCAGGAACTCCTTCTTAGGGGTAACACCAGAAGCTTTTGCTTGCTGACCACCATCATGAAGGGCATGGTTCAATCAAATTTTGAATGGAAGGCCAATTTATAAATCAAAGAAGAAAAGTCTAATTTATAATATTTAAAATACTAAATCAGATCCATACTCCACATCCTCTATGAATTTAAATTTCAGAAGATGGGCACCATTTTGATTCAGTTTACTATGAGAAATGTGCTATGAAAAATGATGACTAAAAAGAAGCAGAAAAAGATTTACATGAATTAATGAGTAAAATAAGCAGAGTCAAGAAAATGATATACACAGTGAATACAACCATGTAAATGAAAAAAAAAACACAAAACAATCAGAAGTGAAGGCTGCAAAATGAAAAAGAACAAGTATATCTCTAAAGAAGATATATGAGAAGACACCACACCTCATTTTTTTGTAAGGGTAGTAGATCTACCAGTGTGGTACCCTGTACATATCTTCATACTTCAACATATTGATATGTTTTGTTTATGTTTTCTTTTCTGTAAAAAGAGTATTTATTAAAATATATTGTTACATGTCATAGCCCTCTGGAAAGGAGAAGGAGAGGGACAGTGAGGAAATTTTTGGTGAAGTAAAAGCACAAAAATTATTAATAAAATTTATTTTAACAAAAAATAAAAAAATAGGCTGTATCAACTTTTAGTATTTTAAAATAAGATTTTAGGCCTGTATTTTTACCATTTGTTTTATAGTCATAATAGGTTGCAATGATTAACATGACAAGAAAAGTGAAAAAGTACTGTTGGTTGCTTAATGTACTTTTTAAGCCATATTTCTAAAAAATCAAACTTTCATTTCCAGTCATTATAATTCTCCTCCTCCCCACTTAGCAAATGACAAGAACATACAATAGCATTACCTGTTTCCTATCATGAATGCTGTATATGGACAAACTGGGGAACGTACAATGTTAATTATTGAATTCAGTATATTAGCAGTGTTGCCAAGTCATATTACCTCTGTCAGAGATTTCTCTTTAGCCTCAAGGTTACCACAGAAACCATAAATGCAAACATTTGACTGTAGGAAGAGAATCAGTCTGCCTCATACCCCAAACTCTTCCCTTCTGTCTCTGTAGTAATTATAGACACAGTTTGCAGTGGGATCAGTCATGTTGAATAATGGACATTGAAAAAGGCTCTTGTGGCACACTTTCTTTGTGTCCTCTTCTCCTTGCCCCCCAATAATAGCTTTTTATTAGATACCTACTCTATGCTTGGCATTGTGCTCAGGGCTGGGGATAAAAAAAAACCAATATCTACTTTCACGAAGCTTATATTCTAATGGGGGAGGCGAGAACATTATATATATAATATATGTTTATCTACATTATAGGAGTATATATGTATGCATAAAATATTATAGTGGTGGTTGTACCTCCTATGTGAAGTGCCTAAAGTAAATCTTTCTCTCCCCTGATGTCATCTGGAGGCCAAATACCAGCAAGTGAGTTGAGATAAATGGGCCACTGAAAGTTAAGAACCAACAAGGCAGGAAACAGTGAGTTAAAAAAAATAAAAATTAAAAAAAATATTGTTAATCAGCAGAGTGATTCCACAGGCACTGCCCCACTGGGCGACCCAGGAAAATTAATAAAGTATGGTTGGTTCCTGAGATGTGACGTGTGAGAGTTAGTGGGTGGAGAGAAAGGTTTATAAGAGAAGGCTAGGAGGAAGTGAGGGTTTGGGGAGTGCATGTGGAGGAGCAAACTGGACGTGTGGCAGAGTGTAGTTAGAAGCTCCATAATAGTGGCCACAGATTAGAAAAGCTAAGTAGCTTTGTACCTCACCCCTACTTTTCTCTCTCACTATTCTACTACTACTACTTTTGATTTAATAAAGTTATTAAGCTTCAACCTGCCTCATAATTTTTAATTCTTACAGGAAAGAACCAAAATGACATTATTGACTGATGTCTTTTAACTCACAATAAATTGGATTTAAGGGAGGCAGAGTTGCACAAAGTCATCAGCACAGAGTCATTGAAGCCCATCTGGTAGAAAGACACATTCAAGATGGCTGGTGATAACTTGGTATGCAGTGGATGTCCTTGGTATCTTCAATGTTTGACCAAGTTCTAAGTGCTCCACAGCACCTACTTCTGCTGCCTTCATGGTCACTGGAACAAATTGTTCTCATCTGTCCATTCTGCTGGGGAAGTCTTCACAAGCCTGATGAGGAAAGCAGCCCTGAAAAGGGTAAGCCCTCATATCAGAGATACCAGTCTTTCCTGAACACCCCAGATATCTTATAAAATATTATATATAATATGTGTATCTGTGTATGTATCTGTGTATATATGTTACAACAACTACCTTGTATTTTACCCCATCATTTTTCTTTTATATTTATTCTCTACATGTATGTGTATATGCATATTTATATATTGAGATCTCAATAGTGATTTTAATGTAATAGAATTTAATAAGTGTTTTGATGAAAAGTGAATAAAAGAAAAAGAGATTCAAAAGTTACTAAGGAATACTAAATTATACTTACATACAAGTATTTGATGGAGAAAAAAATCCACAAAATTTTATCAATTTAAAATTTGCTAAATTTCTACTCTGTAAAAGGTCATGTTAGCTGCTCAGGATCCGAAAAGGAAATGGAACAAAGCCTACCCTCAAGGTGTTTGTAGTCTAGTAGGAAGAATTACAATTCTGGTAGAATTTAAATATTTCTCATATATTGGGTCAAAGAGATGTTAGGGTCTGAACCAGAGAGAAAAGAACCAAGAATAAATGTTGGGATCTGACCCAGTGAGAAATAAGCCACAAATAATTCTCACAGAAGATGCATGTGTTCTCTCTAAGGCTATAGCCCTGTTTGACATGGGTTGCAAGTGTCTTATCTGGGGAAATGTTCAAGGTTCATTTTGGAGCATTTTTGTAAGCCTCTAAAAGATGTTTATGCTCTGTTCCTGGGAAAGTTTTAGACTTCTTGTACCAACCTTCCATAAACAAAAAATTTTTATGTCATCTCACAGGCAGGTATCTCAACAATGTGTATATCTTGATGTATGGATCTAATTGCTTAATAGAACCCCCTCTATAAAATTTTGCCTCTTTCTTATAATAAAAGGAGTTTATGCATAACCTCTGTCTGTCACTACTTTTGTATTCCCCTCTCTGTCTCTTTCTCCCTCCCTTCTTCTCTGTGTTGGAACCAAACACCAACACTCACATATTTTGATCTTTATAAAATCATTATCACAGCTGTCAACCTTCAAGTTTCTCTTGACCCAGCTATAAGCATTTTAGAAGGTAGCCATAGAATGGTGGGTTTAAAGGATGACCAGAGTTCTAATCTGACCTCAGACACTAGCTGTGAGACCCTGGTTTTCATTCAGTCACTTAACCCTGGTTTTCATTCAGTATCTTCAACTGTGCCTACCTTAAAGAGCTGTAGTGAGAGTCAAATGATATACTTGTCAAGCTCTTAGCATAGTGCCTGGGACAAAGTAGGGGCTCTGAAAATGTGTATTCCTCTCCCCAGAAGGCATTTCTTTTGTACTATTTCATCAACACACAGACACACAGACACAGACACACAGACACACAGACACACACAGACACACACACACACACACACACACACACACACTCTACCAGTCTCCTACATAAAGCAGGATGCCCAAGAACCATTTTCATCTGACCAGGAATTTTGGAAACTCATTTATAATGGGAAAATCATACAGCAAAATCCATTTTCTGGGGTTGTTTTTCCAGCTGCTCCAGCTTTGATTTAAGGATTATCTGTCTAATCTCCCTAACTAGAATGCATCCTCTTTGTCATGTAATGGAGCTTCTGGAAGTGGAAGAGGGTGAGTCAAGTGCACCTCAAGTAGTTTCTCTTTTACTTTTCAAACCTAGTTTGAAATTCTTAAATCAATTTCCCCACCCCACCCCCCTACATAAAAGGCTTCTAATTAAGTTGCTTTTTCCTCCAGCACTTAAGAAATGTAGTTATGCCACTACAAAAAAGGAAGCTTCCATCCGGAGTGAGAATCTCCACCATTCCTGCACTCCATTCACTGCTGCTGCTTTTCTCTGTGAGATTACTAATGATGGGACTTGGGTTGGCACTCCGCTGTTATGAGCAATGTAAGTATTTCAGTCCATAATCATGTGTTCTCACAATGTCTGACACCTTGTTTAATGGCTTTAGAGATGAGGCTTTTCTGTTCTCTTTAAAAAGTTCCGTGTTCAGGATTCTGAGTGTGTCTGTGCCCTATCAATAAAGAATGCATGTGGGTGGACTCGAGGTGGGTGAAGGATAAATGTGAGAGTGACTGTGCAGTGTCAGCTATGTCTTTACCTTTCATTTATATACAAATATTCAATGGAAGAAAAGGCCTTTACACATTTGACTGCCTTTGATCTCTAAAAGGTGAGGCTCATATCAGAAGCATTAAGCTGGTTATATTGAATAGGAAATTTCCTGAGCCTCATTTTCTTGATTACTAGTTTCCAGGTTTATGTGTTTGACTTTCCAATAGACCTCTATATTTTTATTTCTCATGAATCTCAATAAAATGCCTTGCACTAAAACAGCCCCTTTTGATTCAACTATCTTATTAATTTAAAGAAATGTCATATTCTTACTTGGGCTCCTAAGGCTTCAAGCTGCAAGGAATCTTAGAAATCATTCTATATGACCCTACCATTTTATAGATGAAGAAGCTGAGGTCCAGAGAGGTGGCCTTTTGACTAAATTCATAATCAATAATAATAATAATAACAACTTATATTTACTTAGAGCTTTAAGTTTTGCAAACATATCTCCTCATTTGACCATTACAACAGCCCTTTGGTTATTCCCAATTTGCACTTGAGAGGTCTGAGGCAGAAAAAACAGTAAGGCACTTGCCCAGGTACAAAGATAGTAAGATTCTGTGGTAGAATTAGTACCTAGGTCCTACTGATTCCAAATGTAGCATCTATCCCAGTGGTTCCCAAACTTTTTTGGTCTACCGCCCCCTTTCTAGAAAAAAATATTACTTAGCTCCCCTGGAAATTAATTTTTAAAAAAATTTTAATAGCAATTAATAGGAAAGATAAATGCACCTGTGGCCATCACTGCTTTCCTGGATCGCTGCAGCACCCACCAGGGGGTGGTAGTGCCCACTTTGGGAATCACTGATCTATCTAGTATAACATTTTGACTCTTGTAAATAGCAAGATAGTAAGTCAGAATGAGAAACTAGGTAAAACAGGGGATAGAGTCCCAAGCCTGGAGTTAGGAACACTTGATTTTAGATTGAGCCTCAGACACTTAGTAGCATTCTGATCTTGGATAAATCACTTAGTCTCTTTTTGTCTCAGTTTCCTAAACTATAAAATGGGGATAATTATAAACACCTATCTTTCAGGTTATTTTGAGGATCAAATGAGATATTTGTACAGCACTTAGTGCAGTGCCTCTTACATAGTAGGTGCTATATAAATGTTTATTCTCTTCCTTCCCACCAATAGTAGGGCCAAGATTCAAATTGCTTTTTTTTCATTCCAAATTCAGTGTGCTTTCTACCAGACTGCCCTATGATATTGAATACTAATAATCTATAGTTTTTTTTAATCAATGTCTGTAGAATGCTTGCAGGGAATATTTAGCCTGAAGTGAATCATGGTGTTTAGAAATATCATAGGAATCTTAGACATAAGAAGAAGAAAAGATAGAGACAAAGTTGAAAAATATGGGCTATGTAGTTGATGGTTGAATAATTATATTCAGTTTTTGGTAATGCATCAGTGGTCATGTTAATTCTACATTGGGCATTTTTTTAGTTTATTTTAGTTTTTAGATCAACAACTCAACTGAAGGGCTAGAAAACATGTTTATTCTATTTGTAAATCACATAAGCCTGGGATGGGGACATAATTATTTTGCATGATAATCAGGATCCCAAAGTTCTCAGCTGTTAAGTACCGGACTCAAGGTTTAAATTTGGGTCTTTCTAATTCCAAGTCCAAAATTCAGGAGTCATAATCCTGTTATAAAAGCTAATGCAACCTTAGGTCTTGTTGATAGAAGCATAATATCCAAATCAAAGTAACTGTCCACCATGATCCATGTTAGTCTGTACATAGTTATAGTATTGGTACTAACTGTGGGCACACTTGAGATCTGTTCAAAAACTAGAGAGCATCTGGAGGAGGTCAGCCTAGGATAGGAAGAAATGGAAACACTCAATGGAAGGAAAAACTGAGGAATTATTGAGAAGGTGGGCATGATAGCTGGGGAAGCAGAGTGGTACAGTGGTAATAATATTGGATTCTAATTGAAAGAACTAACCTTCAGTTCCCAGAACTACCATTTATTTCCTTTGTGATTTTTCAGTTATTTATGACTGTGACCTTATTTGGGATTTTCTTGGCAAAGATACTGGCATGGTTTGCCATTTCCTTCCCCAGATCATTTTGTGGATTAGAAAACTGAGGCAAATAGGATTAAGGGCCTTGTCCAGGTCATACAGCTACTGAGTGTCTGAGACCAGATTTGAATTTGGGAAGATGAATTGCTTTGTTACCATTTCCTTTGTTTCCTTGCGCCAAACATTTAGCCTCTGCAGGCCTTGGTTTCTCTATTTGTTAAAGTGAGGGATTGTAGTAGAGGATTTCTAAATCCATAATCCCATCTTCAAACACTTGAAGGACTATCAGGTTAAACAGAAGTAAAGCTTATTTTGTGACACTCCAAAGGGCAGAGAACTAAGGACTTTGTTTATTTTCTAGGAGGCAGATGTGAATTCTTTATAAATCATAATAGCTTCCATTTATATACCACTTTCAGGATTGTAAAATATTTTACAAATGTTATCTTATTTGACTCTTATAATGATGACCTTGGGAGTTATGGGCTATTATTATCTCAATTTTATAGTTGAGACTGAGTCAAACAGAAGTTGTCATAAGTGACTTGACTGGGGACACACAGCTAGTATTTCAGGACATATTTGAATATAGGTCTTCCTGACTTTTATCCACTATACCCCTAACTGCCTCATAAAGAACTCCCAGACAGAGCTGTTCAAAAAGGAATGGACTATCTTAAAACAGAGTAAACTTTTTGTCCCTATAAATTTTCAAACCTGTACTGAATATTGGAAGGCAAATTTTTGCTGTCAGAGCAGTAGAAGATAAGATGATCTCTTAGTTTCCTTCTAAACCTTTCATTCTATACATTTACTTCTCAGAAAGACACGTATTTTGTGTTCCATTTCAAATGGAAAGAGGTTCTGAAATATAACTAAGTTGAGTGACTAACTTAAGTCATATGTCAAAGTAAAATTGGGGGAAATGCATGGACTTCTGGTTAAGATGGTGGCAGAGTAAGGAGCAGCTGCTCGATCTTTCCTAACTGAAGCATATAGGACTCCTCAAGGGGACATAAAAACGAATCCAGACTAACAAAGGAACCCCACAACAGGGCACAGCGTGGAAGGTACGCAGAACAGGGGCATTTCCACACTGTGAAGGGGTGAAACAGCTCTCACTAAAACGTGAGAGGAAGAAGCCCCTCCACCACCACCCACACCACGCACAGCGCCAAGGCCAACACACAAGAGTGAAAGTGGGATTGGGGCAACCAGTGAGTCACTGGCAGCTCCAGGGCTTGTACGTGAGAGCTGCAGGACATAGGGCCCCAAGTGGCTAAAGAACGCGCAGGGACTTTCCCAAGCATCTGCATGGGTGGGGACATTGCCCTAGGCGTGGACAAAGATCTCGAACTCACGGACTTTCCCGAGCATCTGCGCGGATGAAGACATTGCCCTAGATGTGGACAAAGATCTCGAGCACATGGACTTTCCAAGCATCTGAGCAGGTGAAGGCAGTACCTTAGGTGCAGACAAAGATCTCAAGCGCAGGCTTGGACCTCGAGTGAGGACCTGGTGCAGACGGGAGCGAGGCTGTGGAAGCAGCCCCTAAGACTGCTAAAGGAGCCTCAGGCAGAGGGGCAGACCTGGGACAACCAGGAGGCTTGACCCCAAGGACAAGGAGACTGGAGCCCTCGGGAGCTTAGAAAGTGCAGGCAGACCCTGAGTGTGAAGACAAAGCTGAAAAGGGGCAGGGCTAACAATGGCAAGCCAGGAACCCCAGAAGAAAAAGATTATCAAGAAAAACTCTGGAACACTCGACAACTTTTACACAGAGAAAATCCAGACAACAGAGGAGAACAAACAAGTATCCAAATGTTCCCAAAACAATGAAAACTGGTCACAAACTATTGAAGAGTTCAAAAATGAGATGTTGAGGAAGATAGAAGAGATCTGGCAAGAAAATAACAGCTTAAAAGGCAGAATTTCACAATTGGAAAGTGAGGCAAGCCAACTGAAGACCAGAAATGACCAGATTGAAAAGGAAAACCAGTCCCTAAAGGTTAGAATTGAGCAACTAGAAGCCAATGATCTCTCAAGACAACAAGAACAAATAAAACAAAGTCAAAAGACTGATAAAATAGAAGGAAACATGAAATATCTCAATGAGAAAGTGACAGACCAAGAAAACCGGTCTAGAAGAGACAATTTGAGAATCATTGGTCTTCCAGAAAAAGCAGAAATTAATAGAAACTTGGACTCCATACTTAAAGAAATTATTCAGCAAAATTGCCCTGAAGTCCTACAA
>NC_058130.1:243163488-243208869 GCF_016433145.1 Gracilinanus agilis
CATGGGCTGAGGAGGACATGATTGGGGATGTGGACTCGAAACTACCACACCAATGCAACTATCAACAATTTGGAAATAGGTCTTGAACAAGGACGCATGTTAAAACCAGTGGAATTGTGCGTCGGCTATGGGTGGGGGGACAGCGGGGGGTGAAGGGGAAAGTAGGAGCTTGAATCATGTTAAAAATGAATATTAATAAATAACTTAAAAAAAAGAAATGCACGAAAAAAAAGTAAAATTGGGCCAGGAACTAAAACTCTTAATACTAGTGTGGAGTGATGCCTCCAAGGATAGAGAGATAGGAAGCTCTATTTTTAGGTGGCTCCCTAATCTTTTGCTTCTCAATTTAGTCACCTCTTTCCCCTTGTAACTGAAAGAAGCTCTGAAGAATGAACACAGAGATGCATGTTCTTAGGATCTAAAAGAAACTAGTCAGGAGCTCTGAGGGGAAATTGATGATGCCCTTCTTCTTCTTTTTTTTTTTTTCCTATTCCCTTTTCATGAAATCAAAATATTTTCCCTCAGGGGAAGAATATTGTTTGGTTTGTTTTTCCCCCCCAGATTCTTGAATTGAGGATGGTGGTGTGACCTAGGATAAGCTCTGCCTTCTGAAATACTTCAGAAATAAAGCCAAAGTATGGTAATTTCAGTAGTTGCCCATGGGTGATGCAACAGGAAATAATTATAATGGAAGTAATCCACGTTTCTGTAATACTTCAAGAATCAAAGGAGCATAGGTCCAGAGCTGGAAGGAACCTAAATAGACAGCTAGACCATTCCCCTCATTTTAAAGATAAGGAAATTGAGGCTCATAGAAGTTGTGTCTTCTGATTCCAGAGTCAGGCTAACAAAATGCTTTCTTCATAATAGCCTTTTGTCATGGAGTTGAGAGTAAGGAGGGAGAGGTGGGTAATCTTTCAGTTCATTTGATTAAAATGCCAGTATGATTTTTAGGTTTTTAGTAATTTATTTCAAAACATTATTTATCAAAAGGCATATTACCATGATAAGCTAGGAGTAAAATAGATGTTTAGCCATTTATGTATATAATTATGTGTGCAAATTAATATTTTAAAATTTAGTGGGCCTTTAATAACAGAAAACATTTTCCCCCTGAGCTCCAGTCCTGTATCTCTAGTTGCCTTCTATATACCTTTACTTGAGCATCATTTAGTCGTCTCAAATTCAACTTCTCCAAAATAGAACTCATTATCCTTTCTCCAAAATCTATCCTTTCCCCCTTTTCTATTTCTGTTGAGTGTTACTATTCCTTCAATTAACAAGCTTTGCAGCCTGTGAATCATCCTTTTCTCCTAATTCTCCCTCAACTACTTATCCAATCAGTTGCTGAGTATTGATTCTACTTTCTTAATATTTGCCCCCTTCTCTTCTTCCATGACCATCTTTGTTCAAACTTACCTGCCTTCTGTAATATTGCAAGAACCTCCTAATTGGTCTCTCTATATCTAGTCTCTACACTTTCCAATCCATCCTCTACATATCTGTCTAACTGATATTTCAAAAACTCAAGTTCGAACATATTACTTTCTGGCTCAAAAAAGCTGCAGTTGTTTCTATTTGCCTCTAGGAGAAATTGTAATCCTCTTGTATTTAAAACTCCTGTAATCTGGTTCTAATTTACTTTTCTGTGCTTACTACATATTATTCCCCCTCATATTTTCAAAGCTCCAGCAAGACAGACCCATTGATATTCTCTCTACTGGACATTCCATCTTTGCTTTGGGAGTTGTTCCAGGTCTGGGATATTCTCCCTCCTCATCTCTGCCTCTCAGAATTCCTAGCTCCCTTTCAAGGCTCCACTCAAGTATCATCTCCTTCAAGAGATCTTTTCTGATTTCCTCAATTATGAATACCTTCTCTTTACCTACAACCATGGGATTTATTTTTACATATCCTCTATTTACAGGTATTGTCTTTCATCTGTCTTTGTATTCTCTTCACTTAGCACAATGCCTGGCACATAGTAGGCACTTAATAAATGTTTATCAACTTCTGATATGATATATCCCCTGAATATAAGGTGAACTTCTTCATGGAAGGAACTGTTTCACCTTTGTGTTTTTATGCCCAACCTAGCCTAAAACATGGCACCTAGATGTACTTAATAAATGTTTGTTAAACAGTTGATTCATTGTAATAATCATATAGTAAAATTCACATGGAAAGAAGATAACATGGCAAATATATTTTAAAGAATCATGTGTATGAAGGAATTATATTTCAAGTTGTTCCAAGTAGATTAACTTGGAAAAGACAGATTGAATTTTTAATATATTTATATAAGTAACACTGCCGTTATCATGGAGAATCATAAGCAAATACTACTAAAAATGGCAGGGTGAGTTTCTCAAATTGAAGTTATATATTATTGAACTATTTAGCTATTTCCTATCTAAAGAGATTAAGTTAATATTGACATCTTAGTTTAATCCCATTATATTATATCCTATTTCTATGTATTAGCCAGTGAGTATTAAATATCCAAAACTTAGGACATCAGTAACCCATCAAGTGCTGAGTCTTTATTTCTGAGACCTTGTAATGGGAAATTGTAGTCTTCTCACCTGACTTTTCATTTCTATTAGGCCATAGAAGATATCATGGAGCATGGAGTTTTTGCTTTTCTAGATTTAGGACATTTGTTTCTGGGGTTCATGAAACCACAAGAGAAGTTTGGTGATTGGTTCATGGGCCAAAGTGGTGTCATCACCATCAATATTCTAATTATATTCATCTCCATCTGTTCCAAAAGAAGAAAATTAAATCTGTGACTATCTGTTAGCATCCTATGATCCTTTGACAGACTTCTCAGTATCTCACCAATCAACTACTCTTTCCCACTCATCAAATCAAGCACCATTACATCCACCTACTGGTTATGAGCATAGGGTAAGGGAAAGGAGATAGAGATGGATTTTTTCTAGGTTTCTGTCCATATGCTCTATTTACATAATTTATTTCCCCTGTGGTTTAGCCTGAAAAATGAAGCAAGATTAAGTACATGAGATGTTTAAGGAAACATTTAAGAAGTATGATTTGAATCTGGGTCTTTGGACTGTATATCCTATGTTCTTCGCATAATACTATATAGATTCCAATTTACTAAAGAGCTACACAGCTATCAGTGGTCAAAGTAACAGAAACTTTTGCTCTAACATTTTTTATTCATCAATTAATGGTTGCTTAGAGCAAAAGACTTGTTTAATCAAAGCTACTATTTGTGAAATTTAGTGGAGAGCAAAAGATTGAAAGGATCAGATTAGGAACAGGAATGCTTATTTCATTAAAGCAGAAACTCTCCTAGGTGAAGAAATTTTCTTGCAATGCTGCTTGGCATTTTTTCTGTGACTTATAGTCTCAGAGTGTTGCATAGAGCACTGGAAGTTAAGGGATTTGTAAAAGGGTCACACAACTAACATGTCAGATGTAGAACCTGAACTTATATCTTCCTCTTTTTTTTTCAAACCCTTACCTTCTGGCTTAGAATCAATCCTGCGAATTGCTTTCAAGGTAGAAGAGTGGTAAGGGCTAGGCAATGGGGGTGAAGTGACTTGCACAGCTAGTAAGTATCTGAGGTCAAATTTGAACCCAGGACCTCCTGTCTAGACCTGCCTCTCAATTCACTGAGTCACCTACCTTCTCTCATGTCTTCTTATTTTAAAGCCATTTCTCTAATCCAGTGGTTCCTAAGCTTTTTTGGCCTACCGCCCCCTTTCCAGAAAAATATTACTTAGTGTCCCTGGAAATTAATTCTTTAAAATTTTAATAGCAATTAATAGGAAAGATAAATGCACCTGTGGCCATCACCACCCGCCTCGATCGCTGCAGCACCCACCAGGGGGCGGGGGCGCCCACTTTGGGAATCACTGCTAATCAATACCTCATATCACCTCTGAGAAATTGAGCAGCAATTCAAAGTTGTATGTATATATACATGTGTACATGCATGTATATTTGTATATATATATATAGAAACATAAACATATGCAAATATTTAAGATTTCCATTTCTAATTTGGAACTAAATCAATTTTTATCTAGGGGAAGAAGCAATTTTATTAGCTTTGGGTTCCTGCTTCCTTCCCTGGGCTGAAGAGATACTGGAGCTATACTACTGCCTTCTCCTCTTTCCTGACCCAAGGTAAGAGGGAGCAAGGTAAACCACAGCTAGGAAGGCAATATGGAAATAGGCATGCTGATTAGTTCCATCTTCTTCCCACATCAGGCAGTGCCAACAACTGGATTCTTTAATACAGAATCATAGTTAGAAAAGAACTCAGTGGTCCTTTGCTCTAACCTCTCTCTGAACTAGAGACTTCTCTATCGTGTATCCAGATGACCTTTCTGCTACTGCCTTGAAGACCTCCAGTAAAGAAGAACTTCTTTCAGAAGTAACACCTTCTATATTTGAAAGCAGATTAATGCTAGTATTAATTAGGAAGTTTTCCTTAAGCCAAGCTTAACTCAATTTTTTTCTGTTGTTCCTACGTCTGCTGCTTGGGGTTAAGAAGGAGTATATTGTCTTTTCCATGTGACAAATTTGAAGGACAAGCATCTGAGGACTCCCAAGTTTTCTCTTCTTTATTCTAAATATCCTCAATTCTGGCACTTTTCACATGCTTTGGTCTCCATTCCTCTGACATTACTGAACACTCTCCACTGGATGATTTCTGGTTTTTCAGTGTCTTTTCTTAAATATGAATTCCACAAAACTCTAAATTTAACTAATTTTATTTGCTGGCAAGGGAAAAACATTCTTCACTAAGGAAAGCCCCTTATGGAGAGTAAATACAGTGTAGATAAATAGTTTAGATACAGTCTTGCTTGGAAATATCATTCAGCTTTAGTTCTGTGATGGGGAGAATAACAATTTGCTCCTGGCCAAAAACTAAATATGTAATAAAGTGTTAGGGGAAGGGACTGATTGAGTCAATCAATTAAGAAGCCCAGCAGAAAAGCCACACCATGCCTAAAGAGAACATCATGAATACCTCAGGAAAAGGAGAAAATGACTCCCAGGAAACATGGCCTGTGAATACCCTTTGCCACATGGGCTCCATAAGACTGAGCTTATTTTCCTCAGATTCTGTATGCACTAGATGGGGAATGTTCAGGGGGAAATTATACCAACTGATCTTACTTTACCATGCTGGCAAATACCCCTTCCTAAAAGTTAAGTAAGTTTGATTAATTGGTATCACTTAGCAATCATGGAAGAAGCACACCATAGGGGCTCATGAAATATATTATTAGAAAACTACTCCGCAATCCTTCAAGGCTACTTGTAGATCTCTCAGAAGATAAGAAGATGCTACTTCCTGGAACCTTAATTTGCCAGTGTAAGTAGAGATCGAGAGAGGAAGTCCAGAGTATTTGTGATCAAAGTAAACCCATTTATTTGGATATTATATAAGTTGAAGTTTTTAGAAACTGTGAGCTCAATATGAGCTAAGAATATGATGAAACAACCAAAAAGCCCATGTAATCTTAGGCTGTATTAAAGAAATAAGGAGAAGAAGAGGAAACAAGCATTTAAATTTTATTTTTTCCAATTATATATAAAAATAATTTTCAACATTTAAAAATTTTTTTGAATTCTAAGTATTCTCTGTTCCTCCTTTCCCCTTCTCATATACGAGGCAAGCAATTTGATTTAGGTTTTACATTTTCAGTCATACAAAACATACTTTTATGTTAGTCATGTTGTGAAAGAAAATAAAGACCAATAAGAGAAAAAAACCAAAACAAAACAAAAAACCCTAACAAATCAAAAAGAAAAATCAAGTTAAGAAGAGTATGCCTTAATCTGCATTCAAACTCCTTTAGTTCTTTCTCTTGGAAATGGATGGCATTTTTCATCATAAAACTTTTGGGATTGTCTAGATTATTATATCACTGATAGTAGCCAAGTTGTTTACAATTGATTATTGTACAATATTGCTGTAACTATGTACAATGTTCTCCTGGTTCTGCTAAAACTTTGCATCAATTCATTTAAATCTTTCTAGATTTTTTTGAAAGCTTGTCATTTCTTATGGCAAAATAGTATACCATCACAATCATATACCTCAACTTGTTCAGCCATGCCCCAATTAATAGACATCTTTTCAATTTCCAACTCTTTGCTAGACACCCCACCACCACCACCTTCTCTTCCAATGTAAAAGCTCTTTTGTACTTCTTTTATGTGAGACAATGTACCCTATTGTGACTTTCCTTTCTTCTTTCTCTGAGGGCATCCCTCTTTCTCACTCTTTCATTTTATTTTTAAAAAACATTATCCCATCATAGTCAACACCCACCCATGTCTTCTGTTTATATGTATCCCTTCTAACTGCCTTAACAATGATGAAGTTCTTAGTAGATACAAGTATCATTTTCTCATGTAAGAATGCAGACAGTTTAACCTTACTAAATCTCTTATGATTTCTCTTACCTATTTACCTTTTTATACTTCTTTTGAGTGATAGAAAGTGATATTTTTTATTCAGTTTTGGTCTTTTCAATAGGAAAGCTTGAAAGTCATTTATTTGATTAAATATTCATTTTCCCCTGAAGAATCATATTCAGTTTTCCTGCATAGATGATTCTTGGTTATAATTCTAGTTATTTTTTCTCTAGAATGTCATATTCCAAGTCCTCTGATCCTTTAATGTAGAAGCTGCTAAATCTTATGTTATCCTATTTGGACTCCATGATATTTGAATTGTTTCTTTCTGGCTGATTGACCTGGGAGCACTTGAATTTGGTTATAATATTCTTGAGATTTCATTTTGGAATCTCTTTCAGGAAGTGATCAGTGAATTCTTCCAATTTTGATTTTCCCCTTTTGTTCTGGGATCAGGGCACTTTCCCTTGATTTTTACTTGATATATAAAGTCTAGGCTCTTTTTTGCATTATGGTTTTCAGGAAGTCCAATAATTCTTAAGTTATCTCTCCTGGCTCTATTTTCCAGACCAGTTGTTTCTCCAATGAAATATTTCTCATTTTCTTGTATTTTTTCATTGTTTTGACTGTTACACTATTTTTTTTATGTCTCATGGAGTCATTAGCTTCCATTTGTCCAATTCTTATTTTTAGGAAATTATTTTCTTCTCAATTCTATTATTTAAAATGTTTTTCTTTGGCAAATTTTTATACTTCTTTTTCATTTTGGCCAATTTTGTTTTCTACATAGTTCTCTTTAGTGCATTTTTGTACTTCTCTTACCAGTTGGCCAATTTTGTTTCTTCGGGTGTTATTTTCTTTAATATTTCTTGTCTCTTTTACTAAGTTATTGACTTTTTTCATGATTTTATCACATAACTTTCATTTCTTTTCCCAATTTTTCCTCTACCTCTCCTATTTGATTTTTTAAATCCTTTTTTGAGCTCTTCTAGGAACTCTTTTCAAGCCTTAGGCCAATTGAAATTTTTCTTTGGTTCTTTGTATATAACTATTTTGACATTTTGTTTTCTTCTGAGTTCATGTTTTGACCTTCTCTGTCACCATAGTAACTTTTTGTGGTCAGATTCTTTTTTCTTATTTTTTCATTTTTCCAGCTTATGTTTTGACTTTTAATTTTATGTTTAAGTTGGACTCTGCTTTTGGAATGGAGAAGGCATTGCCCCAAGCTTCAGGATTTTTGTGCTTCTATTTCCAGAGTTAGTTATAGGGACATGTAAGTTTTTAGTTCTTCTAAGGTGGCATGATCTAAGGAAAGGTGTGATCACTGCTCTCATGTCCTGTGTTTTTGTCTGTGTGTAAATATAAGTGGTGACCTTCCAAGTTGTCTTGGGCTAGAAAATTGTTTAATCCTGTCCTTTTGTTGACTTTCTCACTCCCAATTTAGTTTTGAGGCATTATTTTAAAATTATTTGGCAGGGACTTTGAGGAAGCTCAGATAAGTCCTTGTCTTTACGTGGCCATCTGAAGCAAGTATTTGTTAAACATCTGTATTTTGTGCCAGGCATTTTACATATATTATATCATTTGATCTCCAAGTAGGTAAATGTTATTATTACCCCCCCCCCCATTTTCTGTTGCTATTGTTCATTTTTTCAGTTGTGTCTGACTCTTTGTAAACTCATTTGAGGTTTTCTTTGCAAAGATACTAGAGTGTTTTATCATTTACTCTTCCACCTCATTTTCCATGTGAAAACACTTGAGGCAAATAGAGTTAATTATTTACCTAGGATCACACAGCTGATAAATGTCTGAGGCTGGATTTGAACTCAGGAAGATGAGTCTCCCTGATTCCAGTTTTGGCATTCTATATCCTGCTCCACATAGTTGACACTATTATTATTCTAATAATATACATTAAGTGTCTGAGGCCAGATATTCACTCGTCTTCCTGCCTCAAGACCCAATGCTCTACCACTGTGCCACCTAGACAAGTTGTTCTATTGCATTTTCCCTTGGTCTGACTACATTTTAATTAAATTCCAATATTCTCTCCTCTATACTATGCTGACACTGGGTGTTGATTACTAGGAAATAATGACAAAATATCATTACCTCTATTTTGCTAAAAAACCAAAAAACTTAAGACTAGACAAACATCTACAGAACACTGCTTCATATTTTTAGAAATTGTATTTTCCAACACAATGTCACTAAGAAGATAAAGAATTATAATCCCCATTTTATATTTGGTTTTAGATAATACATCTTAGGTAGTATGTTTACAAAGTGGAAAATATTAAGAGGAGTGTAGAGAGCCATAAACAATTTATAGAGATCAATACTCTATAACCAGAGACTAATCTGAGTGGCCTGGGTGGTTGTTGGACGCAAAGAATGAAACAGATTGGAAGCACGGCTTGTTAGCTCATTGTACTTCAAACAATACTGAAGTAGCCACTTTATTATAAAGGAAATTAAAGATCCCTTTCCCCCAAAAGCCCAAGAAAGTTTCCCACAGTTACAGAGAGCAAGATTTTTACTATAGTCAAAACAAAAGCCTTAGAAACTACTCCAAGGCGTAGACAAAAACCTATGCTAAACTATCAACTACATGTGTTATCATTAAGTGGAGCCTGGAACATCTCCGTTAGGTCGGAAAGCCTGGTCAGTTTCTCAGCCTTGATGGTATTAAACAATTTTTTGAGCCTCATTATTTTACTTTAATTCTGGGCAAAATGCCCTGCCAAGGGTTCGGCCTTGGCCGTACCAGCCATCTGTGTTCTTGGGTAAAGGGGAATAGAGTTAGTCCCCCTCCTGCTGGAGTGCTGAGAGCCCAAAGCTTTTTTAATAAGACTATAATGTATTTTGAAGGAAGGTGAGAATTATGAAAGGAATCAAAAGAGGAATCTCAGATTTTTATCTTAGATATCCCACACCTGTCCCGTCCCGTAAATAGGGCGGAAAGATAAAACACGGCTTTGCTGGTCTGTATTGATCTTTTGAGGGGGTCCAGATAAAAATATCTACTTGAGATTCTAATTTCTCTTAATAGCTCCCAACATATCCCCCTTCTCTTCAAAATAACACGATTTTTTAGACAGTAAAACTTTGAATAATGAAAGAAGTTAAAATTGGTTATAATCATTAGTTATAGTTGGATCTGATAAGAATTACAGATCAAATTGCTTGTTTATGGCTCTCTACAGAGGAGGACACTCTGAATGTATAAATTTATAGAGGGGGAGTAGGGGAAGGAAGGAAGGAGGAAAAGAGAAAGGAAGAAAAAGAGAGAAGGGGGAAAGAAGAAGAGAGGGAGAAATGAAAAGGAAGTGAGGGAAGAAGGAAGGAAGGGGGAGGAAAGGGAGAGAGGGATGAAGGAAGGAAAGAAGGAAGGAAGAAAGGGAGGAAAAAAGAATTTACTAAGTGCTTACTCTGTGCCAGACACTGTGCTAAGCTCTGGAGATAAAAATACCAAAGTGAGAGTGTCTGAATCTTCAAGGAGGATAGTGAAAATCATCTAGATGATGCTATATGAGAATTGAAAGAAAATGGGTATATTTAAGTTACAGAAATTGTTGAGAATATGATAACTATCTTAAAAGTTTTGAAGGCTGCTATATGGAAAAGGGGTTAGACTTTTTCTGTTTGGCTGTGCAGGGAAGAATGAAATTGAAATGGGAAAATGTTGCAAAAAAGGTACATGTTGACTTGATGTAAGGGAAAATGTTCCAAAAGTGGAACTGGCTGTTTTAGGAAATAGTGAGTTTCCCTTCACTGGTGGTCCTCAAAAAGAAGATAGAAAACCACTTGTTAGATGTGTTGTAGATGGTTATCTTGTTCAGATATGGACTAGACAGATGTTCAAAGAAGGACTAGATTGCCTTTTCATCTCCCTGGAACTCAAAGATTCTGTGCTTAGATCACTTATTAGTCATTTCCTATGTATAATGGATATTTTATTTCTTGCCTTCTTGTTAGGTGGGGTAAAGTAGAGGGGATGGAGGGAAGAAGAGAATTTGGAACTCTTTTAAAAACAGAATGTGAAAAATGATTAAATAAAAATTTTTGGTTGTTATTTTTAGAAAGAATTGGTAAGAAAACAAACAATAGTAAAGCTATATTTGCTGCTTTTGTGAACAGTTAGTGTGCTGAGTGGCAGGTCCCATACTATTTTCCCTCTGAAACTGCTCTAGGGCTCAGGGGAAACAGATTTTCAAATAACTCCAGCTCAGTTCAGAATGGATCTTAAACTCCTTGGCCACAATCAGAAAAGAAGTTATTTGTTTGAGGTTGCCCTCAGGGCTCAGGTGAAACAGTATTTTGACAGCAGATTTTGAAAGGAAACAGAGTTTGCTTTAGCCAATCAGTGAATAGCTTTTCTGCAAGGGGAGAATCTTAAAAAAAGCAGAGTTCCAGGAGGCTGATGACAAAGCACAAATATGTCATAGATTTTTGGTGAAAGAAACCCAAAATAACTTCCCTTCCTCTTTTCAAATGCCCGTGAGTGTCGCTCCCTTTGCAGCTTAGACTTATCTATGCTATGTCAGTTAGATTTGACCTGAAAGAAGAGATTTTTGCTTCTCATTTCTTCAAGCTGAAGGCAGTTTTGCTTGCACTGTTCTTTGCTTCATCTCTTTTAATGGCTGACCCAAACGGTAATGGACAAGAATTAATTTTTTGAGTACCCCCAATTATTATGAGTTTAGTAAAAGGAGAAATAGGCTTAAGTATCTGACTAACCTTTTTCTACTTCTGATTTGGTCAACAAAAAAAAAACAGGAAAGAGAATATTCTTTCTCCTGTTTAGTATTTATGAGTTGCACATATATAGTACTTTCAAGGTTTATGATTCCTTCAAGAATGACCTGGCTAGAGAGCCAATCATTCTTCTTAATCTTGTTTTTTTCTTAGAATAGAATCAAAGAATTTTGGCGACCAACTGGCTTAATTTCTTCATTTTATGGATGTGGCAGTAGAGGCAGGGAAAGTTTTAAGCAAGTTGGCTAAATTCAGTATGAAAACCACATCAGCCCTAGCACCCAAACCAAAATCCTCCTGTGAAACCTTATCATAGATGAAAAAAATCAATTCAACATCAGAATGAATCCTGGGGCAAACCTGACCTAGCTGGGGGTAACTTCCTCAAACATGCCTCATCCTTTTCGATTAGCTGAGGTGCAGGACTTCATTGATGCCTCCTTCCTACTTCCAACTTAGCTATTCTGAAGAGCGTGTCAATTAAAAAAAATTAATCTTTTGCTCTTTGGCTTCACTTCAGATCTCTCTGATTAGACATTATAGGCTACGTTGAGTATTCTTTCCCTGACCACTTTCTCTCATCCTAATAATATCACTCTATTAATTATTAAGATTATCATTCTACTGCTCATTTCCTATTCTTTGCTATCCTTCTATTTTGTACTCCCTCTGGAATAACTGTTTTGTCAATAAATTGTCAATAAAAAGATCTGAGCCTTGCCCCTAAAATTACTTTGTATATATACATATATATATGTATATATATATATATATATTTGGTATTTCCTTATATGTATACATGTTATTTCCCATCAATAGAATTAAGTTCCTTGAGGGCAAAATTTGGTTTTTTTTAATATCCTTTAACTAACACAATATGGAACATACTTTGCAGTTAGTAAATGCTTTTTGAAAAAATGAATCAATTACAGACAGCATGGAGAAGACATGGAATCCAATTATGATTCTGCTACTAACTGCACTCAGATAAGTCACTTAAGCATTCAGTCTTAATTTCCATATCTAAAAAATGGGAGAATAGTAATTTGATGAAACTTGAAATAGTATGTAAACATGAGTGACTCTGTAGGCTTTTGGCTAGTCTTGTATTAACATTTTTTGTTAGCAAAAAAAGTGATGATAATGATGATAGCTAGCTTATATAGAACTTGAAATTTAATATATCACACTTTTTGTGAAGTACTTTACCTTATTTGTGACTGGCTCAGGGTCCTAGTTAAGTAATTGTCTGAGGTAGAATATGAATTCTGGTCTTCATTATTCCAAGGACAGTGTTCAATGAATGTGTTGTCTAGCTGCTTAAGAGGGTATTTCTATTCCAATGTTATTGTTCCTAATGGCTAAGACTCAGTGGCAGCATGATGTAGTAGAGAGAGTATTGGGCCTGGAAGCAAGAAGACAAGTTCTAATTTCACTTCTGACTAGCTGTGTGACCCTGGGCAATTCACTTTACTTCTCCGTGACTCAGTATTCTCTTCTGTTAAATAAAAAAGTTGGACTGGATGCCTACAAGGTTCTTCTAGCTCTAAGTCTTTGATCTTTTAAACATTTGTTACTGAATGATTATGGCTAAATGCTCCTTCCCTCCATGAAAAAACTCTTGGTATTCTGATAAATCCATTCTCCGAAAGATATCAAGTCATAGACAGTCTTTCATCTCAAGGCATTCTTATAAGATAAGAGATAGCAATTCATTTTTGTATTTGTGAAATGTGGAGACTATAATTTTGAAAGATGAGAGAATAAAATCAGAGACAAAGATAACAATTGATATCCTGGGGGGGGGGTGGAGATTAGAAACAGGTGGAACCCTGGAGCTTCAGTCACTCAGGAAGGCCCCTTTCAATGATAAATATGTGATGAGTTATTATATATAGTATAATTTGTAATGCAAACTGGAGCTTTGGGTCTCTTCAGATTTAGGGGCCTTGAGGTATCCTCCCCTTTTGTGTTTATATTAGTCTACCTCTATAGAATCATAGAATCAAAACATTAGCTCTGGGAAGTTATTTAGTCCATCACTTTTATTTTATAGATGGAGAAACTGAGGTCTCTGAAGGATTCAGAACTCTACTCAGAGTCATACAAAGTCAAGCCTAGTGGTAGAGACTGAGCCAGCCTAGGGTTCTACACACCATTTTGTCTCTAATATTCCTCATATGGGAAAGCCTCATAGATTTAGAGCTGAAAGAAGGTTATTGACTCTCTCCCCCTCATTTTACAAATGAATGTCATCAAAGTTAAGAAACTAGCTCAGGGTGACATAAGTGGGGTAGATAAGGAAGAAGTGCTATCCAAACCCAAATCTTCTGCCTCTTCATACTGTAATCTTTCCACTATACCAGACAGGACAAAAGAAACAGAACTTTTGTTTAATAATCCTTACTACCAAGAAATATACCTTTCTATCTAATGCATATGTATCCTTTTGTGTGTATGACTGTATAAATATAGAGTTGCACAAATGCACAGGAAGTTGAGTTAGTAAAATCAAATAAAATCAATCAATAAATCAATAGATTTAGTTAAAAGGGACCTTTAAGGCCATATAATATAAACTCCTCATTTTATAAAACAAAGAGAGTCACAATAAAGGTAAAGTGATTTGTCCAAGGTCCCAAAATATTGACAGAACCAGGATTTGAACCTATAGTATATAGATTTAAATCCTTTGCCCTTTCCACTGAGGTAAAACAAAATTGAGGAATGGCTTTGATTTGACTATAACACAGAGCACATAAAGGAAAACAGTTGGACGTGGAAGACCTTTCATGCCAGCGTAATGCCTTATCCTTTTTTTAGCTGTGGAGTAGTTCCCCTGTGATTAGCACATTGGACTTAGAGGCAGGAAGACTTAAGTCCAGATTTTACCCCAGACTCATATTAGCTGTGTGACAATGGGCAAATCATTTAATCTCCCTCTGTGCCTCAGTTTCCTGGTCTATAAAATGAGAAGTTTGGACTTGATGGATTGTAAGATCACTTCTAGCTCTAAATATATGATACCATGAACTAGACCTTACTTAGGTATGTTCTCCACATCCCCTAGGGCATCCCCAGTGCTGAATGTGAAGAGATCATCACAGTTCCTACTTAATGCATTCTGATTTTGTGAATCTAATTATGTATTTAGATAATTTACTTGCTTTTGTAGATTACTATCTTGTTACTTTAGATTAATTGGTTATTGTATATAATGCCCTTCATTTTTTCCCTCTGTATTTGCACTTGGACCATTACCACTGCTATACATCTCCTTGAACTTTATGCAGATTAGATTAATAGGAAAATGATTCATTTCATCATAAGAATATGCTCGAGGGATTAAATTACAATTCTTATAAATTACAATCTTATGAATTTACAATTCTTATAAATTCTTCATTCATTCAACATATGTATTGATACTGAAAAATTACAATTGATATAGGGGACTGATAGGGAAGAAAATCATTCTACCAAGGAAGATCAACCATCATTCTGCACTTTATAGTCTTAAACATAGAGAGGGACGAGGAAGTCAAGTGACTTAGTATAGCAGAGCCCAGTACATGTTAGAGGTAGAACTTGAATCTAGGTGTTAAACAACGTTGTTTAATGAATGGAAGATGTCCTAACAAGTTCCAATTTTATCTTCTAAGCATATTATTTTAATGAAGTGAATTAAACACCTATTTTTTGTTGGATGCTGGGGATATAAAGATAAAAAAATGCAATATCTCCCTTCCCCTTCTCTAAAGGAGCCAACATTTGATGGGGGGTGGAGAAGATTA
Organism: Gracilinanus agilis; assembly: GCF_016433145.1. NCBI lineage: Eukaryota > Metazoa > Chordata > Mammalia > Didelphimorphia > Didelphidae > Gracilinanus > Gracilinanus agilis. The sequence continues at coordinate 243,178,449 of NC_058130.1, forward strand.
AATTGTATGCAGAAAATTAAATTTATAATACCTGCAGAGAAATTACAAAGTGAAAGGCATCTATGGCATGGTAGATATGGCTGGTGGGAGAATCAAGAAGTTCTCAGTTCAACTTCTTTCTCCCACAAACTCTGGCTTTATGACCTTGATCAAGTTAACCAACCTCTCAATCTCTCCAGGCCATTCTTTAAGAGTATAGCCTGCAAAAATGTTGTCATTCTATATTGGTAGAAGGATTTTTCCCTATTAGGAATTCTCTAAACTAATAAAATCATAGTTCCAGGCTAAAACTAAAAAGCAGTTTTCAGGTCAGAGGGTACAATAACTTAAGGAATGAAAGAAATGATCTTTTCTAGGAGGTAACATTGGAACTAAATCTGTAGTGAGATGGTAGTTCACTAATCATGTTAGACTGTCTTTTGGGTGTGTGGGTGTGTGAAGAAGCAACAATATGGTATAATGAAGCACATATTACAAATGGAAATGCCACAACTACTTTTGAAAAATCTCTCACCATCAGGACTTTCACTTGGAGAATCCTTATTATTTACTACTTAAATAGTTCAACTTTATTGGATAAAACACCATAGTTAAGAAGACCAGAGTTATGGGACCTTCTCAGGAACTGAAGAGAATTTGAATACAGGTCATCCCTCCTTATACTTCTGTGATTGGAAGAAATCTGGAAAGGTTAATGATTATAGTTAAATATAAATTATGAGAAGGGGCTAATTAATACTCAATTTTTTTATTTTAATATAATTTACATTTTCAAATGATAGGAATAGAATGGGGGTGGTGTGACAATTATATCACACATGGTCATCATTGAAAATTCTTCCCTCCCTCAAACCCACACCTAATTCTAATTGGAGAAGATAATTTCAAGTTGTTAATGATGGAAATCTACTAATTTTGCTTCAATAGTCCATTTATACTCCTTTCAAGCAACTCCAAAGAATTTTTTATTAGATTGTTAACAATCTCAGTAATGAATTATCCTTGTTTTTAAGATGTTTAAGGTTTAAGAATCCAATGCCCTGACTTACTGCCATGACTTGAAATGAATAATTACTGTAGAAAGCTACAGATTTTTTTCCCCTTGGGGGGTGATTGATTTTAACCTTTCTCCCCTGCCAAACCTTTATTCTGACATGACATTTCCCCCTGCCACTTCCCATGTTCTATTTTGTTAAAGAAAATTGCATTTTCTATTTCTAGATAAAGCATAGTTGTTTGTGTCAGTCAATTTAACACAATACACCAGTTCTTAGTTGTGTAGAGTAAGCACTAATGAGATTCAAGCAAGTGATCATTCCAGGATCCAAGGCCAAACCTCCCAACAGGACATAAAAATGGATACATGATGATCTTGTAAGGACAACAGTACTTAATAGTGATGATGAAGTACCTTTCATCTCCTAGAGATCTGGGTAGCGTTTTCATTTCTTTTTGTATGCATTCATTTTTTCCCATCTAGCCATCTTCTTAGATTTAAGGCTGGCAGGCACCTCAGAGGTCATCTGGGTCATTGTGGGGAAATAGAACTGGAGATGTTAAGTAATTTCCCAAAGGTCAATACACATATGCTCATCTGTGGGTGTGTACACACACACACACACACACACACACACATATATACATTTATACATATATATACATATATATACATATATATATTTTAAATCATCTAAGTTGGCTAGGGAATTCTTTATGTATCCACATCACTCTACAGATAAATTGCTTTTTTCTGTCCTCATCCTTTTTCGACTTTCTGCTGTATTTGATATGGTTGACTACTCTCTCTTCTTGTATACTGCCTCTTCTGAGTTTCTCTCTTCATTCTCTTCCTACCTGTTTAACCACTCTACATTAGGTCTCATTCACTAGCTCCATATTATGCCCCAAACTATGAATACTTACAAAGTTCTGTGCTATGTCCTCTTTTTATTCTTTTTCTTTTTACTGAGCTTTAGTCCCACATGACAAACTACCTGTTGGATATTTAAAATGTCCTAGACATCACACTAAGCTTACACAAAACAAAACCATTTATTTTTTCCATCTCTTTTCCAAATTTTACCCTTTTTTAATTGAAGGTAGCACCATTCTTCCAGCCTCACAGGTCTGTTACCTTGAAATTGTTTTTGGTTTCTCACATTCCTTCATCCTATCTACCCAATAAGTTAGCAAATCTTGCTGTTTCTACCTCTACAACATGTATTAAATCCAACAGTTATTATTGTTACAGTTCATTCAACATTCCACATTCCCTTTTACTGAGATTATTGCAAGGGCCTCTTAATTGGTCTCTCTACCTCAAACAACTCCCTAGTAGAGTCCAATTTCCACATAATTACCAAAATGACTTTTCTTAAGCACAGATTAACCATGTCCGTACTCAGTCAAATCTAGTGGTTTCCTTTTGCCTTTAGAATAAGATATAAATTCTCTCTTTAGTTTTGAAAGCCTTTCAAAATAATGCACACAAAGCCATGAAACTAAATATCCCTTGACCCAGCAATACCACTATTAGGTCTATGCTATAAAGATTTTAAAGAAAGAGCAAAAGAATCAATATGTATAACAATGATAATGACAGCTAGCACATGTAATACTTTAAGGTTTGCAAATTGCTTTGTGAATATTATCTCATTGTAACATCACAACAATCCTGAGAGCTAGATGCTATTATTATTCCCGTTTTACAAATTAGAAAACTGAGGCATAGAGTGGTTGAGCCAATTGAGTCAGGTCACAAAGTTAGTAAATGCCTGAAGCCAATTTGAACTCTGGTTTTCCTGTCTCCAGATCCAGCACCTTATTACCTAAATATTTTTTCAATGCTTCTTTTCTGTAATGACAAAGAACTAGAAATTAAAGGTAATATTTGACTGAATAATACTTGAACAAATTATAAAAATAAAATAGGACATTATTATACTTTAAGAAATGACAAAAGGTACAACTTCAGGAAAACCTTGGAAGGCATATGAACTGATACAAATGAAGTGAATAGTCCCAGGAGAATAATTTATAAAACAACATAAATGTGATAAGAAATATGATAGTAATGTAAAGAAAAATGACTTAGAATGACTTAAGAACTCTGATAAACATAAAGTCCATGATTCTAGAGTTCTGATGCTAAAGCCCCTACCCACTTCCTGAAAGAATAGTTCTGGACTTGATGATGCAAAATGAGGTATACATTTTTGGATGTGGCTACTGTTGAAATTTGTTTTCTCTCAATTTTGTATATTTGTTAAAGAGGTTTTGTTTTTGTTTTTCCTAGTCGAGGCAGCAAGAGGTAGGGTGGAGAGAGAAAGCTTTTCTTCCCTCTATGCCTCCAGTGAGAAGAGGATTGAAAGAATTGCAGAAGGAATTTCAGACAAGCTGGACAGATCTGAAAATTATATGTTTGATTCGTATTTATTTTTAAAAAGCAAGTCCTATTGAAGAGATTTGTAATTTCATACAAATTCCCTTCAACTCTGTGTATCTATAATATATACTATATATATAAAACATATGTAGAAATATATATAAATTTTAATTGATATTTGCTAAGTTCAGAATTTTTAAAAAAGAGGGAAAAGAAAGCCTTTTGCCACTGACCCTAACCTGTCTTTCCAGCTTTATTGGACATTACTCCTCCTCCAACCAAACTAGCCTTCTTTTTGCTCTTCACACACAGTACTCTGTCTGTCATCTCTATCCCTTTTTATTGGCTATTCCCCAGGTCTAGAATGTACTCCTTCCTCACTTCCAACTCAAATAAAAATGATTTTAAGTATTAGACAGAGCACTGGGCCTAGTTATAGGAAGTCCTGATCTTAAATTCAGCCTCAGACACTTACTAGTTGTGTGGCCATGGGCAAGTCACTACCTCTCTCTGCCTCAATTTCCTCAACTGTAAAAATAACATCTCCCTCTGAGGATTATTGTGAGGATTAAATAAGGTATTTGCTAAGCACTTAGCATAGTCCCTGGCACATTGAATGTGTTATATAAATGCTTTGTCCCTTTCCCTTCTCTAGTATTCCTTTCTTCCTTCAAGGCTTATCTCATATATCACCCTCTACATAAAATTTTGTCTGATTTCCCTTAACTCCTAGCACCTCCTTGTTCTCTGACTGACTGAACTACCTAATGGAGGCAGATACAGATGCATTAGACACATTTCAGTGGAATCCAGATTCTAAGATGGAGCTCAAGGTTCCCTATCAGAAACTCTCATGGACTAGATAGTAAAGATACATATATATATATATGGAGTTAGGCATGTCCCCCAAACAATCTTTTATAAATCTTCTGCCTATGAGTAGCATAGAATTTTCTAAACTATTCAGTGGAGTGTTAGTGTTCTGTACCCTAAGTACAGTGGCACAACGAAATTTTCACATTTGCAATATTTCCCTCCCATTGAATATAAAATTTGAAATTATGTACATATCAAAACACGTTGTGGAAGTTTTTCAGCATTAAAATAGGTTTAATTTTTTCTGCTTTCTGCCATAACTTCCAACCCTTATCTCTGGGGTATGCCATAAACCCATGAACCCCTAGCCTAGCATTTATGGGTTCTGTCAATGTATTTCAAGCTTAAAAGTGTTTTATGAACAAATTAGTTTTGAATTGCTGCCCCAAAGGATCCCTCTCCTGCTTCCTTTCAGGCCAGCAGTACTCACATAAACTAGGAGACCTAATTCCATCTGTCTTTCCCATTTTGGTACAAAGGATTGAAGAGGAAAGAAAATAAGGATATCCAGAATGCTCCAGAATCACTTAAAATAGTGTATGTTATCTCTGGGCATATCAAATTGAATGATCCTGGATTGACATTTGACTGAAATTTTTTAAACTGACGATAAGGAGAGCAGTCATGGCAATTCAGATCTCAGGCTCCTCAGCGCCCCCCTCCCCAATCCTTACTTCCAGCCTTCTAACCCTAAGATGCCACTGGGATACACAAATATCATTTAGTTCTTTGTCCCTCATTTTATCTTCTCTCCACCAATATAGCCATGGTGTCCATAGTATAATAGACAACTAATTCTCAAGGGTTTTTCTCCCCCACCCTCCGCCCCAATTTTTGGCATGCACAGAACGCATTCAGAGGGAGGAAAGAGAGCAAGGAAGCTATGTGAGCAGGGAATGCATCAAGGACTCATGCCTCCGTCTGTGCAGCAAGGATGTGCAGTTGCCATAGTAGCAATCAGTCTGCTAAATAACTAGTCACATAAACGGATTCAAAGGCAAAGACTGATTTGGGTCAGGGAATAGCACTCCATCAAGAGTGACTTCTCTGTGACTTTGGATGATTGTTTTGCTTTTGTGACTGCACCAGTGATGCATATTGAGAGGGTACCCAACTGCAAGAGGAGCATATGGGACTGAAGAGCCCTCCTGTACATGGAGAAGTGTTCTATTTATGCCATTGTGGCACCAGTCGTGAAGACAGGCAATTAGGTGAGGACGGACTGTATATTGTGTGATAAGAAAGTGCTCTCACTTTCTCTGGTTGATAGAAATCAAGTATGGGGAATGACTAGTATAAATTCTGAGGCTTGAGAAGAACTAATATTCAAAGTACACTCCCTGTTCTTGCCTCTCTACAAGAGATTTCTTGGGATTGGGTTTGTTCTCTGTCACATGCAGGATTAGGCCAAAAGGTTGGAATTTCTTAGTCTGCTTAGTATTTAGAAATAGCACTTTCTTGCTTCCAAAAGAAAACTGAGAGCTAGGACAAAGTGGGTACAATGAAAACACAGAATCGGAACCTTCCAGTTATAAGATTTACTCAGGTTGGCACACTTCCAAAGTCTCCTTAAACGCCATTCTCCTCCCACACTGCTGGCTTCCAAAACACAAAAGTGGCTTACTGTATCATTCTTAGAGGTCTTCCTCTTTTGTGATCTTCTTGATTCTACCTGACTGCTGTGTGTGTTTACCTATCTGAAGACTAAACCTGTGGCTAGAGAGAAGAGACATTCTATTTCTGCACAGACTGAAATTTGCCAGGCAATACTTAGCAGTAGACTATTCTGGAGACTCTATTTATTTAATCACTAGATAGAGTATACAACCCAGTGGGACTAGCCACTGGCCCCTGTGACCTCAGTTTCCTCCTGTGTAAAATGAAGATGTTGATAATGAGCTTCTCTCCTCAGACTTTAAATAGCAAGTCTGTAAGGTACTTGTAAAGCAATATTGTATTGTAGTTAACCAGATCATCTTCCAAGACTACAAGTTTCATGAAGGCAAAGACTATTTTTTCCCAAAACTTTTACCTCTTTTAGTGCCTATTACAGTGTTCATACAGTAGAAGCATTATAGGATTTTATTATATCAATAAATGATCTCTAAATATTCATTCTCTCTCTTTCTCTCTCTCTCTCTCTCTCTCTCTCTCTCTCTCTCTCTCTCTCTCTCTTTTCCCCCAAAGTGGGACTAGCTTGTGGGGTAGTTGACTTGGGATCAACTTTGATGCTATGTGATAGAGAAAACAAAATAACCACTTTTTTTCTGGCATCTTGGCCCTGACTCAGTTGTTGCAGGGGAGTGGGAGAGGGAAATAAAAATGTCACTGTCTAAATGCAGACAGATTTTCTGAATACAAAATAGAGTGGTAGGCAAGATGAAGAGAGAGGCCAGAGTCAGGTATGTAATCATCACACAGATAAATTACCTCTGGGATGAGAAAACCATACATAAATGAAAGATTAGCCTACCCTACTAAAGTGATGTATTCAAAGATGCCAGTCTAGTCTCTTTTCTGATCATTGTTGAGAATTCAGAGCTTAGTCACTCAATGCCATTTTTCTCCACTAGTTTAGCTTTGTAAAGTTCTACAAATTAAGTCTAAATTTGTTGATGAAAAAAGCAAAATATAACTAAAAGGGAGGAAAGAAATAGAAAGTAGGCCAAAAAGAAAGAGAACGAAGCCTAAACATTTTGTCATGTATCCTAGACTAGAGTTTTAAGTATATGGAGAACTAGAAATCTTTAAGATGAGATATGATGCCTTCATCAAATTTGACTGATAAGTAGGGTCCATGGATAGATTTTGAGGGAAACCAGGAACTAAAGAAGGGGGGGGGGAAATTACAGTTTTATTATCTTTCCCCTTCAGTTGAAATTTAGCATTTCCTGTAGACAAGAAACTTTATTCTGAGAATAACTGTAGCAGACGGCTAAAGTGTCTATGACACAAAAATGAGTGAGAATCCGTGTTCTAGGGGTAGGCAAAGAGGCAAATTTGAGAGCTCTGCTTTTTGCCCCTGGCATCCATTTTTATGTACCTTTTAAGAGACCTTGAGACCCTAAATCATCTCTTTCTTCATGCTTTCTCCTCATTCCCCATCCTAAAACCTCCAACCGGATTGCAGTTAGGAAAGGACAATAGTGACAATAGCACCATCACACATGATAGCCACAAATTCTTTTATATTTGGAAACAAAGGGGAGAGAGGTTGTCATTTGCTCAAAGTTGGTACACCCTGGTGCAATTCTACTGCATTTATGAACTTATTCGTATTAAAATGTAAATAATCAATAAGGCCTAATCTTGTAGCATTTTAAGCAATGGCAAAAGCCTTTGTTCTTAACCCAAATAATGTAGCTTTAACTTTATAATTTTAGGCAGTAGCAAACTGGATATGAGAGAGGATTTTCATGGGGATAGGGAATTCTCCCATTTAACTTCCCTGCCTCCTGGGTATTCTTAATTAGGACCGAAGGCTGTCATTTTATAACTGTCATTTTCATTTTGCATATGTAGCTTTTTTTCACCCCCACCCATTTGCCCAACCTCTCTTTCTTTTAAATACACAATTATAGAAAAGCACATAAAGATTTGATTGGCATACATATTCTACCTGTGAAGTTCCTACTGACAGAGTATGCTTATCCCAGCAGCATATATTTTAATTTTGGGTCCCTAAGCAAAACTTGACCAAACCCCACTGTCTTTGGTTGTGTCTTTGACATACACCCCAGGGAGCTACTTCTTTTTGTGGGCTTGCAATCTCTGCAGGTGCTGCTGCTGCAGCTGCTGTCTAAAGGTCTTGCCTATAGCTCAGTCTTATTACTGTATTTTCTATTCTTGCCTGTTTTGGCTCCTTTCCTAAACCCCAGGTCCATGTTACATTTAGTCACACTTAACAAAACTGATAAGTGATCTCTCACCCAGTAAGGCTTAAATCAGAGAGCTGAACATGAAACTTCAGTGATTGGTGTCTGGTGGAGCCATCAGTTCCAAGCTGTGTTCCAATTAGTGGCATACAATAATGTAGATAGCTTCCTGATTGACTAGGCTTCATTTCTATTCTTGGGTATGTGCAAGCTGATACCTCAGAATCAGTGTATCTAAAACCAAATTTCTAATTCTGCCCTCAAATCCATTATTCCTTCTGATTTTACTATTTTAGTCAATGGCATCACCAATCTCTAGTCACCCAAACTGTAATAAAAAAATCTCAGTTGTGTTTGACTTTTCCATATCCTTCGCCTCTCCTGTGGCCAATCAATTAGTCAATTCTGTTTCCACGGTATCTTGTGAACCTATTCTTTCCTTTCTGATCCCATTGCTACCAATGTGATCCAGCTCCTAATTGTCTTCTTTTAAAATTTTTTCTAGATTTCGTTTCAAATCAATTTTTAATAATCATGACATTTTGAGATTCATGTTCTCTTCCTTCTTCCCCTTTCCTGCCCCAAGATGGCAGGTAATATGATATAGGTTGTACATGTGTTATCATATAATACATATTTCCATGTTAATCATGTTGTAAAAGATACATATTGTTAAACTAGGGAAAATTCATAGCATAAATAGAGCAAATGATGGTATTCTTCAATCTGCATTGAGATTTTTTTCAGTTCCTTCTCTGGCAGTGAATTTTTTCCCCTTAAGTCCCTTCAAGTTATCCTGGATCCTCGCATTGCTGATAATAGTTATTCATTCACAGTTGATCATTGTACATTATTGCTGTTACTTTGTTTGGTGTTCTCCCGGTTCTGCTCGCTTCATTTTGCATCGTTTCATATAAGTCTTTCTATGTTTTTTTTTCTTGTGTGTATGTGTGTGATCATCTTGTTTGTGCCATTTCTTCTGGCATAGTAGTATTCCATTACAATCATGAATCACAACTTGTTCAGCCACCTAATTATTTTCTTCCTGACCTATTGTAATAGTCTCCTAATCCTCCAGTCTCATTTCCTTCCAAATCATTCTTCATATTGCTGCCAGATTATGCTGGCTCTGAAAGACCTAGACTCAAGTCCTGCCTCTGACCTTATCATCCACAGGCAATCCTTCTTTAACCATTTTTCCTCCATGATAATGGTGAATGCCTTTGGTAATCATACATCTCTGTGTGCTGTACCTCATCTCATATTTATAATCAGAAGATTTTTGAACAATGATAAGCTTCAGGAAATTAAAGACACCAAACTTAATGACCCTAGGCTTCTTCCAGATACTAAGGTCTATCTTTTCTTTTACATTAATATAGATGCCCTGTGAACATTACAGATTCTGAGAAACTAAAATCATATTTCACTTAGAAGGGAGGGAATCAGTATATGGTGGGTGTGAGTAGGCTGTAGCACATAGCAAATAGGTAAAAGATGTTATCAGAAAAATGTAGAAGTGCAAATGAAGATGGGGAGGGGGTGGACAGCCTAAGGGCTCCACTGGTAACCTTGAAATATCAGTGGAAAGCAAATAAAGTTCCCAACATGTTGGGTGGATGTTTTGTGGCAAACTTTTGGGAATACATGAACAAGTGCATCACAGCCTGGTTAGGCATGGATGAGTTGAGATCTGCATTTCTGGACTGAATATCACATCATTGAGAGCAATAGCAGGTCTGTTTGATATGTTCCCTAGCACCTGGTTCATTGCTCTCCAAAAAGTAGTTTTTTAATAAACAATTAGTGAATTAAAATTATCATTAGAGAAGATGTTTGCTTCCATTCCTTATGCAAGAAATACAGGTACAGTGAGCAAATCTTGCTAATATGGAGATGAGTACTAAAATCTCTAATCCTTTTTTAAAAAGTCAGTTGCTTTGGGCCATGGTTTTAACTTGGGCTTCAAATTTCTTATCTTGCTATCTCATCTAGGGACTTTTGATGCATGCCTAGTACTTAATGGAGATTTTATTAGATAAAAGTATTCATCCTTTCCCTTATCAACATCCCAATGAAAAGGTGGGGATATAAGGCCTAATCCTTATTCATGTGAACATACTTATATATTATTGGTATACATGATTATAGTTAAGTATAATAGGCTCTTACATACGAAGCAGACAACACAGTTAAAGAACTGTTAAAGTATTCAGATCATGTTCATCTAATTTTAAAAAATGCTCATTTAGCTTCAGTTTCCTTTGTATTAAAAATGTACAATGGTTTGAATAGAGAAAACAAAGCCTTAAAGATTATTCAAAGAAATTCTCCCATGCATATGTCAAGACTTGGATAAAGGCAACCTCAGAAATAATGTTGTTTAATGACCCTCTGAAACTTGTCAAGCAAGGGAGATAGGTACTTGGTTGTCAAAGGTGCCTCTGTCAGGAAAAGATGGTCCTAATTAAGGCCCAAATAGAAAAGACCATAGAATCATCAATTTAGAGCTAGAAAACATCTTAGAAATGAACTTCTTATATATACTGAGGTCTTCTAGATGCTCCTGTTTACAGATGATAATGTGTCGATTGCATTAAGCCTCAGAACACTAGAGTACCCCTTCAGAAGATCCATGAACACTAAAAGAGAAAGTAGCCTGACAATCCATGAAGAAAAAACTAAATCAATAAAAATGCCTGTTGTCCAGAGTAAATTACACAGTTGGATGGCAAGTCTCTGAATTACTTTATTGCTATTTGTATCTCACACAGTCAACACAGATGGACTTAGAAAAAATAGTCTAGATTGCATTCGTAAAATTAAGTATCATTTTTAGTGATCTCAAGACTTGCCTTTTATTTACTTATTTTTAAAAAAACTTACCTTTTGTTTTAAAATCATTACTAAGTAAGGGTTAAGTGACTTGGTCAGAATCATACAGCTAGGAAGTTTCTGAGGTGAGATTGAATTCAGATTGAACCCCTACCATCTCTAGGCTTGGGTCCCTATCTACCAAGTCACCTAGGTGTCCCAAGTCCCACATGTTTTCCTTGGAATATAGACTGTTTGAAAATCCTAAATACATAGGTGATAGATAAGACATTTTTTAAGCATTTATTGTGTGCCAGGCACAATCCTAAGTACTAGAGATATACAAATACAAATAAGCAAGATATTCTTGCTCCTGAGGAGCTTACATTCTAATGGAGTATAAAAGATACTCTTAGTTGGCATCATTTGGATCTAGTGGGAGGAAAATGAAGTGGAGGCTTGGTTTTAAGCTAGATGAAGAAAAATCTCAGTTATCTGGCTCCAAGATCAGGACCCAAGATTTTTAATGAGATAGGTGGTTTGCAATGATGGTCAGAGGAGAGGTGTCATGGTTTCATTTTGGTGGCCAGGAACTGAAGAGTATAATCCCTGAAGAAGAAAAATTGAAGATGACCCAGAAGCCAATGGTGAGACACATGGTAGATGCAAGTAGGCCGAAGCATAGTTTCAATGATAATCTAAGCACAAGAAGTGCCAGAAGAGATATGATTGAGAAATTACAAGATTAGAAAAAATAAAAAGATGGACCCACTAGGGATAACAGACAGTCAATCTGTATGTAGCACTGGTTCTCAGGGGCCAGGGGGAGGAAATATAAAAAAGGTTTAGAGGCAGACTTCAAGTGTCTTTGTTGGGTCTTCTATGAGGGACTAATGGGAGAGGATTAATTTGAATTTCATAGAATGTGAATGCATAGATGGGAAATCATCTTCATTGTTGTAGAGAATATCAACACTAATAAAGTCCCAGATTCACTGAGGTATTGAAACCTACTCTATGTAGTATGGAGAAATTTCTTTTAGAAAACCCTGTGTATGGGGTAGCTAGATAGCCAGGCCTGAAGTTCAGAAGACTTGGATTCAAATGTGGCCTGTGACCCAGAGCAAGTCACTAAATAATCCCTATTGCCTATCCCTTCCCAAAAACAACAACTCAAAAAAATTGTTAGTGATGGTGATGGACGAGCACCATCAGGATCCCATCAGCAAGATGGCATCCATGTTACATTTATGTGGTCCCTTTCTCTGGCTAGCTCTTTGCAAAGTAAAAAGCCAGTGCTTGTGAGCTCCCCTATTCATTGCACTTTGTTGGGATGCTGTCAGCATTTCATTTCTTTTAAGGGAGTCTCATGTAGAGCAAAGTGAATTTGTAGTTTAGTTGACCAAAATGGAAAGGAAAAGCTGATGCAGCTGTGTGTAAATGCTACCGAAAGGAGAGAGGCAGCACCTGGCTGTCGAATTCATCCTGTAGGCTTAGTGCTGTGGCAGCATTTACTGAGGGTTTGTTTACCTCAGGCTCTTTCTGGAGAGAAAAAAAAAGCCATCCCCAAAACCAAAGTCATCCCCTTTCCTTTTTTTTTTTTTTTTTTTTTTTTGTGGGAGAGAATGTTTCATAGAATATATCCCAGAGTACAACTCTGCTTCATATCAGGGACTTTATATGTCTTATTATTGAGGAAATGACTCAGTCTTTAATATAAAGATTTGCCATAAAGATACAGAGCTTTTGATTTATCTGCGAGTGGATTAACCCTGAACATTTTCTGTGCCACCTTCATTATCAACAAAAATTAATCGAGTATTTTGTATGTGTAGGGAACTGTGGGAGGTGCTGAAGGTGGCAGCAGGGGAATAAAACATGCTCTTTATCCTCAAAAGCCTTGTCCAGAAGGGCCCTGTGGAAACATGAAACAGTAAGGCTTGACTTGAAGTTTATCTCCTATGTATGGGAGACTGATTCTTATTTTCTCTAACTGCTATTACTATCTCCCTCCACTAGCAAACCCCGACCAAATATACATACATAAATATATATATATATATGTGAGTGTAAAGAATATGTATGTTTTTATATGTCTGTGCATGCATGCATGCATGCATGTGTATTTCATTTACTTGTTTACTATAATTTGTTTTCCCCCAATAAAAGGCAAATTCCTTGAAGTCACGTTCTATTTTGTTTAGGCTTTGTATCCCTAGTAAATATCAGTGCCTAGCACATATTAGGCCCTTTCATTAAAAAAAAAAACACAAAACTTGTTGAATGAATGAATAAGAGAATGAGCATAATAACTCACAGCTGCATGGTGCTTTCAGGTTTACAAGGATAAGTAACAATGCAGGTCAGTCTATATATTCTAAGTGTTTCAGGAATGCTGCTAAATGAGTATTTTGGATAATGGGTGTTCAGAGAAGGGAGAAGTCAACAGCTGTGTTCCAACCTGCTTAGAGAGGTGTGCTTTGGGGGATAGAAAGGTGTGCTTTCAGGGTTAGAGGTATAGAGTGTGTACCTTTGACTCTCTTCACATTTCCAAGACAAATACAAATGATGTTTAGATTTTTATTGCCCTGGGATTATCTCCATTTCTGCTCACCTCTATGAAGACAGATAGTCAAGAGGCGATGAAAGCCACATCAAGGTGGTGAAGAAGTAAGAGAAAGGCTGATTGGATATTAAAGGTGCCTTCTGTTCTCCCCAGATAGAAAAATCTTCATTGGTAGCTAGGTTTATGTTCATGTTTTTGTAGCTTTCCTTTGCTAATAAGTCAATTTTTTCTCCTTTTTTTTTTTTTTCAAAGTGAGCATCATGGGGTTAATAGCTCATTCAATGCAAGTGCTTTGGTGCATGGCTGGCTATCGGACACTCCCATAGTCTATGCCCACCAAGGGGCCCCATGATTCCTAACCTAAATAATAGAGTCTGGCCATGCATGCGCGCTCAGATGATGGGGCCATCTGTGCCACTTGCTGTGCCAACTTCAGAAAGCACCTCTGCTGACAAAAGAAAGGTGAGAAAGCAGCATGATCCATAGATACTTTTGAATGCAGAAATCAGTCCCCATCAGGGTGAGGAAATCCTTAGAATAGATTTCAAGAAGAATACTGTGATTATGGGGATATGAAGGACTGAGGTTATACATAATATGCAGTTGGTTACACCAGGATTACAGAATAACAGAATCATAGTATATTAGGACTCCGAAGGGAATTGAGAGAGCATTGAACACAAATCAGTTCAGAAAAAACATCAGATACTTAACTCTGACACTGAATAAAACCTTGTGACGGGTGATAGGGATACAAAATCAAAAAAAACCCCAAACCCCAAGATGGTGCCTACCCTCAAGGGGATTATATTCGATGATCAGAATACAGAAAGACAAAAAATACACACACACTAACCAATTGTGAAGATGCAGGCAGACTTCATGAAAGATGAAGGAGGTGGCATCTGATCTGGTCCTTGACGGAAGATGAGAGGAGGAGAGGAAGAGGAGGGGATGGTGGTTGCAGTTCAGAGACAGGAGGTTAGATGTTCATTTTGAGAATGAGCAAGGAGTTTAGTCTGGCTGTATCACTAAGTGAATGAAGGAAGGGAAGTAATACTACACGAAATCTTTAAAGTAGAAGAGAGCCAGACTATGGAGGGTGGGTGACAAGATCAATACTAAGCCTTAAGGAGATTATTTTAGTATGTCTATATAGATTGGTGAGGGAATAGACTGGAAGCAGAGAGACCAATTATTAATCAGAAATGAATTGCCCAAGGTCACACAACTCATTAGTAGCAAAGGCAAGGTATCTTGAATCCCAGCTCACTGTTACTTTCACTCCATCATATCATACTTGCCTAAATGTTCTGCAGCATTGAAACTGTCTCAAAAGCGGATGAATCATGATTATAAATCAAGTAGCCTGCCATGACTTTGGCCATGCCACCAAACTTGGTAATTATATAACAAATACCCCCTGATTCACTGTACACCTGTGGTTATGTTTGATCACAAGGCTGATATGGCCTAGTTTGGAAGCTGGATACATCCCTCATACTCTATAAATGGTTACAGATAAACAAAAACAGCTGTATCAATTTCCGCTCCATTCAGATTGACACACATGCACACTATCTCACCAGTGTTCTTCCTCTCTCTCTCTCTCTCTCTCTCTCTCTCTCTCTCTCTCTCTCTCTCTCTCTCTCTCTCTCTCTTTCTCTCTCTCTCTTTCTCCCCCCCCCTTTCTTCCCCTCTCTCCCTCTTCCTCTTTGCCTCTTCACCCCTCCTGCTTCTCTCTTTTCTTCCTATTACTCTCCTCTCTTCCCTACTCCCTCTCAGGCTCACACACACAATAGGAAAAGCTTAACCGTTCAGAGGGAATTTTTCCTGGGTTCCACAAAGGCGCAAACAATAGAAACCGTGAAAGTGCAGCCCTATATAAAACAGCACAATAGCCTTTAAAGCTGAAGGAACCCAAAAACAGAAATGAGAAAGCTATTTAAAAAATTCCCATTTTTCTCTTTAACTGTAATCTATTTACATGTAGTTTCCTAGCTGTCATGAAGCAGAAAAGGACATGCAGTCGGTGTGGTTGCCCCCCTCTGTAGCACTCTACCACAGTGTGACATGTGTGGGTGTGGGTGTATATATATATACACACATATACTTCTTTAAAAAAACAACCTTTAGAGGGAGAATTGAACTCGTACCTGAAGCCAGAGATTTTTCTTCAAAGCATTTGCTTTGATCCATAATTGTTTCTGTCAGTCAGACAGAAAATGTAAAGGGATCCATAGTAACAGTAGCCAGGGCTAGACTTCCAAAGGGGGCAGTTGTGCATCTCCCAGGTAGTGTGGCAGTGCTCATAAATCCTCACCTGACAATCAGGGATGGGAGAAGGGCAGAACTGGCCTGGCATCTCTAGAAATTGTCTAGTTACCTGGCCATTTGCCTAGTCTGATTTACAAAAGTAGACTTAAATTTACTTCCACAGTCACTCATTATTATTTGGTTGTTGCCTTTACCCGATAGTGTTCCAAGATATTACTTGTAATTTCTTTGGGTGAAATCTCATCCTTACCCCTATCACTTCCACACCCATTTACTAGTTGCTTATGTTAGCAAATGACTCCATGAATAGCTTTACTGACAATGTTGACTGCCTCCATGGAATGATTTCAAGGGTGTAAGGAATTTTCTGAGAGTACTCTCTGTTTCCCCACTTGCTAGCTCATACCTGAAAACTCTACTATTAACTAGCTTAATTCTGTTACCTTATGGCTTTGGTTTCTTTCAAATGATCTTAGGAAGAAGGATACTAATTCAATCCATCATCAATCTCTTTATGTTTATATAAATTCACAACAAAAGTAAGTTTAGATTGAGGAAATGGGTAAAGACCTTGCAGGCATGGAATGACAAAATCTTACAAGTGGATGAAAGCTTAGAGGATATCTAGTTGAGCTCATACCTTTGAAACATTTCCAATAATTGGTCATCCAGGCTTCCTTCTATCCCCTTCATTGTTTGAGTCCTTATTTTTAAATTATTTATTTATTTGTTTGTTATGTTAAAATGCTCAGTTAACTCCATCTCTTTCTCCTCTTCCCATCAGAGAAGGTATCGTTTGATGAGACACGTGTATATATAATACTACGTATTCACTTCTATTTATTTCCCTAGAGGTCGAAATATACAAAAGTCGTTTTTCAAACAATATTTCTGTTGTGGTGTATAATGTTCTCCTGGTTATGCTCCTTTCACTCTTCATTATTTCATGTAAGCCTTTCTATGTTTTTCTAAAATTAACCTGCTCATCATTTCTTAGGGCACAGTAGCATTTCATCAAAATCATATGCTATAACTTGTTTAGTCATTCTCCAATTGATGGGAATCTTTTCAATTTCCAGTCCTTGCCCTTATTAATTTTCCACTTTGAATTCTAATAACATTTTATGGGGTAGCATACTGGGTAGAGTGCCAGCCTTGGAGTTAGGATGACTTTTCTTTCTGAATTTAAGTCTGGCCTCAGAAACATATTAGCTATGTGACCCTGGGCAAGTCACCTAAACTTGTTTGCCCCTGTTTCTTCATCTATAAAGTGACCTAGAGAAGGAAATGACAAGTTATTTCGGGATCTTTGCCAAGAAAACTCCAAAAAGAGTCATGAAGAGTCAGATGCTATTGAACAACAGAAGCATTTTTAATAAATCATTCTACAGCATTCTAATATTTAAATATAGCCTGCTTCTTGCTATTCACTGGTTCACGTGAGAATTTTATGCAAGACTAGAAACCTCTTGAAGATAGATAGGACCATGCTTTATGCTCTATTTTTCTTTCCTATAATATCCAGAAAAGTGTTGGGTACATGATAACAACTTGATAGACACTTAACTGAAGGACACACAGACATGGCATACTTTTGAGCAGGGGCATCTTAGGTTTACATAAGAGAAGAGAGTATACATTTCTCAGGTTTTTGGTAGGTGAAATAAAAAAGTGGCAAGGTGTGCACCAGGTTATCATGATGAGACAGTATGGTGTGCTGGGAAGACCTTTTCATTTGAAATTAAGAGAAATCTGGTTTCTATCTTACCTCTGACACTTAGTGGCTGTATAAAGGAGAAATCACTAAACCTCTCTAATCTTCAGTGTCCTTGTCCTTAAAATAAAGATAATATTCTCTGTAATAGGAAGGCAGCTATGCGACATAGCCAATAGAGCCCTAGACCTGGAATCAAGGAGACCTGAGTTTAAATCCAGGCTCAGACACTTACTAGCTGTGTGACATTGGGCAAGTCATTTAACATCTGTTTGCTTTAGTTTCCTCAGCTATAAAATGGATATTATCTCAGCACTTATCTCTCAGGATTTCTGTGAGGATCAAATGAGCTGATATTTGCGAAGCTGTTTTGCACAGTGCCTAGAACAGAGTAGGTACTAAATAAATGTTTATTTCTTCCCCTACAGTAGTTATCTCACAGGTTTGTTGTGAAGCTAAAAAAAATAACATGGAGAAAGTGCTTTGTAATCTCGAATAGAAATATCAAGTTGTAATAGCAGTACTGGTATGATGACAAAGGGAAGACCAGCTACCCATTCTTTTATCCTGACACCCAAGAGGCACATAAAACACATCTAAAGTAAAGGGACTGCTTGAATACTGGAAGTCCTAAGACATGATCAAAGCTTATTTTATAACTTATCAACCTTTTTCCTTTTTGATAGCAATCCCTGGATAATTTGAAACTGAAATCTCTTTTTCCTACCATTCATCTGTTTTGTTTTATTTTTCTTTCCCCTTCGACAACACTATACAAAAGACAATGTTAGTCCTGGTTTCGTGGCAGTGCTCATTATTTCTCCACAACAATAACTTGTTTATAGAAATTTTTTTAAAGGGAGAAAATAGGTTGAAACCAACCAGATCCAACAAGACATAGTCTATACTTGACGCACTAATCACTTTGAAGAAAAGCAAGTGTACCATGTTTCAGAAAGCAAGATCAATAAATAGCGATTAAGTATAAATGAAAAGTCTCTATACTATTGCATCCATTTATTAACATAAAGATGCTTAAAATAAAAGTCATTTTCTTTTACTTGCTGAATATGAACTGAATACATGTTCTTCAATTTGCCACCAAGGGGAAAAGTGTACAAAATAGACACGAGAGATAAATTTACAAGTTATTAGAATTTCAAACAGGAAGGAACCTAAAAAAATCATTTTGTCTAGCCCTCTCATTCTACAGATAAAGAAAGTAAAACCCAGATGATTTAAGTGCCCAAGGTCACATAGGTAGCAAATAAAAGATTAAGAATTTAAACTCAGTCCCTCTAGAGGACTCCAAATCCATTGCTCTTTTAAAAACCATACCAACATCACTGATGGCAGAATTTTGCCTGGGGTTTAGCATGTAGGAATATCTTGATATTGGAGACTGTGAGTCCCTTTCCTTCCATGAATAAGACAGCTAAAGCTCAAAAATAAAAAAAAAGTGCTAAAGATAGACCTGGTCTTTCAAGGTTTTATAGTCCCACCAGAGATACTCATCAGTCATAGCAGAGAAGGTACACAGACCCACCTGATCTCTACCAAGTTGCCTTCCAACAACTATGATATAACTCCTCAGAATGAATTCTGGAGTAGTATAACCTACAAAAAGATGGGGCAAAATAATTTTTTCAGCCTAAAACAATTTAAAAGTTCAGCACAAAAGACCTATTGCATTGGGGAGGAAGTGGAGCTTAAAGCAGCATGCCAAGGCCCATCTCATGTTCACAACAGAGCTTGGAGGAGACTGGATCAGCAGTCCAGGTATGTGTGGAGTTCTCTGACATAGATGGTAAGGGGGACTGGATGACTGCTCAGAAGAAGACGACAGGGGTCTCTTTGCTGACTCTGAATGCAAGACCCTTATCACATTGCCCACATGCAGATCTAACTCACAGTCCTAGGTCTCAGTCTCAGTGTGAGGAGAAACACTAGCATATACCAGCAGTTGTGGCTACGTGGGAGTGGGGGACCCTGTTCATAGAGTCCTTGTGGTTGCTCATAGACCAGAGTACAGTGCGGGAGAGTATTAAACACATCAACCCTTATATCTTAGCATCTTGGAAGAACTGAAAACTTATAGATCCCCAGAGCTAGCTCTGAAGGCATCTGTACAAAAAATCTGAAGCCTGGAAAAGTGACCCCTTTGCCACAGGAACAGGGCCCATCTTTAACATTTTTTAAGTTTAAAGAAAAGAAAATGGCTGGAAAATAAACAAATAACAAAAAAAGAAACTCAACACAGAAAGTCATTTTGCTTACAGGGAAGACCAAAAGACAAAGTCAGAAGAGGACAGCAAAGTCAATACTGCCGTATCCAAGGCCTTCAAAAAAATATGAATTTGTTTCATGCCTCAAAAGAATTAATGGAGCTCAAAAAGATTTTAGAATTCGAATAAGAGGTAGAATAAAAATTGTAAAAAGAAATGAGAATGTCACAGGGAAATCATGAAAAAAGAGTCAAACTCCAAGAAAATAAACCTAGGCAAGATAATCTAAGAATTATTGGGCTACCTGAAAACCATGATAAAAAAAGGAGCTTAGACATTATCTTTCAAGCAATTATCAAGGAAATCTGCCCTAATATTCTAGGAGTAGAGGGTAAAATAGAAATAGAAAGAATCCACTGATCACCTCCTGAAAGAGATCCCCAAATTATAACTCCCAGGAATATTATGGCCATATCCCAGAACTCCCAAGTCAAGAAGAAAATATTGTAAGCAGCCAAAAAGAAGCAATTTAAATATCATGGAGCCACAGTCAGACTAACACAAGATTTAGCAGCTTCTATGTTAAAGAGTCTGAAGACCTGGAATATGATATTCCAGAAGGCAAAGGAGCTAGAACTTCAACTAAGAATCACTTATCTAGCAAAACTGAGTATAATCCTTCAGGGGGAAAATGGGTATTCAATGAAACAGAGGACTTTTAAATATTTTTGATGAAAAAACAGATAAATGGAAAATGTGATTCTCAAAAGAAGCATAAAAAGGTACAAGGGAAGAGAAACAAAAACATTCTGTAAGGTTAAATTGTTTACATGCCTTCATGGGAAGATGATTCTTGTAACTCCTAAGAACTTTATATTATTAGGGCCAGTAAGTAGTATGCATAGATAGAGGGCAAGGGTGTGAGTTGAATATGATGGGATATCTAAAAAATAAAATTAAGATGTGAGAAAGAGGAATGCACTGGAAGAAGGGGGAAGGTAGAAATAGAATGGGGTAACCTATCATATAAAAGAGACATGAGCAAGTCATTCTCCATTTGATAAATGGTCAAAGGGTATGAATAGGCAGTTTTAAGATGAAGAAATCAAAGTTATAAATAATCATATTAAAAATGGTCTAAATTCCTCTTGATTAGAGAATGCAAGTTAAAACAACTGATATACCACCTTAAACCTATTAAATTAGACAACATGATAGTAAAGGAAGATAATAAATGTTGCAGGGATTGTGACAAAATTGGGATACTAATGATGTCAATTGATTCAACCATTCTGGAGGGCAATTTGGAATTATGCCCAAGGGAGTATAAAAGACTACATACCTTTTGTTCCAGAAATACCACTTCTAGGTCTCTATCCTAAAGAGAAAAAAATTGGGAAAGGAACTATTTTGTACAAAAATATTTATAGCTACACTTTTTGTGGTGACAAAGAACTGGAAACTAAAGGGATGTCCCTCAATTGGGGAATGATATTGTGCTATAAGGAATGATGAACAGGATGATTTCAGAGAGAACTGAAAAGAACTACATTAACTGATGCAGAATAAAATAAATAGAGCCAAGAGGACATTATACACTGCAATGTAACTGCAATATTGTAGAATGATCAAATGTGACAGATTGCTACTAACAGCAATACAATGATTCAAAACAATTTTGAAGGACTTTGAGAAAGAATGTTATCCACCTCCGGAGAAAGAACTGTTGGAGTATAAATGCTGATGAAAACATATGACATCATTTGTTTATTTGGTTATAAGATTTGGGGCTTTGGTTTTATAAGATTATTTACTTCCAAAAATAAATAATTTGGAAATATGTTTTACATGATAATACATATATAACCCTGATTGAATTGCTTGTCAACTCTGGGAGTGGAGAGGGAGTCAACATGAATCCTATAACTCTGAAAAACTTATGTGAAAATTTGTTATGAAAATTAAATAAAGAGAAAACATAAAAAATAGGCATGAAAGAGCTTTTACAGTAGAGAAGATAGGGAAAGTGGAGAGAGGACAATTGAACTTTACTCTCATTGGACTTAGCTCACAGAAGGAACAACATACACAATCAATTGGGTATAGAAATCTATCTTACCCTAAAGAAAAGGAGGCAGAAAAGGTGATAAGAGAAGGGGGAACTGATAGAAAAAGGGGCAAAATGGGGAATGTGTTGTCAGAAACTAGAGAGGGGAAATAGAATGGAGAGTAATACACAGTAATCATAATGATGCAAATTTTTTTGAGACTCAAAATTCTTTTGAAAATGTTGAAAACTCTTTTTACATGTAATTGAGGAAAAGTTAAATTAAATTAAGTTTTAAAAAATAAAGGAAGTTAAAAAAAGGGCAATTCAGTGTCTGTATTAAGTCTAGGCTCACCAATATGATGAGCTCCAAGGAGTGGAAAACCACAGAAGAGGTGAACAAGCCCAAGTATAGAATGTCAATACTTCTGTACTGATCAATACTGGGATGGAACCATGAGTAGAGTTGTACTTGTACCCTATGTGGCACAGGAAGACAGAGGCTAAAAATTCCAACCCATCAGCACATTCTACATCTTACTTCCCAATAGGCACCTTTACCAGGATCATAGAAGTTTAAGAGTTGAAAATGACCATAAACATCCTCTAGTTCCATCTCCCTCATTTTATAGATGAGGAAACAGGGTCAGAAAGGCTGATTCACCTGCCCCATTTTACACTGGTACTAAGTACCAGAATTGGGATTCCATGTCAGTTATTTTGATGCAAATCCAGTACTTTTTTCACTGCAAGAACCCCTATGGTCATTTCCTATAGCAAATGTTAGAGCTCAAGACTTCTGACTCAAATGGTAGTTCTTTCAAGTTTCTGAGGCCCCAGCGTGGAACAAGGGGAGCTATTGTAAATGCAGGGCAATGCCACACAGTCAGCTCTTTGTCTGGGAAATAATGAATGGGTCAACAGCTTCGAGCAAAAGCATCTGTTGGATTTTGCATGGCTTTCAGGGAAGAGTATATAGGTACTGTTGCTGCTGTTGCATTTTTGGGAGGGTGACAGATTGCCACAACTAAATGTCCATTTGGCTTTCCATGATAATGCCTCAGGTCAAGAGGAGGAAAAAAAAAGCCCTGTAGATCCACAAAACAGCTTTCACAGATTGTAAAGTGTATAATTTGGGGGTGTTTACCACTTTAGCACATGCTCTGTGCCTGGGCATTCAAGATAGTATGTCACAAGGATTTAGACTGAGAGGGTACACATATGTCAGACAGCTGGTATAAACATTTGCCTGACACCACTGATGAGTTTTTGAAGAGAACCCTGCTTATCCTAAACCTCCAAAACATCCCCAGGGAATAGCACATTGGGACAATTGCCCTTAGCCATTGCTGTTAGGAGACCCACAGTTACTGCTAGGACCAGGTGGCTAGAACTACCTTAGGGAGGCAGTGGGTGTAGAAAAAAGGAGGTAGTGGCCATCTGGTGCTATAAAAGACTCTAGGCTCTCATATAGATACACAAGGTGTGAGTATAAGATAAACCAGAGAACAATTTCCTTTAAAGCTGTAAGGGCCCTTAGAGATGAAAGCACTTGATAAAGCCCATAAGCTCCAGGACCTGAGTTCAAGTTTCAGCTCTGCCATTTCCATATGACTTTGGGCAAGGTACTCAACCTTTCTTCGATTTGGTTTCCTTACCTGCAAAATTAGGAGGGGTTTATGTACAATATCTCTAAGTATCCTCTCAGCCCTAATGGATCCCGATTCTATGATATTCTATGATATGAATATGCCTATTCGAATGCTAGCTACCCATTTTAAAGATGAGACAACAGATCCAAAGGGATATTGATATTTATTTAACTTAACAAATATGCCCAAACTTATAAAATCAAATGCATGTTGTGCCTTTCAAAGTAGTCACCTTAGAACCATGTATACTTATTATTATTCAAAGCACAATGGGTGTTACCTTTAAAGACACTATCAACATGTTTGAATATTCTTGGTAGGAGCAAGTATTTATACATTGAAGGTGAATTTGACTTTTGGAAACAGTCCAAAATCACTTTATTTAAATGGATTAATAAGGTGGTATAATGCAACTTTTGAATTCAAATAGGTATCACTGTAATGAGAATGATTTTTTCTCCCTAGCTCTGAAGAAGTTGCTCCAAAACAATTTTAAAGAAATGACATAATTAAGAGAAGTGGGCGTTGCCTCCCCAAATCACTGTTTTGAAGAACAATGCTCTTAAATTTTTTTTTAAACCCTTACTTCCATCTTAGAATCAGTGCTGTGTATTGATTCTAAGGTAGAAGAGCAGTAAGGGCTAGGCAATGAGGGTTAGGTGACTTACCCAGAGTCACACAGCTAGGAAGTATCTGAGGTCAAATTTGAACCCAGGAACTCCCATATCTGGTCCTGACTCTCAATCCACTGAGCCACTCAGTTGCCCCCAAGAACAATGCTCTTTTAGTAAATGAAGAGAATCTATTTTTTCTATCAGCATGAAAGCTCCTTCCAATATAGATTACAACTAATTTGTGTCTCTCTGACTTGATTCATCCCAGAAAGATGCCATAATCAACAGGGAGGTTAAGTGATTTTCCTAGTCATAAAAGTTCAAAGTGAGACTTGAACTCAGTTCTTTCTGATTTCAGATCCAGTATTCCATTTATAATGCTTTTGTTTTCATTTACTCATAGTAGTTATTGAAATGTATATAAAAGCACTTTACATAAAATATTTCATTTGATGATCCCATATTGTAACAATGTTCTTAGGGTCAGTAATAAATATATTAACATTGGGATGTGCAAGGAGAACTGACACCTCTGGTGTGAGGGCTTACCAAACTCTTTTCGGGGTTGTCATCCACCTTTGCTGTCCATCTCTCAAACAATTCTCATCTGTGACTCCAAGAAGGCATAGCATGGAGACACACCCTGGTGAAACCATCTTGGTAGAAAATCTAAACCAGGTTAAAGATTACTAACAGAATTCAGACTAGTCAGTGAGTTAGGAAGATGCCTACCCCAAGAATGTGAAGACTTACTCTAGTGGAATCGGTGAATGAGAACAATCTGTTCCAATGACCATTTGGTCAAACATGGAAGACACCAAAGTCATAGACTGCATCCCAGGTCATTGCCAGTCTTCTTGACTTTTGTCCTGCCACTGGACTTTGAGGACTCTGGAACAGAGAGAGAGAGAGGTTGATGACTGTGCTACTTTGCCTCACTTAAATCTAATTCACAAGCAAATTAAGATGTTCCCTATTAGTCCTCTTTGAAAATAAAGGACGAATAACAACAACAACACATATTAATATCCCATCTTTACCTGATTTGTCTATAGTAACACAACTATTCTGTAGCAGGTCTGATTTAAAGCCAGGCTTTTCTAATTTTAAGTTCTGAATTCTGTTATGTATCCCCCCTGCTCAAATGATATCCAGAATGCATAAGTTCTGATAACTTTTTCTTTTAAAAAGGAAATCACTTTTATTACTGGTGGAGTAATAGAGTGATCTATCTAAGAGATGTTAATCTCCTGGCAATGCTGCCCAAAAGATTCCTCAGTGCTACTAGAACCAATGTAATTGGGAATTATTTAACAAAATAAATAAAAAATACACTAAAACATAGGTAATATTAATATGTGGTTTTCTAAGTCAATAGGCTGCCCAAATAGATCCTTATAATATGGCTTTATGACACCTTTCCATCCCCACTCTATGCCACAGGTGAGACTGAGTAACCACATGGCAGGGATATAATAGAAGGCATCAAGGCTCTGATCAAGGTTGGACTATATAGCAAGAGATCAAAGATTAAGAGCTTCAAGAGACCTTGAAGACTGTCTATTTTAACCTCCTCATTTTATAAATTAAGTCCCAAGGCCAAGACAATTTGTGACTTACCTAACAGCAAATAGTAGACTCAAGCCAAAGTCTTTGGAATCCAAACCCAACATTCTTTCCATTGCATTACTTTGATCTCAGTGCTCGCTGTAGGACTCAAGATTTTGTGATAATTAATGATCATACTATGAGTAGCTAAGACAGCAGTGGATATACCACTGAGCCTGAAGTCAGGAAGATTCATCTTCCTAGGTTCAAATCTGACCTCAGACATTTATTAACTGTGTGACCCTGAGCAAGTCACTTAAAACTTGTTTGCTTCAGTTTCCTTATCTGTAAAATGAGCTGGAGAAAAAAATTGACAAATCACTCCAGTGTGTTTGCCAAGAAGACCCTAAATGAAGTCACAAAGAGTGGGACAGATGAAAATTATTAAATAATGATCATACTTGGTGACAATTTCTCCTGCTTTCCTCCACTTTCCATTATATCAAACAGAGTAGGTCAAAGGTGTCAAATATATGGCCCACAACTACTGAGTATAGCTCAAATTGGATTAAAATGTAATTGGGAAATATTTTTAAAATAAAATAAACTATAACAAAACATATATGTTACATTTTAGAATTGTCGATATGCAGCATGCAGGGATCTTTATGTATAGATTAGTGACCCTCATTTCTATATGTTTACCACCACTATTATAAGTTAAATTGTGTGACACAAATCTCTTTCCTTTCAAGGCTAGCCCTGGTGTTAATTTCTTCCTTCCTTCCCTCTTTCCTTTTTCTTTTACCTCCTTTTTACCTCCCTTCCCTCCTTTATCTCCCCTTCTTCTTTTCTTCCTTCCTCCCTTCCTTCCTTCCTTCCCTCCTTCCCTCGTACTCCTTTCCCCTGCCCAAAATGGCAGGTATTATGATAAAAGTTGTATATACATTATCATACAATAAATATTTTTATGTTCATTATGTGAAAGAAGATCTATTGTTTATACTAGAGAAAAATTCATGGAGAAAATAAAATGAAGGATGCCATACTTCAATCAGCATTTAGACTCCATCATTTCTTCCATGATACTGAATAGACTTTTTCCTTATGAATACCTTGGGTTTGTCCTAGATCCTTGCCTTTCTAATAACAGTTAAGTCATTTGCAATTTATCATCTTATATTATTGCTGTTACTGGGTACAATGTTCTCCTGATTCTGTTTACTTCACTTTGTATCACTTCATATAAGTCTTTCCATGTTTTTTTTGTGATCATCTTGTTTGTCATTTCTAAGGGAATAACATTCTATTACCATCATATATATGTATAACACAACTTGTTCAACCATTCCCCATTTGATAGCTATCCCTTCAGTTTCCAGTTCTTTGCCACCACAAAAAGAACTGCTATAAATACTTTTGTACAAATAGGTCTTTCTTCTTATCTTTAATCTCTTTGGGATACAGACCTGGCAGTTATATTGCTGGGACAAAAGGTCTATACAATTTGATGGCCTTTTGGGTAAAAAAAAATTTCACTTGTAAAAATGTCTAAATGTCTAAATGGCCAAGCCCAGTCCTTATGAACATGAACAATGTATTTTGCTAGATGCAATCTCCCACATAGAGCATAACACATGCAATAAATTGTGACTGGTTTGCTTAGTTCCTGAAGAAAGAGAAGTTTTTTTGATTGGCTGCTGAGTCATAATCAAGAATGCTCACAAAAGGCACTAATCTAGGTTTCCTTAATTTGTTTTGGGTCATTCTCTTGGTCAGTGTGGCAAAATCTTATTAGAATAGAATATTCTATTTTTAGAATATATTTTTAAAATGCATAACATAAAACACATAGATTACAAAGGGAACCAATTATGTGGAAATAAAGTGTTATTTTTTTCTTATCCAAGTTCATGGATACCTAGGGGAAGACGCAATTAAGGACCTTTTTACTAAGCATATTATTCAGTCTCTCTTTTTCTGCCTGAATTATTCAAGTGAAGAGGTTAAAACTATAAACTTCTGGGTGGAGGCCACCCATCCCACCCCGGGCCAACATGTGTCCTTTGCCTCTTTATATTTGACTTTTTGAAATTTGGAGAATGATATGCTGGACATCTGGGACTTGGAGATGATGTCAGATTTTATACTCAAGTGAGATGAGGAATGAAGTCCTGAGAAATTTGTTTGACCTGATAAAGATGATGATCAAAGACAACCAACAAGGAGTAACTGTGAATCTTCAACCATCAACTATACTTTACTTCAAAGTGAACTTGATGGGGCAAATTCTTGGTAGCAATTCTTTTAAGGTTGAATCCACTTTTCCCATAGCCTGAAGTTGTAGAGGGAAAAGTGTGTTGTGGTTCAGGGGGATAATTTTTATGTCCTTGCTATCTTCTTGGTATTATCTACTGATATTTTATTTTTTTTTTATTTTTTAACCCTTAACTTCTGTGTATTGGCTCCTAGGTGGAAGAGGGGTAAGGGCAGGCAATATTTTAAAATTTTAATTGAAGTTAGTTGGTTAAATATTAATAGGGAACTAATCACTGGCAGCTAACATTTGTGGGGAAACATTCCAGAAAAGGGAATTTATTCAATGCCATTAGAGAAAGACATTCCCAACCACTCAAGGCTATCCTTAAAACCCTGAGGGGAGGATGAAGCTATCCTCAATCTGGGAGACTTGACTCATCAATAAGAGTCGGAAGTCAGATAAAGATTCCAGTTTATCAAGACAACCCAAGGGAGCAAAGCACAAAGTTTGATCCAACTTGGTCTGGTACTACATTAATGATGGCCCTGTTAAGCCATGAAGCATCATGGACTTTTATATTTAGAGCTGATAGTGATACTAGAAACTGTTCAATCCAAATCCCTCATTTTATAAATAAGGAACACTGGATGCAGAGGAGTGAAGTGATCTACCTAATGCCACTCAAGTTTAAATGGAAGAACTGGGATTTGAGCCTAGTCCCTTGATTCCAATCTTGGTGTTCTTATCTAATGTACTACTGTTAATTGGAAATACATAAACATATCTATAGGTGCATTTTTATATGTGAACATATACATAGATTGCATTCATGTCTTTCGATCCATATATCCACATCACTGTAGTAGATACAGCATATTAGTGCCTGACCAGTCCGTTGATTCACTTGTTTATATTAAATTTAACTAAGGTTATTGAAACTTTCTTGCTACTCTCTGAAGAGTTAATGAGAGAGAGACACACACAGAGCTGGAGACAGAGAGGGAAAGAGGAAAAGAGATGAAAAGAAAAAGAGATTGAGAGGCAGAGGAAAATAGAGAGAGAGGGAGAGAAAGAAAGACAGATAGAAAGAAAGAAATCAAAGCAAATGTTTATCCCTGGTTTGCGTATGGATGGGATATATGTACTGTAGGATTCTGAATACTCAGCAAGATCTTGAATAGGCACTGAGTGTAGAAGTAAATAACAGTGAGATATACAAATATAAAGAAATCTTGTACAATATATTAGCTTTTTCAGATTTAGTAACACGGAATCTATATTTTAAGCTCTTTCTTGTGTCCTTGATCCATGTTTAAAAGTTACTCACATTTTTCCTGATATGGATTGAGGTCCTAAAATCCTATCACTTCAGCATTCACAAAAACCAACGGAGTCAGGTTCCGGGTTAAGATGGCGGCAGAGTAAGAAGCAGCTCTTAACCTCTCCTGACCGAAACACACAAAACTCCTCAAGGGGACATAAAAACAAGTCCAGACGAACGGAGGAACCCCACAACAGGGCACAGCGTGGAAGGTACGTGGAATCGAGACATTTCCAGGCTAAAAAGGGCTCTCACTCAATCGCGGGCTGAGCAACAGCCCCACCCCCACCCCCTCCACACTCACCTATAGCTCCGAACCCAGCTAAAAAGAAAGAGAGCAAGTTTGGGGCACCCATCGAGTCATCGGCAGCTCCGGGACCTGTTCCTGAGAGCAGCAAGACTTAGGACCCCATTAAGTCAAGAACGCACACGAAATCTGAGCGCGCGGGAGCAGAGAGTGGACGCTGGGCGCAGAGTGCTGGCTGAGCAGAGGCGTGGGTGCCGGCTGAGCAGAGGCGTGGGTGGAGGCAGACACAGCCAGGAACTAAAGCCTAAGTGGGGAACCAGTGCAGACGGGTATACGACTGTGGAAGTAGCTCCCTGAGACTTGTAAAGGAACCTCCTGCAGAGGATCAAGCAAGGGAATCCACCAGGGGGCTTGACCTTGGAAAAAACTAGAACTCAGACCTCAGGAGCCAATAGATCTCAGACAGACACTGAGCGCGAGGATAAACCTGAGAAGCTGCTGGGCTAATGATGGCTAATCAGTTACAGGAAATTCAGAAGAGAAAGAATAATAACAAAAAAAAGAAGTCTTTAACACTCGACAGCTTTTACACAGAGAAAATCCAGACAACCGAGCAAACAGAGGAGGAGAACAAACAACCATCCAGACCCTCCCCAAATAAGGAAAACTCCTCACAAGCTATGGAAGAGTTCAAATCTGAGATTTTGAGGAAAATGGAAGAGATCTGGCAAGAAAATAACAGTTTAAAAGGTAGAATCTTGCAACTGGAAAGCGAGGCTCAGAAACCAAATGAACTGATAAGCAAATTGAACACAAGAAATGACCAGATTGAAAAGGAATACCAGAAGATTATAGCCGAAAACAAGAAGATTATGGCCGAAAACCAAAAGATTATGGCCGATAACCAGAAGATTATGGCCGAAAACCAAAAGATTATAGCAGAAAATCAATCCCTAAAGGCTATAATTGAGCAAGTAGAAACTAATGATCTCTCAAGACA
>NC_058130.1:243223825-243243090 GCF_016433145.1 Gracilinanus agilis
GAGGTGGAGAGAGAGAGAGAGAGAGAGAGAGAGAGAGAGAGAGAGAGAGAGAGAGAGAGAGAGAGAGAGAGAGAGACAACGTCTCTAGGGAACTTGACTGGGAGAGCTGACAGCCAGGCTGACTGATCAGCTTGGCCATCTGCTCCAATATTCCTATTAGTAACAATGGAGACTTACTTGGGAGCTCTGTTTACCCTTCCCCCTTCCCAACCTTTAGCAGGCAGCATTTAAATTAGGTAATGTATCTATCTGGGTCTCATTAGCTCCTTGGAGCTCCAGTGGTGCTCCAGACAATGGTAATTTAGCACAACAACCACAACAGCAACAACCAACATTTTTAGAGTGCTGTATGGTTTGCAAAGTACTTTACAAATATTTTGTCATTTGGTCCTTACAACCATCCTGGGAGAGAGATGATATAATTCATTTCTGTTTTATAGATGAAGAAACTAACAGAGAGCTTAGATGAATTGTTCAGGTTTACATAGTTACTGAGGCTGAGCGATTGGGACTTTGTCTAAGGTCACACAATGAAGTGTCTGAAGCTGAATTTGAATTCAGGCTTCTGTGGTTCTATAAGTCCAGCACTCTATCCACTATGCCACCTAGACTCATCTTCAAAAGGTTTTATAGCCTGATTCCTGGGTCCCACTGGGGGAATCCACCTACCTCCTCACCTCTGATGGAAGAGGTTAGAAAAGAGTGGCCCAGAAAGCTGCTGCTGCAGCTTCTGCTAAGGGAAGCCACTGCTCCTTGGTCATATGTTTTTGGTAATTGTATTTCAATACTTCACGCCAGATTGAGTTGGCTGCTTGGTATTTGATCATATCTTGAAATATGATCTCACTGCTGGTGATGGTAATTAACAAGAGCCCACAGGGTTGGAGAGGTTGTACTTAGAAGACTTATGCTGAGCTGGCTCACAGATTTATCTTCTTCCATTGATTTAGTTGTCAGAGTTCATGAGGGCTCATTTCCCTGTATCTACATCATCTAGAATTTTGATCTTAAAGGGAGAGTGTGTTAATTTTGAACTTTAATGTAGCTGTCAACCTTGTGATCTCTGTGCCTTCTGACAGAGCTCAGTCTTGTTTCAAATTCAAGTGGCTTTTTTTTTCTATAGCAACAGTGAAGTCATAAGAAAGGGTGACTTGAAAATGGGCAGAAATCGACAAGGAAATTAATGTGGCTGAATCGGGAAGGCTCGTATGGAATATAAATGTCAAAGTATGAAACCTAGGTAGAGAAGCGGTCTTCTTTTGATGTGGGGACTTATTCTTATTTTTCTATGTGGATTACTTTCAGAAGGATATACAGAAGAGTTTCACAAAATGGACAGGCATGGATCTTTTTTTTTTTCGGGGTGGGGTGGGGAGAGGTGACTCCAGAATCAGTTAGATTACAAATCCATTTGAGTATTACTGGAAAAATGTTTCAGAAGCAATAAGAGACTATTAGCAAACTCAGATGTAGTCCTTTTCTTTCTATTCCATTTTCACAGGCTTTAAAATGTTAGGCTAAACTGTGTTTCATTCTTTGGTGGGGGGGGGGGTCAGTTTTTCCAAATAGAAAGTTACTGAACTTGAAAGTTTGCTATGAAAAATGAAGACTTGAGAAATTTAAGTGTTCCCTTTTTGACAAAGGAGCTTATGGGAAGTGGATTCTCCCAGCTTAAAAAGAGGGACTGAAAGAAAATGGCTGGAGGAATTCTGGTGATTGGAGGATGAGGAGGTCCTAAGATCTTTGGAAGCAGAAACCTAGAAGAAGGAGAAGAAGTCTGGGACCTCTGAGCCTTCAGAAGGGGGAGGTCTCCGGCAAAACTGCTAGCAGCCAGCTGATGCATATGAAAGATTCCATTATCCCAAACTGAATATAGTCATGAGCAGCTGAACTTATGTCAACTTGATAGCCTTAAGAAATGATCTGTTGAGGGCAGCTGGGTGGCTCAGTGAATTGAGAGCCAGGCCTAGAGATGCGTGGTCCTGGGTTCAAATCCGACCTTAGATACTTCCTAGTTGTGTGACTCTGGGCAAGTCACTTAACCCCCGTTGCCTAACTCTTACTACTCTTTTTCCTTAGAACCAATACACAGTATTGATTTTAAGACAGAAGGTAAGGATTTAAAAAAAAATAAATGATCTGTCTAGGCAGAAATTGTAGTTTCCTTGACATTTCCACTAAGACCTGGTGAACTTAGCCATTCTCCACTTCTTTCTCTTCTTCTGCCTTAGCTTTGCCAGACAAACTGATATCAGTTACCCTCAGTGGAGTTTTCTGCTCACTTTAGATTATACTTATTTGCTGTCTCAACTTTATTAATTAGTTTTGCCTTCAGATTAAGTTGCTGATTTTTTTATTGCATTTTGACAGAATACTTGCTATAAGTAATGGAACATACTATGAGCACAAAAGACAAAAAGAACCCATGTTCTTAATCAAGAATTCTTTTATTTATTTATTTACCTATTCATTCACTCATTAATTAATTAGTTAATTAATTAATTTATTGGTTTGTTTATTTTTAAATTTTTATTTTGAGTATTTCCCCATAGTTACATATTTCACGTTCTTTCCCTCTCCCTCAATCCCCCAACCCTCCTTAGCCGATGCACAATTCCACTGTGTTTTACATGTATCATTGATCAAGACTTAATTCCATATTATTGATAGTTGGACTAGAGTTATCGATTAGTGTCTACATCCCCAATAATATCCCCATCAGCCCATGTGTTCAAGCAGTTGTTTTTCTTCTGTGTTTCTCCTCCCACAGTTCTTCCTCTTAATGTGTCTAGTTTTCTTTCTCATAAGTCCCTCAGCTTTGTTCTGTATCCTTGCATTGTTGTTAGTAGAGAAGTCCATTATGTTCGATTGTACCACAGTGTTTCAGTCTCTGTGTACAATGTTCTCCTGGATCTGCTCCTTTCGCTCTGCATCAATTCCTGGAGGTCATTCCAGTTCACATGGAATTCCTCCAGTTGTTTATTCCTTTGAACACAATAATATTCCATCACCAACAGATACCACAATTTGTTCAACCATTCCCCAATAGAAAGACATTCTCTCATTTTCCAATTTTTTGCCACCACAAAGAGCATGAGTATAAATCTTAATCAAGAATTCTAACAACTTCAGCCTTAGATATAACTGATAATCTGTACTGGAGAACTTTGTTTTTTTCTCTGGAGAAACAAAGAGGGATTTCATAAGCATACTTATGAATGTAACTACAGCATCATTTATTTGTCCTATGAATGAACTATACTCAGTCATATAAATCAAAGACTTTAAAAGAGATCTTAGGGATCATCTAGTCTAGGCTTTTCATTTTACAAATACAATAAGATTGTGATGTGAAGAAATAAACAATATATCTTGACTGAAGCATAAATAAATACATCATTTGTGAATTTGCTAATTGTTTTTCACTTGTAAAGTTAGCCCAGGTACTATGAGGTATGTATAAGCTCTTTCTTTATGTATTCATAGAACTTTAGGGAAAAGACATCAGATGCCCCTTTCCACCCAAAGCATTAATCCCAACTACAATGATGAGCAGCCATCAAGCCTCCCTTTGAAGACTTCTAGGGACAAAGAGCTCAGGGTTCGTCAAGGCACCCTGTTTCATTTTTGTAAAGTTAAGTTATGCAAATTGTTTCATCACCTGGATATCTAGGATTTTACAGATTGTATTTTGTCTGTAAAAAAGGAGATTATACCACATGTTATTTAAGATTTTACCATACTATATATCTTATATGCTTATAATTTTAAGGTAATTTTTGTTTATATTGAGCCAAAATCTGCTGCCCCGTAAAATCTCATTATTGGTACTAGTTGTCTCGTTAGGACCAAATAGTACAAGTCTAATATTTTTTTACAAAGATTTTAACCTTCAAAATATTTAAAGATAGCATTTATGTCTGCCCAAGTCTTCTCTCCTCTTACCTAAACACTCCTGGATCGTTAACTAGTCACCTCATGGCATTATTTGACTTTTCCTCCCATTTCTCAAAGTCCTTTCTCTTATATGATCCAAGTACCAAATACAATAATCCAGATAAGATTTTACCTGGGCAATTCTGAATCAAGCTCCCTATGGCTTGTCTGAACTGAATACTAGATTAGCCTCTAGGTTTCTAACTGAAGTACATTTGGTTTATTTAAGCTACAACCATAATCAATCATATTCCTAATATTCTTAAATATGCATGGTCAACCTCAAGAGGAGCATAGACTCCTACAAATGATTATGCAGGAAAGTTCAATCCATTAAGTACTCCTTGAAGGTCACATAATGGAGTGTAAATTTAAATAATTTTCTTCTACTGGCCCAAATTTGAAATCCTAATTATTCCACTTAGTATAAATGAAGAGTATGCTGGGAATCGAGGAGAACTATTAATGACACTACCAAGATAGTACATCATCTTAAGCCAATAAATAAGTAGAACATAAGCCTTTTCTTATGTGTCTTGGTAGAATGACTGCCTCAATAGATGCCCATGGGAACAATTTGTAGTTTTAGAGATTCTCCTATGGTCTGTTGCAGAGATACATGAAGATGTGGATTGAAATTCATGGAAATAAATGGCAGGCTTCCACTCATACTTGGAAAGCCCTGCAGAAGGCTTGGAGCCATTTTCTAAAGAATCAAGGGAGGACTATTTTTCCCCCTATTAGTGGATTAAATGGCTGCCTTCTTGTTCCGAGTCTGGCTACTCATCTCTGCTGCCAGCAGCATTTATTGTGGGCACCTCAGCAACTCAGGGAAATTTCCTGGGTCTTTATCTGCAAAAGACACTATGAGCATTTATATTTGTTCCTAAACCATTTGGCAGGGTAAAATTGTAATGAAGGCAACATTTGTCTTTGGAGCTCTCAAATCTCTCAGGGCCTTTCTCTTTTCTCTCTCCCGTGCCCTTCAACCTATGTCTCTTTCTTTTGTAGGTTTACTCTGAGCTAACTGTGATCTAATCTTTGCTAAGGAATGATCTAATAGCAATTTAAGATGCTACCCTCCCAGGGACATTTTCATTTTCATAGGAGAATCTTTTAGCCTGAAGAACCTTCAATACCCAAGGGATTGGATTTTGAAGGAAAGAATTTAATAGTGGAATTTTAGGTGTTCAGAGGGGAGAAGGAAACTCTTGATGTCTTTGTGGACAAATGGACTTGAAGCCAGAAAACTCACTAGAGGATAAAACTAGGAACAATGGCTAAAAATGCACAGAATCTGATTTCCACTCCTTGGGAGGAAATCTTCCTAAGAATTGGAGCTGTTCCAGAGTAGGAGGGAATATTTTAGGAAGGCCTTCACAGAGACACTGGATCATCACTTTTAGGGGATGTTACACAGGAAATCTCTGTAGGCATGAGTTGCCTTGGATGGTAAAAAAGGGTCCTTTCAAATCAGAGATTTTATGATTCTGTGACCTGCATTCTAGTTCCACTTGCCATTTATACAGTTTAACTGCAAACAAGTCATTATATCTCTCCCTAAGTTTCTTCATCTCTAAAAATGAGAGGCAAAAATAATGAAAAAAAGCAACAACAAAACATTTTAAAAGGGAAAAAATAAGATGAAGGGGTTTAGACTAAATGATAATGCCCTTCTAGTTCTAAATCATAGTCATTGGATTGAGTTCATCTATTCAAGTCTTTTTGTTTTCTAGACAAGTATACTGGATTCCATGGAGATACAATGATTCTGCCAAGGTAGAAACATAAAATGATTTTCTTATGGTCTTTCTACAAAGGTGGAAGAGCCATGATTTGAACACAGGTCCTTTGTCTCCAAATCTATCGCTATTTTATACTGCACTGCTTCTAAGGTTCTAGAAAGTGAGGATTTTTGTGTGCTTTTGACTTGTGATTTCATAAATGCAGTGACATGCTGCTACCCTTTTCTTTATAAGAAACTCCTTCTAACAATCTAAAGTAGTAGCACTTCAGCAATTTATAATCTTAGAATGTTGTTCAGGAAACTAGAAGATTGAATAACTTGCCCAGGGAAACAAAGCCACTACAAATCAGAGGTGGGACTTGAAACAAGGTTTTTCTGTTGACAAGACAAACTTTCTCTTCACTGCACTATGATATACCCTTTGATCTAGTGACACCAGACTGCTCCTCCTCTGCTCAGACTTACTGACCTTCCTGGCTTCCTTCAAGTCCCACTTTCAACAGGAACTTTTCCCCAACCTCTCTTAATTCCAGGGCCTTCCCTCGGTTAATTATTTCCTGTTTATTCTGTGTATAGTTTGCTTTGTATATATTTGTCTACATGTTGTCTTTCCTATTAAATTGTAAGCTCCTTGAAGACAAGAATTGTCTTTTACTTCTTTTGTATCCCAGCACTTAACACAATTTCTGACATGTAATTGGCACTTAATAAATGTTTATTGATTGAGTGACTGATTATATTCCTATGGAAAAGGGATAGAGACTTGATGATTTGGGGGAAAAGTAGGGCTTCTTGAGAAACATAATGCTCTGACTCCTCTCACAGTTGGTGATTCTGCTATTCCTGGACTTCTTTGTACTCTTTTAGTTATAGTAAGTGGCTAACCAGCTACCTATTCACTGTGGTGCTGGTGAAGCCAGGAAAATAATTTTCTTGCTGAGTATGGTTATCTAGATTCAGAATTGGAACCTGGTTTATAGCAATTTACTTTTCCAAGGCCTAAAACTATATATGGAGCATTAAAAAAAGTCTAAAGATGTTTTTATGCTGAAATTTCTCCTTCTGGAAAAGAAGAGGGTAAATTTTATTGGTGACAAGTGTAGTTAAAAATAAATAAGGGGATGATTTTATTATGCTCATTGTGGTTACTAATATTCATCCTTCTCTCACATCCTATTCCATTTTAGTGCATTTTATCCTTTCAGAGTCTAAGTCTTGTGACAGGCATTAGGTAAATGATTAAATGGGCTGAGATTTATGGGAAATGGAAAAGCAACTAACCAAAAACAAAGAAATTACTTCAGGTTAAGTGTTATGCATGATGTTGACTGTGTGTCCTTTCCAGTTGCTGAATTACATTCAAGTGCATAATTTGTTTCCTTGTGCTCTCCTCAGTGAGATGGGCATAGTTGTAAATCTTTTCAGGAAAAGGAAAATGCCCTTTTAATAAAGGAACCCACAAGTTCTGTGCCTTTAAAAAGAAATAGAACAATCTCTTTTTCTAAGAAAGCCTTTATAGGGATTGTGGATTCATAGGTTTTAACTGGAGATATAGAGACCCTATGAATCTGGATAGGAAAAAAATTACATCCATTTAGTTAATTTCCTTAAATATTTTATTTTTTACATTTTTATACTAAGCATGCTTGGGCTCTTTCTCTCAAAGTTAAATCTCTGACATGTACTCAGGATTCTAGGATATGCTAAAAGATTTGTGGGGTGTCTAATTTCAACTGCCATTTGCTTGAACCCCAACTGACTGTGTTCTTCCACAATTGTTTGGGACTGGTGACACAAACCATTCAATTTAACTAATTAACATCAATTAGCTTATACAAATTGATGTTTACTTTGAAATTATAGCAAATGTTTTACTGGCAGGTTGGACACATGTTCTGTTCTATTCCACCTCCATCTCTAGAGGGAGCAGGCTCAATTTAGTTCAATCTCTATAAAGAATTGATTCAATCAAGTTAAAGTCTAATGGTACCACTGCCAGATGAATTATTGTCTCAGCTACCCCTGAGGAAGAGTCATGAAAGTCACTCCTTGCTCCTCAGGGTATTCATTCTGGGCTGACTACACAACTTCTGTTGTATTCTAACTTCTAGATTCCCAGATTCCTGGATTCTGGAGGCTTGTTCTCCTGATCTTTTGAAAATCACAAGATTGGAGCACCCAGATTAATCTCTTTCCCCTGATGTTAAGGAAAAAACACTAAATTTAAAAGAAACCTTGTTTTTATTCTGAGGAAGGATCCATGGACTTCAGCTGACTGACAAGGGGGTCTGTGATGCCTCTAAATTGTTAATTTTAGAGTTAGGAAGAACCTTAAAAATCTAATCCAATCTTCACATTTTACAAAAGAAAAGTGAGACTTGGAGAAGTAGAAATGACTTACTGAAGGTCTCACAGGAAGCAAATGGCACACCTGGGTTTGATTCTAGGTCATCTGGCTCGAAAAAAGAGGATTTGATAGACATTTCCCTTGGGATTCTGTGTGTGCTTATTTCTCACTCAGTCTTCCAAAGGCCTCTCATTATTTGTGAATTTTTTTTGTAGCCAAAGATAAACTTGATTGTATTGAAATTTATGAAGTTTTTATTTTCTTTTACCCATCTAACTTTTCTGAGACTCAGTTTCCATATCTCTAAGGCAAAGATAATAGTATTTGTTCTATCTACCTGACAGTGTTGTTGTTAGGATTAGATGAGATAATGCAAGTTAATTACCAATAGCCCAGAGGAGACTCATCCAGTCAAGAGATTCTGACTTGAGGTTTAAGAAGTTTGAGTTCACCCAAAGAATAGTAATCAGAATTTATTTTCTACTTTCTGGCTGAGTAGTCAAATGAGATAATATTTGTAATATTTAGCATAGTGTCCAGCACATAATAGGCACTTAATAAATGTTTATTCTTTCCCCTTGTTTTCCTTTTAATCACATCTTTCCCACCTCCACAGTTCTTGGGAAAATATCTTAAAATAAAGCCGAGGGATAGCTAGTATCTAGGGCATTCTCCTAAAAAAAGAGTGAAGAGTTGGGGCCTCTTCTTTTTCTTTTAACCACCATATTCTATTTATTTATTTAATTAATTTTTTCCCGCTAGGTTATACATGTATTATCACACAAAACAGATTGTATGTTATTCATTTCTGTAAATTAATAATCCTATAAAACCCAAACCCCAAAACATATACCCATATAAACAAGTGATAAATCATATAATTTCATCTGCATTTATACTCCAATAGTTCTTTCTCTGGAGGTGGGATAGTATTCATTTTTCATAAATCTCTCAGAATTTTCTTGCATCATTATTTTGCTGTTAGTAGCAAAGTCCATCACATTTGATTGTTCTATAATATTTCAGCCACTATGTATAATATTCTCCTGGTTCTGCTTATTTCACTCTGCATCAGATCATGTAGGTCTTTCCAGTTCTTTCTGAAATCATCCTGCTCATCATTCCTTAAAGCACAATATATATTCCATCACCATCATATGCCACAATTAGTTCAGCCATTCCCCAATTTAGGAACATTCTTTTAATTTCTGATTCTTTGCCACCACAAAAAGTGCAGATATAAATATTTCTGTACAAACAGGTCCTCTCTGATTTTTTAGGATCTCTTCTTGAAAAATATCCAATATATAAAGTAGGTATCAGGTGTAGGGAAGCTTTTGGGGAATGAGGAATGGAATGTTTAAAACATAAAAGACATAAATGTAACAAATATTTAAAACATGAAACAATAATTTGTCACCTATCAATAGAGATAGTCAACTTTTTAAAGATTTGTCAATAGCTGTATTAAATTTACTACATATATGTACTATCTATGCAGTTCACACATGTACCTTCTCAATCCTTTTAATTGCATCATTCTTCTAGTGATTTCTCCTGGTGGTGGTATATCTTTTATTTCAATAAATGCTGTAGCTGTAGGAAGCACTCCTGCTGGGCAGCTTTCACCAACTAAAGAATTCCTGACCACTTGAATTCAAAAGATTGTCACCAGAGTTTGAAATATGAATTTCTCAGGATTGTTATTCAGTGATCAGGGGTCAGAGAAAGAAACACAAAACAGAATAGGCAGCCAGGGATTTAAAGGTCCCCATCTCAGGTTTACCTAAGTACATATTCTCATTGTCATGTAATCCTCCTACCAGCTAATGTCTATGGAGAAAGCTAACAGGCTATATCTCATCAAAAAGGCCACATTGAAAGAGCATAGGAATAGCTCTTTGCTTCTTTGAGTTCATAGAATGAATGGGTCCTGACTCAGTTACCTTTGAGTTCATAAAATGAATGGGTTTTCCTGGCTCAGTTCTCTTTGACCCGATTTCAGTTCCCAAGGAGCAGTATGGGACTATTTCATCATTTAAAAACTCAAATATATGCCTTTCAATAAGAAGAAACCTGATCTTCTTAACAAAGTGCATGTGCCTGATTTCATTACTCCTATCTACTTACAGCCAAAATTCTAGGTATACTTGAACTTTTCTGGGTGGGGGCCTCTCCCCCAATACAGTGTGAAATTCTTGATACTTTTTTACCCCCTATACTTCTTATCCATGTCTTTCCTAAAATTCTTCATATCAGATTCTTCTAGTCTCTCTGGATCTTACCCTGGCTCTTTTAATATCTCAGGGATACCAATTTAGCAGATGGGCCATCATCTGTTGTCTCTCATTCTTGCTGCATGATTGGCCCATCAGATTTTCTCATTCTATGTATCCTTGAAAATACTTTTTATACAACTTCTCTCATGCATGTCATTGCTAGCAATAAGCTCAACCTATTCATGCTCATTATGCATCAATCAATTAACCAATAATCAACTGTTGATTAAGCATCACTAAGAACCAGGCACTTTACTAGGTGGGATGATGCAAATAGGGAGAAAGCAATTTCTATTGGGAAAAAAGCTAAATTCTGAAGTCTCTCACAATGCTCTCAAGGAATCTTTCTAGTTCTGTTATATGTTTTTCCCTTCCTGAATTCTATACTTTAGCCAAACTGGTTTTCTTGTTGATCCTCATGTTCAATGCTCCATCTTTTAACTATATGCTTTTGCTATCATCCATAATTAGAATACATAGAATGCCTTTACCTTCTCAACTTCATTTCTTAGAATCTTTAATTTCCTCTTATTAATTTCAAACACCACTTTGAATTAATACTTCTTCATCTTCCTTGATTAGTGACCCCGCTTCAAAGCTGCTAGTGCCCTGTGTCCCAAAATTATCTTGCATTGAGTTTGTGTAAATTCTGAATATACAGATTTATGAATATGTTTTTATAGGCATGTATTGAGTATAGACTAAATGGGGCCTGGCCTACACTCAGTGAACATCTCTAGTTGTGTATAAGTTTCTGGATTTTTAATGTTTTCTTTATATTCCCAGGACCTGGTATATTATAGGTACTTAACAAATTATTGTCAATTGATTGGTCTTTCTTTTGCTCATTGGATTACTGATTATTTTGATTTTTGTGGAATCAAACATTTTATGATTCCATATAAAATCACTGGGAGAATATTTTCATTAAAGATGTAGGCTTTTGTGGCAAGGAAGAGTTTGGTGGCAATGGAACCACTACATAATTTGTTAGATGTAATCTAGCCCTATTTCTTACTACTCTTCAGTATTGACCCCAGTACATTGTTCATATACAATGCCTATGACTGTATTGTTTTATCAATGAACTACTCATGCGGTTGTATGTGCCTACTGAGCAATCTGATCTGTTTTCCAGTGTGGATAGTGAAAGTGATACCAAAGTTCAGAAGGTGGATTTAAATGAGGGGACTTATAAGATTGAAATAAATATCTGCAAATAGAAGCCTTTGGAGTTTAAAGCCATTAATGAAATATCCATACTTTGTTTTCTACGAAGGCCATCTTTAGCATCACAGGTGAGCAGTTATCTATATCTTACTTACCTGGTGGCAGTACTTTGCCAGTAGAGAACGATGTCATCTCTGTACTTATATTTGTCAAGGTCTTATATAATTCCATCATATTGGTGGAAGATAAACTGTTTGAGAAGAGCTTTCAAGGTTTCATTTTATTTTTTAAGTGAATTTTTTAAACAAGTTCAATAAACAATAGACAAAGCAGGAGCTTATCCTGTTGGTAAGCTTCATGAGGGTGAAGATGTGGCCTGATGTTGGAAATCATCTGTGAATACCTGCCAGTCTTTTTCTCAGCTTTTCATCAATGATTTCTATTAAAACTTGTATAGACCATTCTCATGAGGATTTTACATATGAGTAGAAGTCTTTTTGGCCATCCTTTTTGTTGCCTTTTATTTTTGAGGGAGGAGCATCATCTTTGATTTATTCTATCCTTTTGGGCTTTAATTCCTTTAAGTTCCTGAAAAACATATTATCTCTAAAATAGCTATGATTATGTACAGCTGTTCTTCCTAACTCCATTTTCATATGTGTTAGAGGGAATACAATATGTTCTTAACTTAATTAAGGATAAATATAAAATCAACACAGTGAAACAAGGGGGTGTAATCAATTGGGTGGATCAGAAAAGACTTCTTAAAGGAAGTTCCACTTGAGCTGAGCTTTTAAAGGAGTTAGGAGTTCCAAGATGTGGAGGTGATGGAGGAGAGAATCATAGACATGTAGTAATGTCTGAACAGAGACACAGGAAGGAAATAGAATGATGTGTACAACAAACAGCAAGTAGACCAATTTGGCTGGAATACAAAATAAAAGGAAAGTGGGGACAGGAAGAATAATGTATAATTACCTGGTAAGGAAGATTAGAACAATTTAGAAATAGCTTTAAATGCCAAAAGTGTATGCATTTCCAGAAGACTCGAGCAGGGAAATGACATGGTTAAATCAACACTTTAGAAATATCATTTTGGTAGCTGTGTAGAAGGTTGATTGATATAGAGAAATATTAGATTCAGAAAAAAATTGGGAAAATATTGCAAAAATCTAGGTGAGAGACTAATGTGGCCTAACCTAGGGTG
The DNA here is from genome assembly GCF_016433145.1 of Gracilinanus agilis. Taxonomy (NCBI): domain Eukaryota; kingdom Metazoa; phylum Chordata; class Mammalia; order Didelphimorphia; family Didelphidae; genus Gracilinanus; species Gracilinanus agilis. Next base: position 243,236,512 of record NC_058130.1, read on the forward strand.
GTTGTGATATGAATATAAAGAAGGGGACTGATGTAAGAACTAATGAGAAGGTAGAGTAAATTAGCTTGAGCAACTGATTGAATATGGAGTAAAAGTAGTGAAGGGTAACTTCGGTCTCAATTATGACTACTAGGTTTTGAATTGACTAAAAAAATGTTATTCCCCTCAACAGAGATAGGGAAATTAAGAGGAAGGATGTGTTTAGTGGAGAAAATAATGAATTTGGCTTTTGATATTCCTACTTTCAGATGTTTACGGAACATCTAGGTATATAGCCAGCAATTGCAGATGCTGGGGACTAGATATCCAGAGAGATGAGTACTGGGTATGCAGATTTTGAAGTAAGTGAAAGGAATACTTGTAGGTTATGACAAGATCAATGGTATTTCCATCCTTGTGTGTGACTGAGATGCAGTGATGTTATACCAGTGTTGGTAAAAGTTTTCAATTTCACGTGTCCAAACTGCAACTTCAGGCTATCTGTGAGGCCCCTGCATTATCCAAGAGAATAGAGGGAGGAAGTGCTCAATCTGGGCAGCTGGACAGAGGGGCAGGGCATGCAGAAAATGTCCTCAGGTGCTGGGAAGGGGGGAACAGAGCAGGTCCCCAGTGCCAGCTCTGCATGTGTGCCAATACTTCACCAAATTGGTATAGATTGTGGGGTGTACAGTTGAGGAGACTGATGAACTGAAAGCATGGATACTTGAGCATCTATCAACCTGTAAATGGATATCTGAAGCTTAAGGTTCCAAATTAGGCTAGACATAAGAGCTGAGCCAGATATTAAACTCCTTGAGAAAGAATGATATGATTATCTTCCTTATCTATGCTTTTCTTCTTGATGATCTCATCTACTCCCATGGATTTTGTTTTCTCTTCATTGAAGATTTCTAAATCTCTAGGTCCAACTATAATTTCTTGAACTCTAGTTCTCTATCACCAAATGCCTGCTACACACAACCTCTTTGATGCTCCATCAGCATCTGAAACTTATTGAGTCTAAAATGAAATATTACTTATTAGTCCACTCCCTTCCCCTCCAAAATACCCCCCCCACACACACACACCTACCAAGCCTATAGCTTTCATGCCTATAGCTACAACCCAACTCACTTTTCCTGTCTAATCAAAATATCTCACAAAATGGTGTTCCTTCTTATCTTCCGGTAAGATGATGGTTGATGATGCTAACTTTGTCACTTCCTTTATTTACCCCTCAAAGGAGAATATATAAACTGTCTTTGCATTTACCTCCACTTCTGTATCTCTAATTCTTTCATTTATAGCAAAATTGTCCATTTGGAGGCATTTCCATTTCTTGTGTATTAACTTGTGTTATTGGACAAAGATCACAAGTTGAATGTCAGAAGTTAAATTAAACTGCATAGATAGACTAGAAAGTTCTGCTTAACTCCTCCTTCTGCATTCTTTTATGTCACTTTGCTACCCTCTCTACAGAAATGGAAAAGGGACCCTAGAAGACTGAGAGCCATTTTGTATTTGCTTTTCTGTTGCATGAATTTCTTTGTACCTCAAAAGCAATATTGTTTGGTGAATAGCTTCCTGGCAATTAGCCTCTCTGTACTTAGTCTAGTGTTCAGATAAATACTTAGATGAGACTTTCTGATCCAGAAGAGCCTATATCCTGCTGACATATCCTTTAATGAGGCACTAGAATAGGACTCTTTGAGCATATATAGATAGATAGAGCATGCATTAAGCATATTCTACCTGTGAAGCACTGTGCTCACGATAACCACCCTTGGGATCTTACTTTCAAATGACGGAAGATAATGTATAAAGGTGAGCTGAAAAATGGCAATGGGAGGGCCAGGAGGTGGCTAGAATAGAGGAAAAGAACAATACAAAAACAAAAGTTAGCTAATACTAAATGTGAGCTTTTAGTTGGATTTACATACAAGTCTATTTGATATAGACCCTTTTTGGATTTTCCCTCTCTTGTTTCATTATCTCATAGCTGCTACAAAACCTCCAGAGTGGCCTTGATGTCTCTAGATCTAGGTTTTAGCCCCATCTCCATTTGATCTTTTTCTTGTAAGTACTGAAGTGTTTTTTTTTCTTTTAGTAATCTTGAGTCAGACTTATTGGTTGATCTCAGATTCTCCTAGTCAGTCAATAAGCATTTATTGTGAAGATCATAGGATTAAAGAATTTAGAGAAGGGACCTTAGAGGCCATCAAATCTAAACTCTTCATTTATAGATAAAAGAAACTAAGACTCAGAGAAATTGTTATCTGTCTTGCATCACATAATGAGTGTCCAATTTGGGATTTGCCCCCAATTCTTCTTGATGCTAAGTCTAGTACCCCAACCATTATGATTTTCTTTCCTTGTACTTCTTTCTGGTTACCTTATTCTTCATTTCATCCCAAACGTGAGAGGCAGAAATATCCTTCTATGCAGTCATTCTGCATTTTGATAGTGTGAGTTCATCTTTGGCATGGAGACCACCCCCTGCTTTCAAATAGGTAGTATTTTGGGAGAGTAAAAAAAAAAGACAATATGCCTGACTCTACAGCTTAGAGCAGGACTGAACTATAAGGATATGTTTGGTATCCGAAATGATGCTTTAGCAAAGCTGCAATACCTACCTCTTGCTACTGTTCTCATCTAAAGCCCTTTAGAGTATTATTTTTTTCAGCTTCAGTATATTCATTCTCAGTTTCAACTAATACATTCTCCTTGATTTGATTCTTCTTAAATATCTGCTGGGGGTGGGGGAGATGACCTTAAGTCAGTAGCCATCAAGTAAAAAGACTTATCCACAGTTTTGTTGTATAATGACTTATGGTATCTCTGCTGGAATCCTTTCCCTTTTTATGTTCTCTAGCAGGTATTATTAGAGAGCTTTATTCTTGATATCACTTTCCAGTCCCTCCACATTGAGATTTGAAAAAGCAGTACTCTAAAGAGATGTAATGAATGATACAAGCAATAATAAGCCCTGGAGAGCTTCTGTTTGTCCTTTCTTTGGAAGCTCTCATGTGCAGAGTTAGCCCTTTAGGAAGGTTATAGATCAGAAGAGGTCAGCAGCCAGAAAAAATACTGAGAATAACTAGCAGGGCCAGATAGAATTTCTAGTAAAGTAATCCCTAGAGTTTAGCTAATTCCCACAAGGTCATCTCTTGTTTCTTCACATATGGATGGGGCACTGTGCCAAACAATGAGCTAACATTTCACACAGAATTCTGTAAATTCATTAATTTTGAGCAGACTAAATGTTAGCGAGGTTAAACTATTCATTATCCAGCATGCAGGGTCTTTGTAAGTGCCTCGAATTTCTACAAAAGCACTGTCAAGATCATGACCAAGTTATTTCTGTCGCATTGCTCATTTCCATTCTTCAGTGTTGATGCTCTGTTCATACCTGTAATTTCTTCAAGTGATTAAGGCTACATGTTGCTACTTGTGGAATTAACATTTCCTTCTCTGTCATTTCTGGTGTTTTAATGGTCTCTTCTTCTTAATGATCATTTACCACCGTGGTAATGAATTTGGCATCACTTAGTTCTTCCTGAATTTTCTGATCGTTGGTGTAATATATCAGCTGATTAAGGGCAACTTGTGGCTGTTTTTCAGCTACTGCATGTATGAGTTAATGCATAAGATATTCTTCTTTCCATCTTGGTTGACTCTTCACCAAAGAATGTTCATTTCTCACTAGCTGGCCATAATAGTTGCCCCACTTTCTCCAATTCTTTTTCTTCATCCTCACAGGCATAAAACTCTCATTTGAGGTTTTACATATATATTGGGGAGGGGTAGTATTCTCTTTAGTATAGAATATTCAACCTTAATTTAGTAAGGCTTGGTTTTGTTATTAACTGTATGACTTCAGGTATGTCACTTAAACTTACCATGCCTCAATTTCTTCATCTGTAAAATGGAGATAATAAAAACTAAAGATTTGTTGTATGCCTTAAATGAAATAATACATTTTGAGCTCTCTATAAAATCTAAAGTATAAGGTGAAGATCTGTGATTTCATTGGTTTGGAGGACCTCCTCTACCATTCTTGCCTGTCTGTACTTTGTGTGGAACTTATATCCTTAGGCAATTGTCTAGAACACCTAGAAGATAAAGGCCTTGCTCAGAGTAACAATGCCAGTATGTATCAGAGTTCTTCCAGGCTCCAAGGTCAGCTTTCTAGCCAAAATGACACCTTATTTCTTTGTTAATGTTATTATTATTGATTCTCAGAACGTTACAAGAAAGTTATTTTTAGGGATAGGCTATTTATTGCTGATGGTGCATTAAAGTCATAAATACTTCAGCAGCACCATACTATGACCCTGATATTTGGGGTGGGGGTAGTTTTTTTTTGGAACTTCTGACTCATCATCAGAGCATGACATGTTGTATATTGCTAGGTACAGAGTAGGTAGGATCAATTGTCCTTTTTGGATCTTTAGGTGGCACTCATAGCTACTATGGTATTTTATTCCACAAAAAAAACTAGATATTCCATTGCTCACCCTGGCAAAAATGCTATAGAAGTTCTTGCTTTCTATGGTTCTCAGACCTTCTATCCTTCCAGTTCCCATAGTGAGAACTAGCTATCTGGGAAACAAATTATTGCTTGTTTATCCAATCAGATATCAATTCTCAGGCTCCCATCTCTGGCAATCTTCTCTTTTTCCCCCTGAATTTGCCAGATGTCTTTGCCATGATAAGTTGTTTTTCCCCAGTGTTGGACGTAGTTAATTGTATGCAATGCACTTATTCTTGGCTTTTAATTGCTAAAAAACAAAATTAATACATAATAGCAACAAAGCAATACATACTAAAAGAGAAGTGGCTATATGCCTCTTACCTCTCAAAAACTATGTAATCCCCAAATGGAACATAAACAATTCTGAAACCTGGAGTTCTAGGAAATGCACAGATTGTGTTTGTTTAATTTGTCATAGCTATTCTCATGGGTCTGGACAAAGGAGCGCATGCAATACTGGCTAATTGCCATTCAATGATAGACTCATTCCACCAATAGTGCCATTCGTTAGCTGAAGATCCAGGAATTCTCAAAGAAATCTAGATCCGGAATCTTGACTCCTCTTTCATTTGAACATACACTGGAGAGATGGCAAGAGCTCCCACTTTCAGTGCTTTTATTGCCTCTAGGTGTCCAGTGGTTGGCGAGTATCCTTGAGCTCTTCTCACCTCATCCTTCATAGAGCAGGAGTGGTCCCAAGGGCTAGAGCCTATGTAATGCTTCCATGCTGCAAATGGCAGTCTTGATCATTGCCTCTTTCTGCTGCTGTCATTTCCGGTGACATATTTCTCCCACTCTTCCTTCCTAAAATCAAAGTCCTATTGCTCCTCCTTCTGGAGTGAGAGGGGTGCTACACTTGTTATATATAGTGAGATATTTTATATTGGAATTTAATCTTTCTCGAAACAACTACTCAATTTTAAATTGACTATAGATTTTTTCGAGGTTTGTAGATTCAAGTAACACATTCATAGTATATGTTCCAGATGGTTTTTGGATGTTAAAGTCAATTGAATTTAATTCAGCAAATTTTTATTACATGCTTATTATGTGCCACAAATTCTGCTAAATGTTGAGGATACGGAAACAAGAAACAATAAGTTCTTGCCCTCAGGGAGCTTAAAAACAAAACACAACTTTCTTTTATTAATGATAATTTTCCACTTTCCTTTTCCAGAAATAGGGTACAAATATCATACTAATGGTAATTTGCTGGCAATATGATAGAATTATTAAGGGAACAATGGAAAGTTAGCGAAAAGTGAGATAAGGACATGGAAAGGATGGGTCTGACAAAGGTATGAGGGAGTTTATAATGATAGTCAGGGAAGGAGGCTTTATCCTAGGCAGCCTATAACTCACAGCTATTCTGAGTGGAGTTAATAGACAGTTGATTATCACACCGTTCATAGCAGCAACAGTAAATTTAATTATCAATTTCAAAGATAGAGATAGGGGACAGAGAAGATGGCATGTAGCCAAAGTGGGAGGGAAGCAGATGGTGAGTCATTTGTCATATCTGATCATCAAGGTAATGGTTGTTAGAGTCCTGGGACCTGACTAGTAATAGAGGTTTGAAACATATTTGGGGATTTCACTCTCAAGCCAAATCATCTCCACACCAAGGCTCACTCCAATTGTTAAGTAACTCCAGGATAAGAAAGGGTTCCGGAAAGTCTCTGGTCCTGGATTAATGGACAGTTTGGAGATGAAGATGCAACAGGGCAGATGATGAGAGTCTGGTCCTAACTACTGTTTAAGGTAGTGAGTGATAGAAGCTGGATCCTGTTATCTGGTCCTCAGCTAATTGATTAATTTTAAAGCAGTCATGAGTGGGGAGAGGGGCTTACTTTTCTGTTTGGTTTCTTTCTTGAAATATATCTAGTAGCTGCTTTTTAGGTGACATTTTAAAATCTGGAGCCAGTGAAAAGAAAGGCACTGCTGGTTAATTGTTGCTATTTTTGAGTTCTTTCTTTCTTTCTTTTTTTTTCTTTCTTTCTTTCTTTCTTTCTTTCTTTCTTTCTTTCTTTCTTTCTTTCTTTCTTTCTTTCTTTCTTTCTTTCTTT
>NC_058130.1:243243455-243286091 GCF_016433145.1 Gracilinanus agilis
CCTTCCTTCCTTCCTTCCTTCCTTCCTTCCTTCCTTCCTTCCTTCCTTCCTTCCTTTCTTCCTTCCTTCCTAACTCTTACCTTCTGTCTTGGAATCAATACTATGTATTGGTTCTAAGGCAAAAGAGTGGTAAGGGCTAGGCAATGAGGGTTAGGTGACTTGCCCAGGGTCACATAGCTGGGAAGTGTTTGAGTTCAGATTTGAACGTAGGACCTCCTGTCACTAGGCCTGGCTTTCAATTCAATTCACTAAATAACCCAGCTGCTCCCTTAGTATTTTCTATAGCTTTCAAGTCTCAGGTATTCTCACTCTCTGTATCCAAATCTGCAAGTAAAAAACAACTTGTATTTCTGCTGTGGATTCAATGTTTTATTTAAGTCCTCAGTGTATTAGATTCCAACTATAAGAATTTCCTTCTTTTGAGGGAGCCAAGTCATTGAATGGTGAGGAAATAAACCTAAAGTTTTACCTCCAAGGTTGTGCTTTTAATGAATTATTTAATTGGGCATTTCCCTCTCCTTCCCCTTATCTTACTTACTTGGAAGGAGCTCTGTAGTGTTGGCATTAAGAACTCTCTAAAAGACAAAGCCATAGATTATTCTTATCATCAAAGAGGGTACTCACATTGGAGTGTAGTCATAAGCATTGTTCTGAAATAGCTCTATTGCTACTTTTGTGTTCTCAAGGCCAAATATCTTGAAGCTCTCTGACACAGAAAGAGGACAAAACATAATGTAAGAGAGAGGAAAAGTGAAAAAGAACAGGAAAAGGGATCTCATATGAAATTGTCACTTTCTATTCATGATGCTTATGGAAGGAAATCTCCTAAATGCACAGTGCTATGTTCTTTAATGCTTTCACTGAAGGGCATATTCATTTGGTTGGATAACTTTTTTATTAGGAATACCTAGATCTTTTTAAGCATTAGTAGACAGAGTGCTAGGAGTCCAGAACTGGCAGGTCAGTCTCTGATACTTTATATTTATGTAACTGTGGGGCCAATCACTAAGTCTCACTTACCTCACAAAGTTGTTGAGGGACTCATGTAATAATGTATCTAAAATGCTTTACAACTTTTAAAGAATGATAAAATGTTTATCTTGTTATTGTTATAGCTGCTGCTGTTGCGAGTCAATAAGTACCTAATTTGTACCAAGCACTTTGATTAAGTGATAGGAATAATAATAAAAAAAAAGACAAGAACAGATCTTGGTCTCAAGGAACTCATGGTATAATGGGGGAGACAACATGCAAAAATTTATGTATAAACAAGATAAATACAGGATAAAGTGGAGATAATCTCAAAGGAAAAGCACTAATATTAATGAGGATCAGAAATTAATTCTTGCAAGGTAGTGGGACTTTATCTGAGACTTGAAGAAAGCTAGGGAAACAAGGATGTGGACATGAGGAGGGAGAGAGTTCCAGGGAAAATTCCCAGACCTGAGAGATGAATTGTCTTTGGGTAGAAAACAGTAAAGATGCCAATATTACCGAATCCCAGAGATTGCATTATTACTGTTCTTGGATTAGATATTCACTTATAGTTTGGGCCAAGCACCCAAACTTTGTAGCATTTTCTTTCCTCATTGACGAATGTAAGAAGGAGGTGCTATGGAACTAAGTATTTTGAAAAATGTGACAGTCTCAGGGACAATTGGATTTCTACTCTGGTTCTCTTCCATATGGAATTGGAAAAGTCATTGAACTTATTTCCAAACTCCAATTTATCATTGTGTAAATGCTCATCTAACCACACATAATGGTTACTACATACCTTAAATTTTAGGCTTCTTAAGAACAAAAAATATCACTTATTTCGCTTTTTTATACCCATTGCCTAGCACAGAGCCTCACTTTTAGTGACATTTTAGTAGACATTTAATACAAGTACCTTGAATCGATTAAATTATGGAGGAAAATGGCAGAGTTGCTTTTTGAGTAATAAAATTATACATTGTTGTATAGAATCTTACAATTTTTTAGATCTGCAAAGAACCCAAGATATTAGCTAATTCAAGACCTAACAATCAAAATCTGAAACACTGTTGTTTGCCTTAGCATTAACTAAAACATCATATTTAAGTCCAAACACCAGCCGTTTATTTTTAGCAAGAATTAGAGTGTAAATGTAATGAGTAAAAAGGTTACCAATTTTAGAGGTAATAAAAGATAAATCAATAGTATTGTACTTATAAACTGAGTATCCAATTGCACAAAAGTTTATTATATCTATTATGTTCAGGAAACATTGCTAAAGTTGCTGCAAGATAAAAAAAATACATAAGAAAAAGAAAAGGATACATTCTAAGAGTTTAGAATGAATTAGGGAAGATAAGATTACTAATCAAATAAATGTAATGCAAAATAGAATAAGATTAGTTCATAGAAGAGATGTGAATAAAATACAATTGGAATTCATAAGGACTGTCTGTCCTAAAGAAGAGAAAAACTTCATTGGGGAGGATTTGTGAGGGTAGATAGGATAAGTAATATTAATATGGCAGCTAAGTGATATAGTGGATAAAGTGATGGATTTGGAGTCAGGAAGACCTGAGTTTAAATTCTCTTTCTCTCTTTGCATGATACTGGGCATGTAATTTTGAAGTTCTTGGATCTTCAGTTTATTCTCCAGAGCATCAAAAGTTACTGAGGAAAATGGGGCCTGTAGAAGAAGAGGCTGACTTCAGAGAAAAAACCAAAAACAAATTTTTTTTTGAAAGAGAAAAATATTAGAAGATAAAAATCATAGTATGTGGGCAAAGGTCTATTGACCAAATCCTGGAAGAATAGCTGAGACAAATCTGCCAAAATGGAGTCAGAAAACAACAACATAAGACAAAAAGCAGTTACAAAATTCATTAAAGGACCTATGTGGGCGTATCGACTCCTTGTACAGTCTTAAAATTGATCATCTATTCTGTTTCTGCTTCTCCTATCTATAGTTTTGATACTTTGAAATTTGAAACCATGACTTAGCTACTTCCTTGTTCTGAAATTTCCTTGGCACCTTGGAACAACATGATATCTAAAAAAAAAAGAAGGGCCTAGGCTGGTGTTCCTTCATTTCTCTACTTCCTTTCTCCAACCTCAACCCTCTTCCTCACTATGAGATTCACAGTTCCCTTTTATGTGATGTCTTCCTGCATTAGAATAAGCTTCTGGAGGGCAGGGATATTTTATTTTTTGGATCATATTTGAAAACCCAGCAGCGAGAGTAGTGCCAGGCACATAAGTGGGCCTCTAATAGATTCTTGTTGTCTAGCTATATCTAGACTCCCTCACATTCTTTAGAGCTAATCCTTCTTGTTATATGCTAACTCTCCTCTCTTCTCTGAGTCCATTCTTTTTGTTATTTAAGCATGTTCAGAGATTTCTTGCATTGTTATTTCAGGTTTCTTCTAAACTGTTATAATTAAAACAATTATAGTTCACATTTAGATAGCACTTTAAGTTTTACAAAGCATCCTTTTTATAAAAACCCTATTAGGTAGATACTACAAGTATTATAATAAACATTTTCCAAATAAGAAATGGAGACTCACTGACTAAATTTAGGGACACTAATACACTGTTGTTGAAACTATGAACTGATGTAATCATTTTGGAGAACAATTTGGAATTATGCCTGAAGAGTTACAAATCTGTATATGCCTTTTGACCTACCAATACGACTACTGGGTTTATTTCCTAAAGAGATCAGAGAAAAAGGAAACTTGTGCATTTTAAAATATTTATAGCAGCTTTCATTATGATAGCAAAAAACTAGAAATTGAAGGGCTGCCCATCAGTTGGGAAATGGCTAAACAAGTTGTGCCATATAATTGGAATACCACTGAGCCATAAGAATGAAGAACAGATTAATCTAAAAACAAACATGGAAAGACTCTTGTGAAGCTATTAAATGAGCAGAACCAAGAGAATATTCCACACAGAAATGGAAATATTGCTTGAAGAACAACTTGTATTTGTCCAATTTTAGAAAAAAAATGGATAAGTTAAATAAATAAGGCATGGTTATATATATATATACACATATTTTTTTTTTGTTAAATGATGCCATCTGTAAAGGGGGAAGGAAGAGGGTGTGAGTTACCTGGCATTTTAATGTAACAAATAAATAAATAAATACATTTAAATAGAAAAAGGATTAAATTACAGCACTATCTGTCTTATTGAAGACTTAGGGTGATGTAGCTACTTTATACAAAGATTTGAACTCAGTCTGTTATAAATTCTAGTGAGCAAGCAATGTATCTTCTATCTTTTCAGTAACCCATCATCATATAGTATATTATCATGGCAGGAATTCAGTATAGACATGTTGAATGAAGACAAAGGATTTTTCTATTGGAAATATTAATAATATATAATTACAAATGTGTGATCTCTATCATAATGTGAACTCTTTGAGAGCAGGAATTGTCTTACTGTTCTATTTGTAGAGCCAGTAGTTGGCACATTTCTTTGCACATAGTAAGCACTTAAAATTGCTTTATTCATTCATTCACAATTTTCAAAGGGCTTTTTTTTGTGTGTAATCTTATTAAATTCTCATCACCACATCTTTGAAGTAGCTAAGGCAGGTACTATTATATTAATTTTACATGTGAGGAAACTGTGAAAGACAAGGGTTATAATTTGCTCAAGGTCATATAGATGCTTTATGATTTAGCTAAGATGAAAATCTTGGGCCTCTGATTCTTATCTCTATGCTTTTCTACTGTATTATGCTACTTTTCAATTAATTAATTAATTAAAAATTACATTTTTTTCAGATTGCATGTCAGTACAATTTTTAATAATTGTTTTCTGACTTTTTGTGATCCAAATTTCTCTCTCTCTCCCCACTTTCCTTTCTGCTTCCCCAAAATGACAGATAAAATCATATAGGCTGTATATGTTATTATATAATACATATTTCCACATTTATCATGCTGTAAAAGAAGACACATATCACTTACACTAGAGAAAAATTAATGGAGGAAATAAAGTGAAGAATGGTATACTTCAAAATAGCAGTGGATAGTCTTTTTTAATCAGGAAATCTTTTGAGTTGCCCCAAATCTTTGATTTTCTGAAAATAATGTATTTCACAGATGACATTGTACTTTATTGCTGTTACCGTGTACAATGTTTTCCTAGTTCTGCTCACATCACTTTATATCCCTTCATATAAGTTTTTCCCAGTGATCAACTTGTTTATAATTTATTCAGTCATTCTCTAATTGATAAACATCCCTTCAGTTTCCAGTTCTTTGCCACCACAAAAAGAGCTGTGAATATTTTGGTATTTGATAGAGTTCTCCCCTATCTTTGGCCTCTATGCTACCTTTCTAATCTAACACTTCCCTCCTTAATAGGAACACATTTATGGTCTACATCTCCGTGAAGAGAATGGATTTGCTCCCTTTAAAAAAATACAATGGATTTAGAAACATCAGTTAAACTCTATGTGTTTGATTAAAGAGAAACTATCAGTTATTTTCCACATGGAATTGTTTCTTCCTCTGCTTATAATAAAAGTAGCTCACTAAATAACAAGTTTTCTTTTAGGTGATTTTTTACAAGATAACTCAGGTTAATAGTAGTATAATGGCTTCAATTACAGTGTCATAGTGGTCAGTTGTCCAGTTCATTCTCTCTCTCCTAACTTCTCTGTCTTGCTCCCTTAAGTACTCTTCTTCAGAGGTGGAAAACTAGAGGTGAGTTTAGCTGGGCTAGGATGCAGAGCTGTGCTAGAAAAAAAATCACTCCATTTGTACAGGTATATGCTATGAAGGGCAGGTAGGTGGGACAATGAATATGGTGCTGGGACTGAAGTCAGGAAGACTTGATATTTACTAGTTGTGTGACCCTTGACAAGTCACTTATCCATATTTGCCTCAGTTTTCTCATCTATAAAATGAACTGGAGGAGAAAATGATAAACCACTTTAGTATCTTTGCCAAGAAAATGCCAAATGGGGTCACTAAAAGTCAGATATAACTGAATCAACTGAACAAGAAACAAATATGCTGTGTGTGTGTGTGTGTGTGTGTGTGTGTGTGTGTGTGTGTGAGAGAGAGAGAGAGAGAGAGAGAGAGAGAGAGAGAGAGAGAGAGAGAGAGAGAGAGAGAGAGAGAATGTTATTTCAAGCCTTTGNGAGAGAGAGAGAGAGAGAGAGAGAGAGAGAGAGAGAGAGAGAGAGAGAGAGAGAGAGAGAGAAAGAGAGAGAGAGAGAGAATGTTATATTTCAAGCCTTTGGCCTCCATGCTAACAAACACAAACTCAGCACAACTGTTGTCAATCTATGCTCCCAAACTCACATAAATCAGGATAGTTTCCAACCATTGCAAAGAACACAAACATATACCAATATTCTGGCTATTTCTTTATTTTTAGACCCTTACTTTTGACCTTAGAATCAATATTATGTGTTGGTTCCAAGGCAGAAGAGTGGTAAGGACCAGGCAATGGGTCCCAGGGTCACACAGCTGGGAAGTGTATGAGGCCAGATTTGAACCTAAAACTTCAAATCTCTAGGCTTGGCTCTCAATCCACTGAGCTACCCAGCTGGTCCCTGCCTATTTCTTGATATCTCTAGATATTCACCATGGAATCACAAATCACCTCCTTCCCTTCCCACCATGATTTCAATGTTGAGGGATGATAAGAAAATCTTTTTCCATCAAGGGACAATTATCTACATTTTGTATTCCTTTTTCATGTGGCACCTCAAGCTCCTTACATGTCAGAACTTAGAATTAGAAGGAACTATATTGGTTGTTGTCATTTTCAATAGGTTGGACATTTATTAAGAATCTACTATGGGTCAGGAAGTATACTGAATATTTAAGAGATGAAGAAAGGCAAAAGACTGTGACAATCTAATGGGACAGGGAGCTATTACAATAGCCTAAATATAAAGTGATGAGAACCTGGATATGGTGGTGGCAGTGTCAGGAAAGAAGGCATATTTGAGATATGTGACAAAGGTGAAATCAATAGACCTTGGCAAGAGAATGGATATGTTGGGGGGAGTTAGAGATAGTGAAGAATTGTAGATGGCATTTAGCTTGTGAGCTTGAATAACTGGGAGGATATGGAAGTTTGGAGGAGGGGAAAGTCTAGGAGATAAAGATAATGAATTTAATTTTGGACATGTCAAGTTTAATATGTCTTCAGGACATCTAGTTCAAGATGTTCAGTGGGAAGGTGGAGACTGATTTGGTATCAGAGATATGCAGAAAGGCTAGGGCTGTTATTTTAGCCCTTGTCTAGTCCTAGAATTGACAATAATCAGCATAGAGATAATCTATGGGAACTAATGAGATTACTAAATGCAATAGTATAAAGGGAGGAGAGAGCCCCAGTACAGTGTCCTATGGAAAAATTATAGTTAATGGGCATAGTTTGGATGATGAGCCTTCAAAGGACCTAAGAAGAAGTGGAAAGAAAGATGGGAGAAAAATCCAGAGAGATTCCTCTGGAGAGAGTCATGAAAACTTAAAGTATCAAGGAAAACTGGTTGAACAAGGCCATCAAAGACTACACAGATTTCAAGGAAGAGGACTGAGAAAAGGCTATTAGATTTGGCATTGAAGGGATCATTAATAACTTTGCAGAGAGCAGTTTTGGTTGAATAAGTATGTCAGAAGCCAGACTATAGAGTGTTAAGAAGAGTTTGAGAGAAGTGAAGTAGAGAAAGGAAACTCTTAAGAAGTTTAGTCACAAAAGGGAGGAGAAATATAATAGTGGTTATGAATGGATCAAGTAAGGGCTTTTTTTGAGGATGGAGAAGACATGGGCATGTTTGTAAGCAGCAGGAAAGTAGTCAGAAGACAGAGAGGGATTTAAAATAAATGAGAGAGGGCAGCTAGGTTGCACAGTGGTTAGAGTGCCAAGTCTGGAGTTGAGAGGACCTGGGTTCAAATATGACCTCAAATAGTTTCTAGCTTGTGCAATGCTGGGCAAGTAACTACCTGTCTAGCCCTTGCTGTTTTTCTGTCTTAGAATTGATACTAAGACAGAAGGTAATGGTTTAAAAATAAAATAAAATAAATGAGAGAGTGGGAATGATTGAGGAGGTAATTTGTTGGAGAAAATGGGATGGAATGGAATCACTTGTGTCTTGTAGTGAGGTTTGTCTTGGTAAAGAAAAAGGTCATCACACTAGGCAAGATAGGGGTGAAGGAAGAGATTATGGCAGAAAGCATCTACCTTAATATGAGATGAAGAGGAGAGGAGATGAGGGAGCTCTTGAGGAAGGGGAAGGGGCTCATTTTTTTTTCCAGAAAATATGAAGCAATATTCTCAGTTAAGAGAGTGACCTATGGAGAGGGAGACTTGAGAAGTTTTATGAGGGATAAAAATGTTTGGATAGAGCTACTGTGGAGAGCAGGATAGTGGGTTAATTTTGATATGAAGGGCCCTATTGAAATTATCTAACATTAATTTGTAGTTAACCTAGTCATTATAGTTTGTTTTAGCGCCCCCATTGAATATCTTTGCTAAAGAGCTCATTACCTTGCTAGGCAATATATTCCATTGTTGGGCATCTCTAATCAAAATAAAATTCCTTATGTTGAGAAATCTGTACTCTACCATCTCCAAACTTGTTACCTATTTGTTCTCATTTTGTCCACAGGAACAACTAAGAATATGTCTAATTCCTTTTTACATGACAGTCCTTCAGATATTTCAAGGCTGAAATCATAAGCCGCTCCTCCCACTGCTGTCCTTATTTAAAATGTGGGTTGTTGTTCTTTTTTAAATATCAATTAATTATAAATTTATGTTGTCAGGAAATTTACTATCAGCGGGTTCTCTTTTGGAAAAAAAATCAAACTTGTTTAAAGTGGTCATTTTGAACTTGTGCTTTCAGATGGGAAGAAAATTATTAAAATGTCATTAAAAACACTACTAACTCCAGTCACAGAATAAAGATGCCAAACTTTCTACTTCCAAATTGATTTGAATAAAAAGGCCATAAAATAGGAAGCCTTTAAGCTATCTACAAATTAGCATTTATCTTATGACTAAAATATCCTTCCCTTAGAACCATTTTGTATTGAAAGACCATTTTGAAGCTGATGGATTCATCCCTTATATACATACATGCACATACACATATACACATGTGTGTGAGGATATAAAACCATTAAGGAAGAATTATAATTTTTAATCCTTTATTTCTTTCTTTGATATTATATCAAAGCCAAAATATTATACTAGGTCTACTTTAAACATTGGAAAATCACAATAAATCTTAAGGACTTCAAATTTCCTACTAAATCACAAAAAACAAAGTAAATCAACAAATAGTTATTAAATATCTATTATGTGCTCTGCACTCTGCTAGGAAATGTTTTTTTTTTAATTTATTTTAATTCCGTTTGTGTCTTTTTGTTTCATTTGTGTCTCTTATAAAGAACATAGATTTTGTTAGATTTTGCTTTCTTATCCATTATGCTATCCACTTCTGTTTTATGGGTGAGCTCATCTCATACACATTCACAGTTATGATTGCTAAGTTTCCCTGCATCCTATTTTCTTCTGTTTCTTTTTTAATCCTGCCCTTCCTCAAAAGCCTATTTTACTTCTATTTATTGCTTCCCTTAATCCATGCTCAAGTTATCATCTATCTATGCTTTCTCTTATCCCCTTCACCTGCTAGTTCCCTTTTGGATAACAGATTTCTTTCTTTCTTTTTCTGTATTTTATTTTTTTCCTTCAATTACGTGGAAAATAAAATTTAAACTTCATTTTTTAAAAAGTTTGAGTGAAATTCTCGTCTTTCCTCCCCTTTTCACTTCCTCCCTTCCTGAGATGGAAAACAAACTGGTATAGATTTTGCATGTCTAAAAATGTAGGAACTTTTTCCATATTTGTCATTTTGTTGAAGAGAATTTGAACTTTAAAAAAAATGAAAAAAGAAAATGAAATATAATATGCTCAGTCAGAATTCAGACTCCCTCAGTTCTTTCTATGGAGGTGGATGACATTTTTCATCATGAGATCTTAGAGGTTGTTTTAGATCACTGTATTGGTAGGAATAGTTGTCATTCATAATCGCTCATCATATAATACTGCTGTTACTATGTTCATTGTTTTTCTGGCTTTGTGCATTTCATTCTGCATCAGTTCCTTTAGGTCTTTCCAGGGTTTTCTGAGATCATCCTTCTCATCATTTCTTATAGAAAATAGAATCCCATCACAATCACAGATCACAACTTGCTTAGCCATTCCCCATTTGAAGAATATCCCTTAAATTTCCAATTCTTTGCCACCACAAAAACACAAAAATAGTTGCTCCAAATATTTTTGTACAAACATACTCCCCTCCCACTTTTTCAGATCTCTTTGTGTTATAGACTTAGAAGTGATACTGCTGAATTAAAGGGTATGAACAGTTTTGTAGTCCTTTGGGCATAGTTCCATATCACTCTCCAGAATGATTGGATCAGTTCACAATGTCTCAATTTTTCCACATCCTCTCTAACATTTATTATTTTTCTTTTCTGTCATATTAGCCAATCTGATAGGTGTCAGATAGTGGCTCAGAGTTGTGTCAATTTGCACTTCTCTAATCAAAAGTGATGAGGGGTGGAGCCAAGATAGTGGCTTAGGAGTAACTAAAGTCATAGCCTCTCCAAAAATCCTTCCAAACCAATATTCATATCATACTTTAAAGCAAACAGAATAAGTCACAAGCCTTTCCTACTGAAAACAACTTGGAAGGTAGGCACAGTCTGTTTATTTTCACAGGAAAAGAGAGAAGCACCCTCCCCTACCCAACAAACTGGGACCTGCAACAAGACTCCATTAACTGTGTGAGTCCCTGCACAGAGACAACAGCCATGAGGGTTTGCCTCTGACCCACCACACTTGGCCCAGGGCTCTGATAACAGCTGTTAGGGAGGAATTTGGTGGGGCATCAGATGGGACACTCTCCCCCACCAACAACACAGAGACCTGGTTGTTTGTAGAAGACCCTGGCTGAGACTGTAGCTGCGGGTGTTCGTCTCTGATCCACCACATATGGTCCAGGCTCTTTGGGGAGGGCTCTTGGCTGGATACCCTCAGTCCTCTTGCTACAGTGAAAAAATTGCCCCAGGGCAGGTCAGCTCAGCAGGTTAGCTCAACCAGTTGAATCCAGTTTACCAACAAAGGATTGAGAAAAGAGAAGATTTGGCCTCAGGGCAGAAAAGCTCAAACACTCTGGTTTGGTAAATCAATAGAGGAGCAATTCTACATAGTACATAGGGCAGAATAAAAAAAGTAAACAAAATGAGTAAACAAGAGAGAGAAAAAAGCCACAATGGAAAGCTTCTTTGAGGGTAAGGACCAAAAAACAGAACCAGTGGATGAGGACAAGATCCAGGAAACATCAAGCAAAATCTCAAAACCCCCCAGAGAATTGGATGCAGGCTATGGAGGAACTAAAACAGGAATTTAAAAATCAAATAAGATTGGTTGAAGAAAAATGGCATAAAGAAAATAGCCTGAAAAGGAAAATAGGTCTGGAAACAGAGGCACAGGCATTGAAAGCCAGAATTGATCTGCTAGAAAATGACTCAAAAAAATCAGAAGAGAAGAATGACTTGAAAGGAAAAATGGACTAACAGGAAAAGGAGAATCAAAAGGCTATGTAGGAAATTCAGTCTTTAAAAATCAGAATTGGGCAATTATAATCTAATGACTTCATAAGACATCAAGACATAATAAAACAAAATCCAAAGAATGAAAAAATTAAAGATGATATGAGACAACACATTGAGGAAATAACTGGCTGGGAAAATAGATCCAGGAAAGACAATTTAAGAATCATTGGACTATCTGAAAATCATGACCAAAAAAATCCTAGATGTCATACTACAGGAAGTTATCCAAGAAAACTGCCCTGAAATCCTTGAACATGAGGTAAAAAAATAGACTGAAAGAATCTACAGATTACCTCTGGCATTAAATCGCCAATTGACAACTTGCAGGAATGTGGTAGCCAAACTCAAGAACTCCCAGGCTAAAGAAAAGTTACTTATTGCAATCTGATAGAAAGAAACAATTCAGATACCATGGAGCACCAATAAGGATTACTCAGGATCTGGCAGCATCCACACTTAAGGACCAGAAGGCATGGAATACAATATTACAGAAGGCAAGTGAACTGGGTCTACAACCAAGAATCAACTACCCAGCAAAACTGAGTATATTCTTTCAGGAAAATGTGTCATCATTTAATAAAATCGAGGATTTCCTAGTGTTCCTGAAAAAAAAAAAAGACCAGATCTACTTGAAAGTAACAATGTTCTTTTCAAGTAACTTTAGATAGCCTGGGTTTCTTTATCTAAAAAATGTCTATTCATATCCTTTGGCCATTTATCAATTGGGAAATGACTTGCATTCTCCTAAATTTGAATATATTCCCTATATATTTGAGAAATAAGGCCTTTATCAGAGATACTAGATAAATTACTCTTTCCCCTCCTACACCTCCCCAGCTTTTTGCTTTTCCTCTACTATGGTAAGGTACATTTCTCTACATAACTGAGTATGCATTTATATTTTTCCTTCTTTGAATCAATTTTGATGAGAATGAGTTTCAAACATTGCCCTCAACCTCCACCATCATTTCTCCTCACTATAAAACCCTACCTTGTGTACTTCTTTTATATGAGAAAAATTTCCTTATTCCACCTCTTCCTTTCCTGTTCTCTCAGGGCCTCCCTTTTTCTCATCTTTTTGTATTTTTGGAATGTTTTCTAACATAATCAATTCATGTCCTCTATCTATGTAAACTCCTTTTTACTATTAATAAAAACATTCTTATGAATTATATAAATCATATTCCATATAGAAAGGTAATCAGTTTAATCTTATTGAGTCCTTAATGGTTTCTCTTTTATGTTTACCTTTTTATACTTCTCCTCAGTCCTGTGTTTGATTGTCAAAATTTCCATTATCTCTGGTGTTTGAATTAGTAATACTTTGAAGTCCTCTATTTAATTAAAAATCCATTTCTTCCTCTGTAGGATTGTACTCAGTTTTGCAAGGTAGGTGATTCTTAGTTTTAAACCTAGCTCCTTTGCTTTCTAAAATATCATATTCCAAGCCCTATACTCCTTTAATGCAGAAGCTGCTAAATCTTGTGTGATTTTCACTATAGTTCCATGATATTTGAGTTTTTTCTTTGTGGATGCTTTAAGTATTTTCTCCCTGACATGGGACCTTTGAAATTTGGCCATAACATTCCTGGGAATTTTTCATTTTTGGATCTCTTTCAGGAGGTGATTAGTGGATTCTTTCAATATCCATTTTACTCTTTGGATCTAAGATATCAGGGCACTTTTCCTTTATAATTTCATCAAATATGATGTCTGTGCTCGTTTTTTGATCTGGGTTTTTAGGTAGTTAAATAATTCTTAAATTATCTCTCTTCAATTTATTTTCCACTTCAGTTATTTTTCTTATGTTATATTTCACATTTTCATCTACATTTTTTTTTCATTTTGTTTGATTGCTTCTTGGTGTCTCATAGATTCATAAGCTTCTATTTGCCTGCTTCAAATTTTTACGGAATTATTTCTATCTTGATCTTTTTTGATAATGGGCATCCTTGTTTCACTCCTGATCTTATTGGGAATGCTTCTAATTCATCCCCATTGCATATGATGCTTGTTGATGGTTTTAGGTATATACTGTTTATTATTTTTAGAAAAGGTCCTTCTATTCCTATACTTTCCCGTGCTTTCAATAGGAATGGGTGCTATATTTTGTCAAAAGGCTTTTTCAGCATCTATTGAGATAATCATGTGATTTTTGTTTGTTAGATTGTTGATATGGTCAATTATGTGGATGGTTTTCCTAATGTTGAACCATCCTTGCATTCCTGGTATAAATACCACCTGATCATGGTGGACGATCCTCTTGATCACTTGCTGGGGTCTCTTTGCTAATATTCTATTTAAATTTTTTTGCATCTATGTTCATTAAGGAGATTGGTCTGTAATTTTCTTTTTCTGTTTTTGATCTACCTGGCTTTGGAATCAGGACCATATTTGTGTCATAAAAGGAGTTTGGTAAGACTCCTTCTTTGCTTATTATGTCAAATAATTTGTATAGTATTGGGATTAATTGTTCTTTGAATGTTTGATAGAATTCACTTGTGAATCCATTAGGCCCTGGAGGTTTTTGATTAGGGAGTTCTTTGATGGCTTGTTCAATTTCTTTTTCTGATATGAGATTATTTAGGTATTCTATTTCTTCTGCTGTTAATCTAGGCAATTTATATTTTTGTAAATATTCATCCATATCACCTAGATTGTTAAATTTATTGCTATATAATTGGGCAAAATAGTTTTTAATGATTGCCTTAATGTCCTCTTCATTAGAGGTGAGGTCTCCCTTTTCATCTTTGATACTGTCAATTTGGTTTTCTTCTTTCCTTTTTTTATTAGATTGACCAGTATTTTGTCTATTTTATCTGTTTTTTCAAAATACCAGCTTCTAGTCTTATTTATTAATTCAATAGTTCTTTTACTTTTGATTTTATTAATTTCTCCTTTGATTTTTGTATTTCTAATTTAGTTTTCATCTGGGGATTTTTAATTTGCTCACTTTCTAGTTTTTTAAATTGTATGCCCAATTCATTAATCTCTGCCCTCCCTAATCTGTTAATATATGCACTCAAGTATATAAATTTCTCCCTGAGTATTGCCTTGGGTGCATCCCACAGAGTTTGGTAGGATGTTATCATCATCATTCTCTTCAATGAAATTGTTGATTGTTTCTATGATTTCTTTTTTGACTAGCTGGTTTTGGAGAATCATATTATTTAAATTCCAATTAGTTTTTGATTTGCCTGTCCAGGTGCCATTACTAATTATTATTTTTATTGCATTATGATCTGAGAAGTTTAGATTTATTATTTCTGCTCTTTTGCATTTGTTTGCAATGTTTCTATGCCCTATTCATGGTCAATCTTTGTGAATGTACCATGTGCAGCTGAAAAGAAGGTGTATTCCTTTTTGTCACTATTTATTTTTCTCCACATATCTATTAAATCTAATTTTTCTAGGACTTCATTCACCTCTCTTATCTCTTTCTTATTTATTTTTTGGTTTGATTTATCTAGATCTGAAAGAGGAATATTTAGATCTCTCACTATTATGGTTTTACTATCTATTTCCTTCTTGAGCTCTGTGGGTT
Organism: Gracilinanus agilis; assembly: GCF_016433145.1. Lineage (NCBI taxonomy): Eukaryota > Metazoa > Chordata > Mammalia > Didelphimorphia > Didelphidae > Gracilinanus > Gracilinanus agilis. The sequence continues at coordinate 243,258,645 of NC_058130.1, forward strand.
TCTCCTTTAGGAATTTGGATGCTATGCCATTTGGTACATACATATTGAGTACTGTTATTTCCTAATTGTCTATACTGCCTTTTATCAGGATGTAATGACCTTCCCTGTCTTTTTTAATCATATCTATTTTTACTTTGGCTTTGTCAGAAATCATGATTGCCACTTCTGCCTTCTTTTTCTCATTTGAAGCCCAAAAGATTTTGCTCAAGCCCTTTACCTTAAACCTATGTATATCCACCCGCCTCATATGTGTTTCTTGTAAACAACATATGGTAGGATTTTGGTTTCTAATCCACTCTGCTATTTGCTTCCATTTTATAGGTGAGTTCATCCCATTCACATTCAGAGTTATAATTATCAGTTGTGTATTCGCCAACATTTTGGTATCCTCTCCTAGGTTCTAACCCTTCTTCTTATACTCTTTCCTTTTAAACCAGTGTTTTGCTTTAAGCCAGTAACCCTTGTCCCCTCCCTTGATTTACTTCCCTTTCTACCCTCTCCCTTATTATTCTCCTCTTTTTATTTTTAAGGCCTAATGAATTCCCTTCTCCTTCTTTTTCCCTCCCTTTTTTGACCTCCCCACTTCCCTGCTCCCCTGTTTATCCCTTCTGACTTCTCAGTAGTGTTAGATAGAGTTTTATATCCCAATGGATATAGCTAGTCTTCCATCTCAGGGTTAATTCCACTGAGAATAAGGTTTAAATATTACCTCTTAATGCTCTTTTCCTCTCCTTCTTATAACACCCCTTCACCTTCCCATGCCCTCTTTGTGTGTAATAGAATATCCTATTTTTCTTATTACACCAAGTTTCTCTTGCTGTCCTCTACTATTCACTCCCCCTCCCCAAATCATTTTAGATCAGGGATCAGCAACCTTTTTGGCTGTGAGAGCCATAAAAGCCACATTTTTTAAAATGTAATTTCATGAGAGCCATACAGTGCTCACAGTGAGCACTCCTGTAACAGTGTGCATTCCTGTAACAGCCCCTGAAAAAAAATTGACTTCATGGCTCCTACAGAAAGAGCCATGTTTGGCCCTCAAAAGAGCCAGATATGGCTGGAGAGCCATACATTGCCGACCCCTGTCTTAGACCATTTAGTATTCCAAACTCTCCCTATGAATAATTCTTCTAATTACTATAATAGTGAATACTATAAAGTGAATAGAGTTCACTACAGAGAATTTTACATAACATTTCTCCACATAGGAATACAAGTAATTAGATCTTATTGAAGCCCTTAAAGAGGCAAATTTAAAAAATACGAGTTTTCTTTCTTTCCCCTCTGTTTCTTATTTACATTTTCATGTTTCTCTTGATTTTTGTGGTTGGATATCGGAATTTCCATTTAGTCCTGGTCTTTTCTGTGCAAATACTTGGAAATCTTCTATCTTGTTGAATGCCCAATCTTCCACCTGGAAGTATGTAGTCAGTTTGGATGGGTAGGTGATCCTTGGTTATAGACCCAGTTCTCTTGCCTTTCTGAATATCATATTCCAAGCCTTGCGGTCTTTTAGCGTGGAGGCTGCCCGATCCTATGTGATCCTGATGGGTGCTCCTTGATATCTGAATTGTCTCTTTCTGACCTCTTTTAAAATTTTTTCTTTTATTTGGAAGCTCTTGAATTTGGCTATTATATTCCTGGGGGTTGTCTTTTCTGGGTCTAGTGTAGAGGGTGATCTATGGATCCTTTCAATGTCTATATTGCCCTCTTGTTGTAGAACTTCAGGGAAGTTTTGCTGAATAATTTGTTTTAGTATGGAGTCCAAATTTCTATAATTTCTGCTTTTTCAGGAAGACCAATGATTCTCAAATTGTCTCTTCTAGACCTGTTTTCTTGATCTGTCAATTTCTCATTGAGATATTTCATGTTCTCTTCTATTTTGTCAGTCTTTTGACTTTGTTTTATTTGTTCTTGCTGTCTTGAGAGATCATTGGCTTGTACTTGCCCAATTCTTATCTTTAGATACTGACTTTCTGCTATATTCTTTTGATTTTCCTTTTCAATTTGGTCTATAATGTTTTCCAGCTGTTTGATTTTGGTCTCCAATTTGCTTATCAATTCTTTTGATTTTGGGACATTTTTTTTCGAATTTCCCAATTCTAGCCTTTAGAGTCTTATTTTCCTTTTCAATCTGGTCATTTCTGGTCTTCAATTTACTTGCCTCACTTTCCAATTGCGAAATTCTGCCTTTTATACTGTTATTATCTTACCAGATCTCTTCCATCTTTCTCATAATCTCAGATTTGAACTCTTCAAGACCTTGTGACCTTGGAAATTAGGCACTAGCTTGGAGCATGTATTGGAGAAGGGTGTCTGGAGGAAAATTAACCAATTAAAAAACTTATAATCATCCATTTGAGAGGCAATGAAGACCTGTATTCTGGGCTGAACCTGACTTAGGCAATCCTATGACACTTTATGATTGATATTAGAACAAAATGAGAAACTTGTAAATCATTCAATAGGTAACAAAAAGAGATTTACTTATGCATTACAGGAGAAGGATTTTAAATAAGGATTTGCATTACAGATAACAGCAAATCAGCTGATTGGAGCTTCCTTACCTGAGTAACTCATTTTGATCTACTAGCACCAAAATTCCTGGTGGATGCTTTTTGAGGCAGTTGTCTCAAGAGTCTGAGCTTTTAGTTTCCTGCGCCAATTAAGTCTCAAGCAAAGTCTCATGTCTTTTAAAGGAAAAATTAGTCTAACTTGGAAGGGATTAGGTTATTGCTTTTACTAAAACTAAATATCCATGTAATAAGAAAATAAGAGTTGAACTAGATTTTCTCTTAGTTCTTATCTATCTCTATTATTTAATTATATGATTATGTGATACAGACAATAAATGCTTTGGGAATCTAAAGAAGGGACAAATAATAAATTGGAATAGTCAGGGAAGAATTAATTCATTTAATAGACTATGATCCAGTCCTTAAACTAAAGCATTTAGACTTTTGGTGGGGAAGGGAGAAAGCTTTCCGGATTTCATTCTTTCAAAGTGATAGCATAAAAAAAGGTATGGAATTTGAATGATCATGTTATGTAGAGAAAATAATAAAAATACCAATTGTATGTTTTGGGAAGAGTGGGATATAAGATTGAAAATATATAATTATATAAGAGTTTTAATAATATAAGAGTTTTAAATGCAAGACTGAAGAAGGCTAGGTCCAAAAGGCAAAGAGAGCCATTGTCAAACAAAAGAGTGATTTTGACTAATACTAAACAGGTAGTGATTCTGAGGAGGAATGAGAGGAGGAAAGAACAGAGAAAGGGGAAGCCTCTTAAAAAACTTTTACCTTAAAGATATGAACCTCAGTTAAAAGTTTTGAAAGTTTTAAACTTCAGGGGCAGCTGGGTAGCTCAGTGGATTGAGGGCCAGGCCTAGAGACGGGAGGTCCTAGGTTCAAATCTGGCCTCAGACACTTCCCAGCTGTGTGACCCTGGGCAAGTCACTTGACCCCCATTGCCTACCCTTACCACTCTTCTGCCTTGGAGCCAATACACAGTGTTGACTCCAAGATGGAAGGTAAGGGTTAAAAAAAAAAAGAAAGTTTTAAACTTCAGTGGCACTAGAGGAAAAAGAGAAAAAGTTAGAACATTTGGAATTAAGAATGAATAGGTCTTAGTGGATGTTTAGATATTGGGAAGTAAGTATTTAGAGCAGTGATTCCCAAAGTGTGCGCCACCACCCCCTGGTGGGTGCTGCAGTGATCCAGGGAGGCAGTGATGGGCACAGGTGCATTTATATTTCCTATTAATTGCTCTAAAAAATAAAAAAAAATTAATTTCCAGGGAGCTAAGTAATATTTTTTCTGGAAACGGGGAGGTAGGACAAAAAATTTTGGGAACCATTTATTTAGAGGAAATCAAAGATGAATGTTTATTGACAGATAAATGCACATTTGGAAGAGGTTCTGGTCTGGAAGTAAAAATGATGAGTTGCCCTGACCTTAACTATGAAGGGCACATTAAGTAAAGGCCTTAGATGGTAGTGATAACAGGCAATTAAAAATATCTCCTACTTTACAGAATTAATGTGTTCCAACTGTTGTCCAAGAAGTAAGTTTTTATAAAGCAAACACTCTTCTCAATTAAGTTTTAACAGTAATTAACATTATAAAACCAAGCTCATGGAAACAAATAATTCAATAGTTTGAATTCAAAAATTTCAGGGAAGGATATAATTGGGATGTTAGATATATAATTAGAAATTATTATTGCACTTTGGGAGAAGTTTGCATATTGGCTTTGTCCAATGAAAAGTGGGCAGTAGTTCAGAGGATGGTCTGAGAGGCATAGTTATGCTGGATGGGTGGTTGATCTGTTTTCTGAAGAGAGGGCAGCATCATGGTGACAGAGACCTTGAGGTAGTTGTGTCAAGCCAGAATAGTCTAGTTAAAGACTAAAAGATATTATTCAAAATGACAGTAATAACAAGATAGACGTAGGTTCCTTTAGATGTCAGTTCAACAGCGAAAATCCTTACTGGTCCAATGCTAGTTATAGTATGAATTTGAAAGGCTTTCTCCTACATTTTAGGATTTCAGGGAATTTTTCCATTTTTAGCAAATTCTACTTTTTTTTTGCTATACCTTTCTGATCATATTTCCCCATAGTTTGTTATTCATTTTTCCCTCTTTCAAATTGTAATGTTAACTCTAATAAGTATTATTTGTTAAATAATTTTAATGCTTTGAATACTACTATTTTAAAAGATTAATTATAGCTCAGTTATACGTACTTTATATTGAACTCTTTTTATTTACATTTTAAAGAATAAAATGACCCAGGGAAATAATTTGTAAGCAATAAATTCAATGAAAAGCCATTTATGGTCCATTTTATATGACTAAATTAGAGGGACAGCATGGCATAAAGTACAGAGATCCAGTCATGGTACCAGCAAGAAATGAACTGACGTCCTACCTATGTCACATAATTACTGTGTGACCTAGGACATGTCATAATCTCTATGTTTTATGCAACTCTCTAAGACTATAAATTTTTAAAAAATGTGCTGATTTACAATTGATAGAGAAATTTCTTTTTCTGGGATCTTATAGCAATGAGATTATAGGTCCAATTCCTGCCCCTGCACCTTACATGAATAAAAAATATCAGGCATTAGTTAGGCTACCTTACTTCTGTTTCAATAATGTTATATTTGCACTAAAGATTTCATATTCTTTGTGTCTACATCTTTTCTATTGATCTATGTATTTATAATAAAAGGCATCCATTTTAGAGAGAATTTTACAGTGGGTGCAAGAAAACTCAAACCCAATTGGGCAAACTGTAAATTATGTTCCCAATTCTGCCCTTCCATGTGACATGATCTTCCAAATAGAAGAAAGTGGCTGGAATCCAGAAGAGGACCACAGACAGAAAACATTGGAAAATTGAAGAGTATAGGAACACTAGGTGGAAAAAAAGACTGGGGAGTAAGGAGGGCTGAAGGGAGTGAGAGGAGAAAAGGGTCATTGGAAGGTAGAAAATTGCTTCAGAAATATCACAACCCCTATGTTTGCATTGAAGGAAAGCCACAATACTAAGCCTAGTGAAAAGACTCAGTCAATATAGTCACCCCCTGAACTTTCAATTTATACCAGTGACACTTTTTCTAACTTTGTTATAGCTGAAGGAAGGAGTCATGTTGATAGAAAACACTATTACAGCTCTTCCTTAAAGGAAGAAAAAGATTTTAACAAATGCCTCCCTTCTCATTCATTGTCGATCCCTTTTCTCCCCAGACTATTCTCACTCTCAGCCCACGTAGGAAATCAGAAGATAATTTCAAATTAAATTATGATGGTTAGAAGCTTAAAACACTTAAAAGGGGGCGGGGGGATGCTGTTCAGTAGTGATGGAAGGGAAGGCTGGGAGCTTGCCAAGGAGAATCTGCAAAGATGCTATCTGAGCAGCCGCTTTTGGCACTCTGCAATCTCAGGGGACTCCCCAAGAGACACCCCACTACTGCCTAGAATGGATTACATTTAGTACAAAGGACAAAGGGAGATAAATTTATGAAGTGAGAATTTACACCTTGGATTAAGTGTTTGGTGTGGGGGCAGAGGGCAATAGGAGGAAGAGAGAATGTTATGGAGGGAGAGTGGCCATTTATTTATTCTTTTTGAGACTTTTCCCCACTGTTCCACATTGGGGCAGATATACACCTTTTACTAAAGTCCCTTTTCAGTTACTTTTCCTGTCCTCCTCTCTTTTTTTCCAAGATGTTTCCTTTTTCCTTCCTCTCTTCCTCCTTTATACCTTTTTTCCCTCTATACTGATGACCTTTTTTCTTTGATTTTATCTCTTGTTATTTTGCACCAAAGTCTTAAGTGATGTTTTGGGAGTGATGGGACTGATCAGAATGGGATGGAGCAAATAAGAGAATTATCCTTGTTTCTTTTCCCCACCCCAGTTTTAAAAAAAAGCACAATTCAGATAACTTCAGTGAGTTCTATTCCAAGTTTTCCAATATTCCAGACTCAAAGCCTATAAACCCTGTATTCCCTTGAAAAAAGTGATGACTTTTATATTTCAGTCAGCACCTCTCCCCACCCTGAACCCTACTTTAAAAAAAACCTTTCTTTCCATCTTAGGGTCAACACTACATATTGGTTCTAAGGCAGAAGAGTGGTAAGGGGCTAGGCAATGGGGGTTAAGTGACTTGCTCAGGGTCACACAGTTAGAAAATGCCTGAGACCAAATGTCAACCCAAGACATCCCATTTCTAGGCCTGGTTCTCAATCCACTGAGGACTTACCTGCCCCCTGATCTCCACTTTTAACAAGGGAAAAATAGTTAATAAAATAAACTCATAAAGCATTCAGTGGCATATTCATGCATGTTTCTATCATCTTGTCTTCAAGATCAAACTATGTCATTGAAATTAATCTGATATTAAAGTGTTTTTTAGTGTTTTCTTTTGCCTTATTTTCTATTCTTCTTGTGGTTCTACTTATTTCATGCTGTACCAGTTCATATAATTTTTCCCCATATATTTTTTCTCTGAATTTCTCATATTCATGGTTTCTTACAGCATAATAATATTCTGTTATGGTATCAAACAATGATTTATTCAGCCATTTGCTAATCAATGAGAACATGCTTTGTTTCCAGATTTTAGCTACAACAAAAATTCTTCTAAGATTATTTTATATACAAGCCTTTTCTTTCTTTGCCATATTTAAAGTATAAATTTTCCATTTTCATAGATGAAGGCAGGATGTATTTTCTTACTATCAGTTCCTCTTTGGGTTTTAGCCCCTTTCTTCAAAATTTACGTTCTATTAATGCAAATTATCTGAACATTATAAGTAAATGCAAAATATGTATGGAGTAATTACAAGCTAATTTTAGGGTGGAGGAAATACTAGGATTTGGGGGAGGAAGAACAGTAAAGGTTCCATTTAATTGGTGATACTTGAACTGACACTTGAAGAGATCTAGGAACTCTGTAAGGTTGAAGCGTATAGAATTTGTTTCAAGCATGGAGGACAGCTTGTGCTAAGGTCCAGAAACAAGAAATGAATGAATGAAACAATGTGTGAGGAGTAGCAAGTAGATCAACATGGTTTGTGAAAAGAAGTAGTATATAATAAGGCTGGAAAAGAGGGACAGAGCCAGATTGTGAAGGACTTTAAATGCCAAACAAATGGGTCTGTCTTTTATCATAGAAGCAATAGGGAACCACTGGAGATATTTGAGTAAATCAGTTAACAGTCAAATTTGTGCTGAAGGAATTTCACTTTGGTAGCAATGTGGGAGATAGATTGGAGAAATAGTCACCATATAGGGAGAGCAATCAGAAAGCTACTGAAGAAATAAGCAGGGCCCGTGAGTGTATATGAAAGAAGGAGACAGATATGAAATACTAGGGACAAGATTTGGCAACAAACTAATTATGATGGTCATGATGGGGAAAACTGTGGGACTTATAGGTTGTGAATGAAGGTAACTGGAATAGAGCCAGTGACTTTATAAAAAAATGGAAGTTAGGAAGAAGGGAAGGTTTGGGGAAGGTTAAGAAAAGGAAGAGTTTTCTATTTGGCATATGCTGAGTTCCAGATACCAATGGGATATTTACCTGGAAATGTCACAGATAAATTTGTGCTTGTGTCTTATTCTCTTATTAGATTGCTAACTCCATAAAGCAAGTATCACATGGTATCTTACTTTGTATACTATGTATGGATAAAAATGGGCTGCTCTCAACACAGTAGGCGCTTCATGTTTGTTGAGTGAATAAATATATTGCTTCTATTTGAGTTTGCCATAATACAAGGGGGGTGTATATTGTTTATGGCTTCTCATAGCCATGCTGCCTCCAAAATGTTGTCTAGTTGCCAATATTTGCCAAAATAGGTTAATATTTACGTTAGCCAAAGCAGGAGAAGATATTACAGAGGAAAGCTAAGAGAGGATGAGAGAGGGGCAGAAGAGGGAGGATGGGGAAAATCCCACTGCCTTTGAAATCTTTGAAGAACAGCAATGTAATAAAAGAATCTCAAGCAACATTGCATCAATTGGTACCATCTGTGAAAAGACTGTTCCTTTGAACAGAAACAGCATGTATCAGATTTATTTGAATGACCAGTTCTTTATTTTGTTTGTGTTTAGATAGGATAGCCAAAGTCATTTTAGGATGGGAAAAGGAGTTTCAAAATGTGCATTCACAACCCATTTCTGGTGGCCTGAGAGGGGTCATATTTCATGCTTTCAGTTGGTCTCTATTGTTAAAGAAGGATGAAACCCCTTTGATTTAAGCAGCACTAGAGGTGTTGGAACAGCCTGGCACTTCAGCTGATTTTTTTCTTGAGACAAATATGTGTGGCTGACTGAAAAATAGACCCCAAAGAGAATGCCATTGTGAGTGATATATTACCCCTTAATATCAGTCAGATCCTATGCAATGTAAACAGAGTACAACGATTTGATGCTTTCAGGGGTTCCATTACGTGGATGTGTTTATTTAATCAGACCTAAATGATATTACATGAAGTTCTCCTTGCCCTCCTGAGGAATCTAGCTTCAACACTTTCAGCGCTGTTCAATGCTGGAGACAGAAGAAAGTGTAACCATAGTGATGGAATGGAAATGATTTCCTTTGTTCAGAGGCTTCAATATCCAACAGACATTACAGTTTTCAAGGTCAAAAATATATTAGGATGAGATAAAAATTAAAGAAAAATGTGCTGGCTTAGCTACAAAAGCTAATTTAGTTTATGCATTATAAATTATGTTAAAATGACTAAAATGAGATTTCTCAGCAAGAACTAAATGTGTGGTTTCACAAAACTAATTTCCAAAGATGAACATGATTACTGAATTTAGCTTTAAAAGCTTTTCAGGCCATCAGAGAAAACAGCAAAGCTATCAATTATCAGACTTTAGTGGGGCCCCTGTCAGAAACATAATGGTATTTTTAGCATTCTACTCTGCATTTACTAAATTAAGAATGTCTACAAACAAATCAATTAATCGGGACATTATTTAATTAAGTGAAACATGTGATCTGCCAAAGAACCTTAAGCAGGCTATTAAAATCAACATCCCAATAGCCATGTATCCATCGTGAAGGAGAGAACAACCCAGAGATGGGGATGGGAGCTGGGAAAGAAAATGGGGTGGCTATAGAAAAACTGAATGTTAAAAAACAACAAATTTCAGTCCTCAACTAGGAATATCAATCAGAGTTGTTTTTTTAAGTTTTATTTCAAAAACCTATTTCCTGGGAGTGAGTTAGCCCAGTTCATCAGTTACTTTAATCCTACTGGGTTAATGTGTATTGTTTCCCTGTGTTGGTGTATGTGAGAACATTCATTCCATTCAATTCAACAAGAATTTAAAAAGTATCTTCTTTGTGTCAGGCATTGTGCTAGGTTCTGAAGATACCAACATAAAAATAAAAATAGTCCTTGCTCTCTAAGAGTCTTCATTTAATTGTTCTTCCCCCATGGCCTCACAGGCTTTTTTTTTTTTTTAATCCTCAGTGTTTATACTTAAACAATGTTTACTGATGGACTGGACCCAAAGAGGGTCAGTGCTACTGTGGTGGTGCTCCCAGACATCAAAAGGCATGTGGGACACTGAATTCTAGACCTAAGGACCTGGCTGAGTTCCTTTGCTTCTTCTACGGGGAGTCCTTTCTGATTCCTTCAGGGAGTCAGAGCAAGGCAACAAGCATTTATTAAGTTCTTATGTGCTAGGCACTATGCTAATTTCTGGGGCAGGTTTTGTGTGTGTGTGTGTGTGTGTGTTAAACTCATTCCTTCTTCCTTCTATTCAAATTTTCCTCCTTCTCCTCTTTCTTTTCATTCCTCCTCCCACTCCTTCCCTACCATACTCTGAATATTGCAACATAATTACTCAGACATCCACAGACTACTTTGTTGAGCTGAGAGTAGGAAATAAGGCTTGTCTTCTGCTTAGCCTAGTCCTTGGGTAATACATCAAAAGAAGATGGGATATCTGATTTATAACTTTAGGAAGGAGGGAGAGGCTATGATTAGACAATCTTTGAAAAAAGTGGCCTCAAGGTACCTAATTTTATAATTCCACTAGGCTTAAGATAAAAGTTAGAGTCACCACTTTGCCCTCAAACAGCTCAGAAGAGAGTTCCACTCTCTCTTTAAAGTCATTGCTGGAATGAGCTGGCCATAAACTGGATGAAGTGTGATTGAGAGAATTAGTGAGTTGATACTGGGTAAAAGTGTTCAATAAAAGTGTTGTGACCTTTAAAATGAATCTATTCTCTTTCTCCTATTTCCTTTTGTCTAAGGATGAAGTTGTCTTTTGCTAGTGAAGATTGTCTTGCCTATATGTTTCAAGGTTAAGCAACCATAAATGAATTTACTTAAAGGAAAGAAAATCAAGATAAAGAGTGGCAGGAGTGGGGACTAAGTCTGTGATTTCATTGGTATTGGAAACTCCCATTGTTGTCATTTCTGATTCTTTCCAACCCCATTTGGGGTTTTCCTGACAAAGATACTGAAGTAGTTTGCCATTTCCTTCTCCAACTCATTTTATAGATGAGGAAACTGAGGCAAATAGTTATGTGACTTGTTCAGGGTCACACAGATAAGAAACATCTGAGATGACAATTAAACTCAGAACTTCCTGACTCCAGACTCTACATTCTCTATCCAAGGCACTGCTTAGCTGCCTTGATTATCTTTGAAGTGCTTGGGTAATTGTAGTGGACATCATATTGTTATTATTGAGTTGTTTTAGTCATGTCTGAGTCTTCCTGACCCCATTTGGGGTTTTCTTTGCTAAGATAATAGAGTGATTTGCCATTTCCTTCTCCAGTTCACACTGCAGGTGAGGAAATTGAGGCAAATACAGTTAGATGACTTGCCCAAGGTTGCACAGCTAATAGATATTTGAGGTCAGATCTGAACTCAGAAAGATGAATCTTCCTGCCTTCAGGGCCAGCACTATATCCACTGAGCTGACTAGCTACCTTAAATTTGTTCTCATTTTCTCTGCAACTTAGAGTCTCAGTTGCCTAGAGCAGTGAGAGGTTAATTCATTTGTCAGGGTCACATAAGCAGTAAGTGTCCAAAGTAGAACCTGACCTAGGCCTGGTCTTTCTTGACTGAAGGACAGCTTTCTCTCCACAAGGTGCCTAATAAGAGGTTTGTTCATTTGTCTGATATAAATATAGTCCCTTATAAAAGGCAAAAAATGTAGTCATGAAGAATAAGACATGGATGGTCCTTCTGATTCAATATCTTTAAAGTTTTACCATGCTTTCTTGCTGTCCTGGGATTTCTTGAGGATAACTGGGAGAAGAAACAAGTCCTTAAAGGCAGTATCTTCCTTATGCTAGAATGAAATCTTAAGGGGCCCTCCTTCCCAGATAAAATTCTCCTTTGTTTTGTTATGGCTCTTTAAAAAAAAAAAGAACTACTGGAAAAGGCTGGAAGAGGTGTAAACTTTGAGTTGATTATAGGTAGGATGATGCATGTCTTTTTCTAACAAGGGAGGAAACTTGCCCTGCATCAAATACCCTAAACTGAGTTATTATCACTGGGAATTAAATCTTACTTGCAGAGATATAGTCGCATCTGTAGATCTGCATTTCTGGTTCTCTAGAATTTAAATGGCCCTGAGGATCTCAAAATCTGATGATGACAATGAACAGAAGTAGCTATAATGTATGGATGGTGTGAGGGATTTGAATGAGTAAATCAATGCTTTTTTTTAAAAAAAAAAACATTTATTGGGGGCAGCTGGGTAGCTCAGTGGAGTGAGAGCCAGGCCTAGAGACAGGAGGTCTTAGGTTCAAACCTGGCCTCAGCCACTTCCCAGCTGTGTGACCCTGGGCAAGTCACTTGACCCCCATTGCCCACCCTTACCAATCTTCCACCTATGAGACAATACACCGAAGTACAAGGGTTTATTAAAAAAAATTTATTAATTACTTACTATGTGCCAGGTGTTGTGCTAAGTACTAAGTAGACTTCTTTTTACTTTAAGACACTAGGTCTAGGGAGCAGCTGGATGGCTCAGTGGATTGAGAGTCAGGCCTACAGATGGGAGGTCCTGGGTTCAAATCTGCCCTCAGACACTTCCTAGCTGTATGATCCTGGGCAAGTCACTTAACCCCCATTGCCAAGCCCTTACCATTCTTCTGTCTTGGAACCAATACATGGTTCCAAGAAAGAAGCTAAGGGCTTAAAAAATAAAAGAGACTAGGTCTAGAAACTTTTCAATTCTGCTGCTACTACTCCCTAAGTGCTATCTTTGGGAGAGAAAAGTTCTACCACTGTCATTTCTGGCTGTATCCCTGGGGCCAAAAGTGTCCTTGGAGAGGGTTACATGAATAAGGAGACATAGATCATTCTCTGTGTGGAGTCACTATCTGAGTTATGGTTCTCTGATCTACTCATCAGATTTCCCTGTTCCCCTTTTAAAGACCATAGCTATGTTTATGCTCAAATAAACAATGGTTGTGAATTAATAATAATAATAAATAATAATAACATTTTTATAGCACTCTAAGGTCTTATAAAGTACTTTACATATCTAATCTCACAATAACTTCACAATATCTATATTAGATAGATGACATTATTAATACCATTTAAAAGATGAAAGGTAGCTAGGTGACAGAGTGAAGAGTGCCAGGCCAGGAAAACTCATATGCCTGAGTTCAAAATCAGCTTCAGACATTTGCTAGCTCTGTGGCCCTGGGCAAGTAACTTAACCCTGTGTGCCTCATATTCCCCATCTATAAAATGAGCTGGAAAAGGAGATGGCAAATCACTCCAATACCTTAGCCAAGAAAACTCTAAACTGGGTCAGGAAGAATCAAACACTACTGAAAAAACAACTGAACAAAGATGAAGAAACAGAAGCTAAAAGAGGTTAAATCATTTATCCAGGGTCACATAGGTAGTAAGTGTTTGGAGTAGAATTTAATTTCAGGGTTTTCTGCCTCTAAGTGAAGTATTATAACCACTTTCTCAGAAATCAACAACTAAAAAGGAGTGGGATGTTCATCTGGCTTATAAGGCCACATATAATATATCTTCAACTTTTCTTTCCAATCTAAAAGGCTAAAATAAATTAATTGACTTGTCAAGGATCACAAAGCTAGTAAGAGTCTAAGGCAGGATTTGAACTTGGATCATCATGTCTTCAAATTCATCACTCTCTTCACTACTCTGTCTTGTGGCTCTAACCCTCTTAGATGTTAATGTCACAGTATCCAGAAGTAAGGGCAGGCATATTCATCCTATCAAGGAGAGGTAAAATCCTAACCATGGTGTCAGTGAAAATATCTTCATGTATCAAAGATATACACTCAAAGCCAGAACTAAGGTCTCATGCCTAGTTGTTACATCGACTAAACCACTTCTGGTCTTCACCTTTTACAAACAGAAAACAAAGTATGATAATTTCATAGTAAAAGCATAAAGACACTAATATGTAAGTTTGGAGAAGGGCAATATCATTTTTTTTAGGTAAAGTTCTGGCTTTATTGTGAGCAGGTGAAATCATAGCACCAGAGTTCTGTAGATTCCCCAATTGAATCCAAGACCTTGACCATTGACATTGACACGCTTTTAAAGGCAAAAAGAGAAACATACAGAGTAGGGGTAAAAACTTATAGGAATTACTCTTGATGTGAGTAATATTGTGAGGAAGATTATTTAGTATTAGTTACATATAGGTTATATGGACCTAGCAGGAAGGGCTGGAGCATTCCAAGATGGAAAGAAGGAGCAGGAAGTAGGGTTTGTGTTCTGAGAGAGACTCCATTAGTGGTTGGCACAAACTGTTGCTAGCCCTGGGAGATCTCAGACCTGCATCCTGATTCCCTGAGATCCTGAGTGGTGGTGGCTTTCAGCAAGTGGACAAGATCTGCAGAGCTACACCAAGTGGAGGAGGGGCTTGGGATCTGGTGGCAGCATCTCAAGCACACTCTCTCTACTTGGGTACCTTGGACCACCTTGGCTTTTGGCATCCTGTGATCATCTTTGAATTACTGTGAGAACCCTCAAAGCCACCCTCAGGCCCTTTAACTGTGCTGGTCAAACCTTGCTGGAACCAGGTTTGAAGCAGCCTTTCCAGTGACTCCAGAACTGCTCCTTTGAGCCCTGCCTGGCCTAGGTCAATTAGAGTTAGAGTAGACAAGTCCTCCCCTTGCCCCTGTGATTTGCCCTTTAGGGTTTTAAGTGTAGAATCCCCTATCTCACCTTTATTAGTAAATCATAATTAAAACTGTTAAAGCCCTTTACCTTGCCTGCTGGTTCCAAAGACCCTGGCCTAGGGTGAGCAGAGTGACAGTTGGGGCTAACTGCCATTCTTGATTCTTGGTCTCCCTATCTTGGCTGGTCCTGTCTCTCCTTCAACCCAGTGTGTGTACCCACAAACCATTAGGACACATTTACATCCCTGGTGCCCCCATTTTTTACAGTAATAGTAACTTTATAGGTCATGGACAAGTTAGAACACTTTTGGCTTGGGCTTCTTTACAGGTCATTCTTGACATAGTACATCCCAAGAAGGGCAATATCATTTCGAGTTGAAAAGGGATCAGGGAAATCTTCATGGAAAAAGTGATCTTTGAAATGAACCATGAAAGACTGGTAGTGATCAAGAGATCTAGGAGAGAAGAGGCTATTCCAACTACAAAGAATAACACGAGCAAAACCATGGTGAAGAGAAATCAGTGATCCACTTAAACAGTGATGAGTGGCTCAGTTTTGTTGATTAGAGGAATAGTAAAAATAAGACTAGCTCAAAAGGCATATTGGGTCAGATCATAGATAACCTTGAATACCAGCCTAAAGAGTTTGGACTTGATTTAGTAGGAAATGGGGAATCTCTGAACATTTTTTATGCAGTAGACTAGCATTATCTGAGGTGGTGTTCATTAGGAAAATGAATTTGACAGTGGTATGCATTATAAAGAAAAGGGAAGCTCTTTAGGGGACTATTGTAATAGTCCAAATGAGACACAATGAGACTCTGAAGTATTCTATTACCAATGAGAATGATAAAGAGAGGGAAATAAAAAAAAAACTAACTTGTATATACTGCTGTGTTTTATAAAGCACTTTCCTTACAAGAACTCAAATAGTGTAAACAATATTTTCATCATGTTACAGATGAGGAAACAAACAAATATCACATTGTTCATGATCACACAGCTAAGAACAAGAGTCAAATCCAGGTCTCCTAACTCTGAGTCTACTCATCGAACCTCTATTTCATGTTGCTGCTTTGAGAGATAATATTGGGAGAGATTTGAAGACTTGGTCTTGCTGCCTCAAGTCTCTCCCCATTCCAGTCCATCCTCTACTTGGCTGTCAAATGAACCTTTCTGAAACATACATCTAACCAAGTTGCCTCATCTAAATCAATCAACTTTTGCCTACAGGATTAAATATAAAATCCCTTGCTTTGCTTTTAACGCTTTCCATAACCTGACCCCTTCCTTATCTTTCCAGGTGTCTCACACCTTACAGTCCCTTCTCTCCATGACCTCTGTAATCCAATAATACTGGTGTCTACTATTCTTTATTCATAATACTACATGTCCCAACTCTGGACATTTTTAACTTGTCTCTCATGCCTGGAACTCTCTCCTTTATTATCTCTACTTTCTAGTTCCTTTATTCCTTCCGGTCTCAGCTAAATTCTCATCTTCTGCAAGAAATCTTTTCTAAGTTGTTTTTTTAGTGCTTTCTTTCTGAGATTATCCCCAATAAATCCTGTCTATATTTTATTTGCACATAATTGTTTATATGTTGTTTCTTCTAATAGACTGTAAGCTTCTTCAGGGAAGATACTGTTTTTTGCTTTTCATTGTATCCCCAACACTTAACAACATGCCTGGCATATAGCAGACACTTAATAAATGTTTGCCAAGTGACTATTTTCAGGTGGGATGCCAAGGAGAATGAAGAGGCAAAAATGACTAAGCTTTTAAGTATAAGTAAAAGGGAAAATGATGGTGCTATTAAAAAGGGTAGGATAGTATTTAAGAGAAGTAACAGGTTTGAGAGAAAATATGAGTTGACACTGATGAGAATACAGTCCCCAAAGTCCCAATTCACTGGTTTAAAAAAATCACTTTAAAAAATAAATTTTGCCAAAATCTAAACTTATCCAACTTTTCCAAGTTCCTATTACTAAGGCATAGGCTAAACTTTTAATAAAATGTCATGTGGGAAAAGTGTAATCTTTTTCCTTAGTGCTAAAAAGGAGGGGGAGAGGGAACAAAGGCTGCCATGTTCATAATAAAATTGGCAAAAAATCCCTCATCCTATTGCTCACCCAAACTCTGACTGCTGATGTGGGTTGCTGGATATGACAGCAGGGAAAATCGAAAACACTAGGAGGGACACAGATGGACATCAATCTTCGCCTTGGATTGATGGCATGTAAGCAAACTGCTCCACTATAATTAGGGTAATTTGTGTGCAGTGGGGATGGGGAGCACAAAACCCTTAAATATCAGTGTGGGATTCAACAGCAAAATGTGTCTAGACATGTGAAACCTTCCAGGCTGAAAGAAGTTATTGAAAAATGATTCATTTTTTACATCCCCCACCTGCTGCCTGATTCTTCTTGATATTGATTTCTTGAAAGTACATTTTCCCCCTACATTAAAATTCTGTGTTAGCATTTAATGCTTATTGAGCATCAACAATGTCCTAGGTATCATCCATGCTGTTGCCTGGGCCTTCCTTATTGATCTCGAAAACCTGAACTTCCTCAAAATCATTTTTTTCCTTTTCTCTCATTAATTTCAATTCATATTCAGAACCAATTTAGCATAGATGGTCTTTGAAGTAATTATTTTTAATAAAGGAAAGATAATTAATTTGGAGATTTGCTGTTATAGTAAAATAATTTCATGCAACTATTTTAACATAGGTAAAGTGATTTTAACAGTACCTTTACAATTTGAAAAGCTTTGGGGGGAATTTCAGTGATGCTCTCAAAGGAAATCCCCATTTGGGGGCCTGGGATAAATGTGACTGTGAAACACAGGAACTGATGTGGAAACTTCTTAAGGGCAAAAAAAGAAGAGAAATTAATGATGAGTGGTCAGGTTTTCAGAGTAGAAAGCCTTGGTAGAAGTGGTGGCAGAGGGTCACGTTGTTGAGTGTTGTGTGAGTGAATATTTGTTCCCTTTGCTTCATAGAAATTCTATACCAATGAAAAGAATGCTGAATTTGCTATGTTTAAATCTTGGGTTTGCCTCTCCTACCTTTACAATTGTAAGCAAGTCACTTGCTCCTGGGTCTGTTTCTTATTCCCTGAGGTAACCTTGCATCAACTTATATGTATCTTTTAGAGACCTATATAGAGCCTGGCATGGCCATGACCCTCACTCTTACCCTCTGGACTGGCTTACATCCTTCAATTTGCCTTCACTCTGGAAGGTCTGAAGATGTTTCCTAGAGATGAACTACTAACTTGTGGCTATGAATCAAACTTTCTTAGAATTCTATGGATAGACTGTTGTGGAGAAGATGCCTTCTACTATTCACCACTGTAACTCCTGAGTATTACTTCCCATCTGTATAAAATCAGTCAGTAATAATAATGACACCATTAACTCTTTTTTTGAACTCTTACCTTCTGTCTTTGATTTGATACTAAGTATTGATCCCAAGACAGATGAATCGTAAGGGTGAGGCAGTTGGAGGTCAAGAGACTTGCCCAGGGTTACACAGCTAGGAAGTTTCTGAACCAAATTTGAACCCAGGATCTCCCAACTCGAGGCCTAGCATTCTATCCACTGTGCTCCCCATACCATTAAATTCTCCTTTTCCTCCTCTCTCTCTCGCCCTCCCCACTTCTTCGTCTCTGTCTTTCCCTCTCAAGAAAAAAACAACAATAAAAAACCTTTACCTTCCATTTGAGAATCAATATTAAGTATTGGTTCTAAGGCAGAAGAGTAGTAAAAATTAAGCAACTGAAATTAAGTGAATTGTCCAGGGTTACACAGCTAGGAAGTATCTGAAATCAGATTTGGACCCAGGATTTCCTGTCTCTAGGTTTGGCTCTCGATCCACTGAGCTACCTAAAATTGCCCCCTAACCCCGTTAACTCTTAAATCTAAAATAATTGCTTAATGTCAAAGCAAAAAGCAAGAATGTTCATAACATCAATTACCTAACATCTATAAAGCAAGTGAAGGAATAATCAAAATATCATAGTCCACACACAGAATCAGTCAATAAATATTTTAAAGTATCTACTATGTTCCAAGCACTGTACTTAAACACTAGAACAAAGAAAGGCAGAAGATAGATCCTACTCTCAGGGAACTTACAATCTAATGAGGAAAGATAGCTAAAAAGAAGCTGAAAACAGCAGGGTTAACAGGAAGAGAGTATAGGTAGAATGGCATGATGAAGTCTTGCAGAGAGTGAGAAGTGATTTGCAGAGGAGGAGTGAGTCATAGAGTTCAATTCTTGCAGAGCGATGAATTTCTGGAGATCATGAAATGCATGAACTTGAGTCACAATTTTGCCAATATACAGTGTCTTTAAGGGAGAATAGAACACAGAGGCAGATTAAGGGCACACCTGATTAAAGAAAACCATTATCCCTGGGACAATTCACAACTTGAACTTCAGAAATGGCTGTTTCTTTCAATTTCAGTTCCATCATCTAGGTTCTTTCAAGATTAATCTTTACTAACCAAAACCACTTCTTTCTTGATAATCTTCATTTGGGCTTCAACACCTTCCTCCTAGGAAAATTCATTTCCCTTTTAACTCATGAGACCCCTTAAGAGGGATGCTTAAGGAGTATTACACTATTATGATGACAAGAAGTTCCTTTAAGTGAGAGAACTGTAAAAACTTCTCAGGTTGGTTCTCTAGGCAATGCAGACAAACCCAGATAGTCCTTTACCAAACAGTCCTCTGATTTATTCAGAAACCTTTTAGTCTCTACTAAAGCAGAGCTCACATTAAAGTAGATGGAAAAAACCTTCATTTTTCTTTGTTTCTCCTTTCCAACCCAATGGAGACACTGGAGAGCAACCAGGCACTTCTGAAACATAATATACCTCTCAAACCGTAGATAGTACTGGAGGGCAATACCATAAACAATTGCAGAGTTTTAGTCTTTCCCAATCATTTACTCCTAATTTTTTGTTTTCAGAATCATAAACTCATAGAATTTTAGTTAGAAGGAAGTTCAGAGGGTTGGAATTCTGATATGATGAAACTAATGGAATCCATTAATTAGCACTCTGTGTTCTATGTTTTATTCATGTTATTAGGTAGTTTGCATCTATTCACCTTGTCAACAAAGATATCATGAATTTTGTTGAAGTTTTGATATATATTATCTATTGCATTTCCCTTATTTACTAGTCTAATAATTCAATCAAGAAAGAACTGTGGTTAGTCTGATATGATTTATTCTTTTAAAAATATTTTTAATTATATACTTAGTAACCACTACCACCACCACCACCAAAAACATTTAACTAAATAAATGCATAAAAAAGATTATGTGCAAAATCACAAACTCCATATTGTTTAAAATTTGCTTAAAATATGTAATTTATATATATATACATATGCTAATATAAACATTCTCTACTTCTGAGTTCCCTTTTGATTTATTTTACTTGGATACTTTTTTATCTTGATTTTGTGACATATTTTTAAAGGTAATCATGGTATGTATTATACTTATTCACTTTTCTTCTCTTCATCTCTTCATTTATTTCCCTTATTTTCTTTATATTTCGAATATTCGTCATTTCAATAATATATATGGTTCATTCTAAATGAACTCATACTAACTCAGAGCACCTTTTCTTTCCCTTAATGCTCATAATATTCCTCTTATTCATCTTTGGAATTCTTCCAGAAATAAAAGTCATGCCCACCAACATTTAAATTATAGAATTTTTCTTCTTTTTTTTTGAAAACTGGGGATTTTCTTACTTTTGATTCTATTGTTTCTCCCCTAAATTTCTGGGAAAGGACCTCTTGATACAAAAATGTTTATAGCAGCTCTTTTAGTGGTGGCAAAGAATTGGGAACTAAAGGAATGTCCTTCAATTGAGAAATAGCTGAACAGCTTGTGGTATGTGATGGTGATGGAATACTATTGTGCTATAAGGAATAATGAATAGGATGATTTCATAAAGAACTGAAAAGATCTACATGAACCGATGCAGAGTGAAATAAACAGAACTAGGAGACCATTGTACATGGTAACTGAATATTGTGGAATGATTGATCAAATGTGATAGATTTGCTACTAATAACAATACAATGATTCAGGAGAGTTCTGAGGGACTTATGACAGAGAATGCTTTACACCTCCAGAGAAAGAGCTGTTGAAAACATGATTTATCATTTGTTTATTTGGGTATATGTTTTGTGGTTTGGGTCTATAAAAACATTTGCTTACAAAAATGAATAATATGGAGATATATTTCGAGTAAATAATACATGTATAACTCAGATTGAATGTCTTGTCTGTTCCAGGAGAGGGAGGGAGACAATATGGATCATATGACTTTGGAAAATTACATGGAAATTTGTTATTATTATAAAAAATTTAGTTAAGACTTAAAAAATAAAAGCTTGGCATAAAGTTATTAAACTTTAACCAAATAACAGATTTCTTAAAAATTTGAATAAAAATAGAAGCTAATAAGGACACTAGAGAAATATTTAAGCAAAATCAAATGATTGGAAAAATGAAAGAAAGTTTAATGTATATAATATAAAATAATGAACTTGGAAAACTGATTAAGCAGAGATAATTTAAGAATCATTTTGCTACGTTAAAACTATGGTGAAATAAGAGCACAGATATATTTCAAGAATTCATAAAAGGAATTTCCCCAAATTTCTTAGAATTAGAGGAAAAAATGAAAATAAAAAGAATCCATTTTTCATTACCTGATACACCAAAAGGAAAACTCAGGAACATCATACTAAAATCTGGGGCATCTAGGTTAAGGAAAAAATGCTGCAAGTAGCCAGAAAGAAAGTATTTAGATACTAAAAAGTTATAGGCAGTATCATACAAAATTCAATAGCTACCATTCTAAAGGAGCAGGATGCTTGGGAAATAATATTTCAGAAGGCAAAAGATTTAGGTTTATAGTCAAGAATAACTTACCTAGCAAAACCATAGAGATAGGGGCAGCTGGGTAGCTCAGTGGATTGAGAGTCAGGCCTAGAGACGGAAGGTCCTAGGTTCAAATCTGGCCTCAGACACTTCCCAGCTGTGTGACCCTGGGCAAGTCACTTGACCCCCATTGCCTACCCTTACCACTCTTCCACCCAAAAGCCAATACACAAAAGTTAAGGGTTAAAAACAAAACAAACAAACAAACAAACAAAAAAACCATAGAGATAAAAAGTATATACCTTTAATGAAATACAGAACTCCCGAGCACTTCTGATGAAAACATCAGAAATATGAATTTGAAATATAAAGAAATCTTGCTAAGCATAAAATGATGCTGATTCCAAGACTGAAAATAAGGAAATATTTGAAGGAATAGAGTTCCAAACAATGAAATCATAATGCTTTCTATGGAGTATTCCCCAGAAATATTATTTTGGATACAACTATGAGTGGAGAGAAAACTAGAGGATCAGCAAACATATTCCAGAATAGGAAGAATTAAAGAGTTCATGAAAGTAAGAGTTAAGGATAAGAGATACCTTCAGTCAAAAATGTTAAAGAAGTCAGAAAAATGAAAAAATTTGGGGAAATTTTTCATGTCTGTTCACATCTTGTTATTAATCACAAAATTGCTTGGGGGTAGTTATCCTATGAATATAATTTATGTGACAAAGAATTTCATCAGATTTTAAATTTACATTGAAACTCCAGAATCCATGCTAGAGAAAAATCCTTTGAATGCAAGGATTATATCATGGCATTCAGTTTGACATTATGATTCATTGAACATCCAAGTAGTTACCCTTAGAAGAAATCTTATTTTGTGTTCTACAAAAATGATGAAGGGATTGGTTTCAGAATAATCTTGAAAGACTTATATGAAATGATACAGAGTGAAATGAACAGAACCAGGAGAACAATTTATATAATAACAAAAGGAAAAGTGTTGTAAGGACAAACTTTGAGAGGCTTAAGAATTCGGATCAGTTTAATGGCAAACCAAGAAACGAGGTGACCAGTGATAAAACATGCTACTCAAGTCCTGTCTGGGGTGGTAGAGTTAGAGTGCAGATTGAAATACCGCAAAAATAAACTTCATGTGTATAAAGAATTAAAAAAAAAGTTAAAAGAAAAAAATTCACTTCTAAGTGGAAGACTTCATGACCAAACATGTGCTAGATATGCTCATAGAAAAGAAAAAAGATAATTTTGAATATAAAAATATAAAAACCAATGCAGTTAAAATTAGAATGGAAATGGTTACCTGGGGAAAAAATCTTTGTAGAAAGTTTTTCTGATAAATGACAAATACAGAATGTAGAAGGGATTGATCCAAATTCATATGAACAAGAACATTCTTCAGTAGAGAAATAGTCAAAGGGTATTCTAAGGAATAAATTCAAACTGTCAACTACCATGTAAAAATGCTTCAAAAAGCTAGAGAAATTCAAGTCAAAAAGAAACTCTGATGTCCTACCTGACACCAATCAGAGTAGTAAAAAAAAATTAAATCTGGGAAATGACAAATGTTGGACAGGCTGAGGTAAAATAGGCACATTGTGGCACTTTTGGTGGAGCTGTGAAATGGTCTAGCTATTTTGGGAAGCAATTTGGAACTTTGTCCAAAAGTCACTAAATAGTGCATACACTTTGATCCTGAAATACCACTCTAGGACATATTCCCGAAGAGGTCAAAGAAAGAAGAAAAGTATCTATATGTACAAAAATATTTCTATTGTTTTGTTTTGTTTTAGTAGTGGTTAAGAATAAGAAACTAAGGGGATGTTCTCATATTGGGGAATTACTAGATAAATTATATGCAAATGAAATGTAATACTGTTGCCAAATAGAAATGAAAAAGGTACAGTTTCAGAGAAACCTGGGAAGACAAAGATGAACTGATATAAAATTAAGTGAGCAGAAACAGAAGAACAATTCATACTATAATAATATTGTAGAGTCAAATCATTTTGAATGGCTACAGAACTCTGGTCAATTCAATAACCAATTATGATGCCAGAGGAGGAATAAGGAAGCATCTCATCTGCTTCCTAGGTATTACATTTTCCACAGCTTGTGTTGTAATTTGTTTTGATCATTTATGCATGTATTTATATAAATATTGTTTTTCTTCCTTTTTTTAATGGGAGGGATTTTAATGGGAAGGATAAAAGGGAAGTAATGAATTGTGAATATAGTTGACAGAAAAAGAAAAAGAGGATAATTCAAGCATTAAAAAAACACCCTACAGCAGAGAACAGAAGGAAACCTATAGAGAATCACAGTCATATGAGACAGTTCTAAAAGTTACATGTTTAACTTATTTATTCTTTAAAAGAAAGCTAAAGGGGCAGCCAGCTGACTCAGTGGATAGGGAACCAGGCCTTGAAATGGGAGGTCCTACACTCAAACCTGGCCTCAGATACTTCCTAATTATGTGATTCTGGGAAAGTCACTTAACCCCATTTGCCTACCCTTTCTCTCTTCTGTCTTGGAAACAATACCTAGTATCAAAGACAGAAAGTAAGAGTTAAAAAAATGATGAAAAAAAGCTATACATAATAGAGATTTGAAGTTTCATTGCAATTCTATTTTTATATTCTAATGTATATACAAAAATGCTCATTTTAAGTTGGTGTGTATTAATAACAGAATAAAAAAATTAAAAATGTTATTCAGGATGGACAGGGACTCTCTTCACTTATATTTTTCATATTCCCAGCACTTAGCACCATTTTGGTTACACTTAGATCAATTAATACATGCCTTTTCATTCATTCATTTTTTTCTTCCCATTCTCTCCAAGTAAAGTGTTCTGTTACTTTCTTTATCTTTTTTCTTGATTCTAAAAAAAGGTAAAATGCCATTCTAATTTTCCTTAGCATTTATTCTAAGCCTCAGTTCACTCTTGACTCTAGCCTTCCTGATTTGATTCTTATGGGATTGTGCCCTTCTTTTGTGTTTGACATCAGATACCTGTCCTTACTTACATCTTTTACAGATATCTTTTAAAAAATCTGAGCTTCTCAATTTCCTCCCTTTGAGATCATACCAGTCTCTTTTGGCATTTCTGTTTTCTTCCTCATAAGAATCACTTGTGATTTTCCCATCAAAATTCTATTCAGTTCTTTAGCATTACCTTCTTAACCAGATTTCCCCTTACCATATCCTTCTGTATCTTCTAAAGTCCTTATCTTCCACAGCAATGAGAACCCCGCCTGTATCATAAAACTTGCATTTCTTACCCAACTTTTCATACTTTTTACAAATCCATTTTGATTTCCTCTGTTAGATTTATAATTCCTAAACTGAGTTCCAAAGCCCATTAGGATGGGATTTGGGGGATTAATACCCCATACCTGAGTGAGAAATGGGGCAGACTTGTCTAGTCAGAGAGAGGAGAATTTTAGTCTCTTGAGGTCTCTTAAAAATCTATAGGTTTCGAGGTTCCGGGTTAAGATGGCGGCAGAGTAAAAAGCAGCTCTTAACCTCTCCTGACCAAAACACACAAAACTCCTCAAGGGGACATAAAAACAAGTCCAGACGAATGGAGGAACCCCACAAAAGGGCACAGCATGGAAGGTACGTGGAATCGGGGCATTTCCATGCTATAAAGGGGTGAAACAGCTCTCACTAAATCGCAGGCTGAGCACCCACCCCACCCCTACTCCCTCCCCACACACCACCAATAGCGCCGAAGCAAGCTAAAAAGAAATAGAGCAAGTTTGGGGCACCCATCAAGTCATTGGCAGCTCTGGGGCCTGTTCCTGAGAGCAGCAAGATTTAGGACCCCAAAAAGCTAAAGAAAGCACACAAACTCTGAGCGCAGGAGCAGGGCACAGAGGGTGGGCTCAGAGCGCAGGCGCGGGTGGAGGCGTGGGTGGAGGCAGACACAGCCACAAGCTAAAGCTCTGAAACCCTGAGTGGGGAACCAGTGCAGACGGGTATACGACTGTGGAAGCAGTCCCCCTGAGACTTGTAAAGAAACCTCTGGCAAAGGATCAAGCAAGAGGGTCCACCAGGGGGTTTGACCTTGGAAAAAACCAGAACTCAGACCTCAGGAGTCAAAAGACCGAGGACAGACCGTGAGCACCAGGATAAACCTGAGAAGCTGCTGGGCTAACGATGGCTACCCAGTCTCAGGAAGTTCAGAAGAGAAAGATTAATAACAAGAAAAAGAAGTCTTTAACACTCGACAACTTTTACACAGAAAAAATCCAGACAACCGAGCAAACAGAGGAGGAGAACCAATAAGCATCTGGACCCTCCTCAAATAAGGAAAACTCCTCACAAGCTATGGAAGAGTTCAAAACTGAGATTTTGAGGAAAATGGAAGAGATCTGGCAAGAAAATAACAGTTTAAAAGGTAGAATCTTGCAATTGGAAAGTGAGGCTCAGAAACCAAATGAACTGATAAGCAAATTGAACACCAGAAATGACCAGATTGAAAAGGAATACCAGAAGATTATAGCCAAAAACCAGAAGATTATAGCCGAAAACCAAAAGATCATAGCCGAAAACTGAAAGATTATAGCTGAAAACAATCCCTAAAGGCTAGAATTGAGCAATTAGAAGCTAATAATCTCTCAAGACAACAAGAACAAATAAAACAAAGTTAAAAGACTGAAAAAATAGAAGGAAACGTGAAATATCTCAATGAGAGAGTGACAGACCAAGAAAGCCGGTCTAGAAGAGACAATTTGAGAATGATTGGTCTTCCAGAAAAAACAGAAATTAATAGAAACCTGGACTCCATACTAACAGAAATGATTCAGCAAAATTGCCCTGAAGTCCTACAACAAGAGGGCAATATAGACATTGAAAGGATGCATAGAACACCCGCGACATTTGATCCAGATAAGAAAACGCCCAGGAATATAATTGCCAAATTCAAGAGTTTCCAAGCAAAAGGAAAAATCTTACAAGAAGCCAGAAAGAGACAATTCAAATATCAAGGAGCACCAATCAGGATCACACAGGATCTGGCAGCCTCCACGCTAAAAGATCGCAAGGCTTGGAATACGATATTCAGAAAGGTAAGAGAGCTGGGCCTGCAACCACGAATCAACTACCGATCAAAATTGACTATATATTTCCAGGGGAAAGTATGGGCATTCAACCAAATTGAAGAATTTCAGGTATTTGCACAGAAAAGACCAGGGCTAAATGGAAAGTTTGATATCCAACCACAAAAATCGAGAGAAACATGAAAAGGTAAATAAGATACAGAGGGGAAAGAAAGAAAACTTATAATTTTTAAATTTGCCTTTTTAAGGGCCTCAGTGAGATCTAATTATCTGTATTCCTATGTAGAGAAATGGTATGTATAATTCTCTGAAGCGAACTCTATTCACTATTATAATATTCACTATTATAGTAATCAGAAGAATAATTCACAGGGTGAGGGTGGAACACTAAATAATCTAAGATGACATGGGGGATGGGAAAGAGGGGGTAAATAGCAGGGGACACCAAGAGAAACTTGAGTGAATAAGAAAAATAGGATATTCTATTACACACAAAGAGGGCATGGGAAGGAGAGGGGACAAATACTATTATAAGAAGGAGAGGAAGAGAGCATTAAGAGGTAATAATCAAACCTTACTCTTAGTGTAATCAACCCGGAGAGGGAAGAGTAGCTATACTATCCATTGGGACATAAAATTCCTATCTAACCCTTCTCAGAAAGTCAGAAGGGATAAACCAAGGGGAGCAGGGGAGTGGGGAGGTCAAAAAAAGGGAGGGGAGAAGAAGGGGGAGGAAATTCATAAGGCCTTTAAAAACAAAAAG
>NC_058130.1:243286189-243287081 GCF_016433145.1 Gracilinanus agilis
AAAATGAGGGAGGGGGTAGAAAGGGAAGTTAATCAAGGGAGGGGATAAGGGATAGCGGCTCAATAGCAAACCACTGGTTTAAAAGGAAATAGTATAAGAAAAAGGGGGTAGGAATAGGGGAGGATACGAAAATGTCAGCAAATGCACAACTGATGATTATAACTCTGAATGTGAATGGGATGAACTCACTCATAAAACAGAAGCAAATAGCAGAGTGGATTAGAAACCAAAATCCTACCATAGGTTGTCTACAAGAAACACATATGAGGCGGGTAGACATACACAAGTTTAAGGTTAAGGGCTTGAGCAAAATATTTTGGGCGTCAAATCAGAAAAAGAAGGCAGAAGTGGCTATTATGATCTCTGACAAAGCCAAAGTAAAAATAGATATGATTAAAAAAGACAGGGAAGGTCATTACATCCTGATTAAAGGCATTATAAACAATGAGGAAATAACACTGCTCAATATGTATGCACCAAGTGGCATAGCACCCAAATTCATAAAGGAGAAACTGGCAGAGATCAAGAAGGAAATAGATAGTAAAACCATAATAGTGAGAGATCTAAATATTCCTCTTTCAGATCTAGATAAATCAACCTGAAAAATAAATAATAAAGAGGTAAGAGAGGTGAATGAAGTCCTAGAAAAATTAGATTTAATTGATATGTGGAGAAAAATAAATAGGGACAAAAAGGAATACACCTTTTTTTCAGCTGCACATGGTACATTCACAAAGATTGACCATGTAGTTGGGCATAGAATCATTGCAAACAAATGCAAAAGAGCAGAAATAATAAATGTAACCTTCTCAGATCATAATGCAATAAAAATAATAATTAGTAAGGGCACCTGGACAGGAAAATCAAAAACTAATTGGAAATTAAATAATAT
>NC_058130.1:243292081-243348355 GCF_016433145.1 Gracilinanus agilis
TATATTAAACTAAAAAGTTTTTGTACAAACAAAAACAATGTAGTCAAAATCAGAAGGGAAACAACAAATTGGGAAAAAAATCTTTATAATGAAAAACTCTGACAGGGGTCTAATTACTCAAATATACAAAGAGTTAAATCAATTGTATAAAAAATCAAGCCATTCCCCAATTGATAAATGGGCAAGAGACATGAATAGGCAATTTTCAGGTAAAGAAATCAAAAGTATCAATAAGCACATGAGAAAGTGTTCCAAATCTCTAATAATTAGAGAAATGCAAATCAAAACAACTCTGAGGTATCACCTCACACCTAGCAGATTGGCTAAAATGATAGCTGGGGAGAGTAATGAATTATGGAGGGGATGTAGCAAAATTGGGACATTAATGCATTGCTGGTGGAGCTGTGAACTGATCTGGCCATTCTGGCTGGCAATTTGGAATTATGCTCAAAGGACTATAAAAGAATGCCTGCCCTTTGATCCAGCCATACCATTGTTGAGTTTGTACCCCAAAGAGATCATAGATAAACAGACTTGTACGAAAATATTTATAGCTGTGTTTTTTGTGGTGGCAACAAACTGGAAAAGGAGGGTATGTCCTTCAATTGGGGAATGGCTGAACAAACTGTGGTATATGTGGGTGATGGAATACTATTGTGCTAAAAGGAATAATAAACTGGAGGAGTTCCAGGCGAACTGGAGAGACCTCCGGGAACTGATGCAGAGCGAAAGGAGCAGAGCCAGAAGAACATTGTACACAGAGACTGATATACTGTGGTAAAATAGAATGTAATGGACTTCTGTACCAGCAACAATGCAATGACACAAGACTGCTCTGAGGGATTTATGGTAAAGAATGCTACCCACATTCAGAGGAAGGACTGCAGGAGAGGAAACATAGAAGATGAACAATTGCTTGAATGCATGGGTCAGGGTGGACATGATTGAGGGTGTGGACTCGAAACTACCACACCAATGCAACTACCAACAATTTGGAAACAGGTCTTGATCAAGGACACATGACAAAACTAGTGGAAATGTGCATTGGCCATGGGTGGGGGGAGTGCGGGGAGTGAAGGGGAAAGTAGGAGCATGAATCATGTAACCATGTTAAAAATGAATATTAATAAATGTTTAAAAAAAAACAAAAAAAATCTATAGGTTTCTTGAATTTCTTGGCGTTCTAAAGTCACATTAGGGTGTTCTGGCTTCTAGCTTTGGGAAAAGAAGATGGGCAATGCCTACCTCATTCCAAGTTATGGAAGGAAAAAAACTCTGGGAAGAAGCCAACTTGTCAGTCTCTATCTTATCCCTGTCCCTAGCTTGCTCACACACACACACACACACACACACACACACACACAGACACACACACATCCCTTCTCTGAATTGGATAAAGGTTGCTTTGCTATCTACTAAGTGTGTGCTCACTGTGGAACTGGTATTGGAAAGGAAGTCTTCAATATAAAGACTGGAATCCTCTTTTCCCTATTAAATAAATAGCCATCAGAAGTGCTTTGTGGGTAAAAATTGATTGGTTATTGTCCATTGTATTTGAAGAGGACCAAAAGGATGTCACTGTGTTGGGATCCATCTATAGTATATCCAGCTATGGCTGATCAGGTCAATAAAAACTCAGAAGGCTGTAAGGCTCAGAAGGTGGTCACAAATAACTCTTATGAAAATTTGCAATGGAGATATCTCTAGATTTGTACATCTTACATTTCTTTTGATCTACTGTAATTCTGCTTTGCTCATAGAAATCACCTACTTTGATGCAGGCATGGCAGGATGAAAGGTCCCATGCTAGTTTCTTTCATGTCTCACAATTGATGCCAAAGTTCTTCAGAGAGACCTTTAAAGTGTCCTTGTATTGCTTCTCCTGACCTTCATATGAGTACCTGCCTTATGCAAGTTCTCTGTAAAACAATCTTTTAGGCAAATGTGCATTTGGCATTTGAACAATGTTGCCAGCCCATTGGAGTTGCCCTCTCTGCAATGGAGTTTGGCTTGGCAGTTTGGCTAAAGAAAGGACCTCAATGTCTGGTACCTCATCTTGCTGGTGATCTTGAGAATCTTCCCAAGACAATTCAAATGAAGGCAGCTCTAATTTCTTTCTGTAGTAGTGTTACACTGTCCAGGTTTCACAGGCATACAAGAGGTCAGCACAGCTTCTCTGAAGACCTTCAGTTTCCTAGATAGTCTAATATATCTCTCTCACATTTTCCTTTGGAACCTCCTAAAACTTGAGCTAGTTAATCTGCTCTATCATCTATATATACATCCCTGGAGAGTATACTGCCAAGGTAAGTGAACTTATCTGCGGCATTCAGAATTTCTCCATTTCCTGAAATTGATGTTTCCATGTGTGGATGGTGACTGGTGGAGAAGCTGTATTCTTAGTGTTAATTGTTAGGCTATAATCAACCCAAGCAGCAGAGAACCAATCCATATTCTGCCGCATCTCAGCCTCAGAGGGTGCATTAAGTGTGCAATCATCTGTGAATAAAAAATCAAGCACCAACTCTCCCTCCAGGAAGGAGAGAGCTGGTATGACAGATGCAGTGTTGGATCTAGAGTCAGGATGACCCAAGTTCAAATCCCTCATCAGACATTTTAGCTGGGTAAAGTAAATCATTTAATCTTTCTGTTTGCTCATCTATAAAATGGGGATAAAAATACTGCCTCCCAGGGATGCTGTGAGAATTAAATGAGATAGTATGTATACATAATGCTTTTACACACCTTAAAATGCTATATAAATTCTAGTTTTTAGCTTTTGTAAGTGAATGTAATAAAAAATAAATGAATGTGATAAAAATCACCAATAAAATAAAAAAAAAGAAATAATGCTTGTTCAATTGAATTGGCATCACATTTCTGTACAGTTCTTATGCCCCTTATGACAGTGTCAACTTCTTGAGGTCAGGGAGCTTCATTAACTTGGTCAACCTTTCTAAATCTCATTTCATGCATTTATAAAATAAGGAATTTGAACTGTTTCTTTGTAAGGTCTTGTAGTTCTTGGTCTATGTTCTTATGACTTTATGCCATTCATTATGCAGTCACATTTATTCTTTTTTATTATTCTTTTGATTTTAAAAAATAATTATTTAGTCATTTCTTGGCCTTTTGGCTAAGAATAAATACATCTTGTCAATTAAAAAAATCTTTCTGAAAGCCCCCTCCATGCAAGGCATCATGCTAGATGCTGATGATAACTGAGAAGTGTAAGCCATGTTTTCTGTCTTTGAAGATCAGAAAGTTTAGTAAAAGAGACAAGGAAGGGGTGAGACAAAACATAAATATCAGAAACATTAAAGAACTCTGCCACAAAGAACAGAAGGTAGTTCATGATAAACTGGGTATAGATAGAGCTACCTGTTCAGAGGAAGGAAAAGCTGATGGTTTCTGTGCTGTTTCGTGTGACTTTGTTAGGTTAGCTGATATCTGATTTGTTAGTGGTCTGGTTCCCTGCTTCCCTTTGCTTTTTCTCTACTCCACTACTTCTCTGTCCCATTGGACCTAGAACTTGGCATTCAGTCATTGAGTTATTGCAAAATTTCCATCTCCTTGGGAGAAAGATACAGTCACAAAGATACATTTATTCTGGGATTTTTAGGCCAACACAGAGCCCAGAAACCTTTAGGAATGTGTTCTTTGTGTGATTTTCCATGTCCCAACCCATAGTACTTTGTAGATGTTTAATAAATACTTATTAAATCATCAACGAAACAAGCTTCATATAGAATTGGACATCTTTTTTTTTCCAAAAGATTTTGCTCTGTTTAGGGACAGTGAGGTCATCTCAGAGTTCTCTGATTTACTTTTATGAAGCAAAAGAGACAAAATTAATGAAACCTCTGTATTTATCCACATGATTTTCATCTATGTATGGTATAGGACTCACCACTCTGCTATGCAAAAAGAAAAAAAAAGAAAAACCACACACCAAAACCCATACTGTCTAATGTGGTAGAGATCTCTTTACCCTGCCTTCACAAAAATATTGTGAAGTGACAGGTGCTGCATCATAATTCTACACTTAAAAGTACCACTTGCCTTTGTTAATATTCACTAGAATCCAGGTGCTAATTGATAACACCCATATCCTAGATAGGCAAGAGGATAAGCCAGCAAGGGGAACTTGCCACTTAATTCTAGAATGATAATTTGGTTTCATGAAGGAAATCTTATTTTTTCTTTTTTCTAGGAAATCCTGGAGATTTACAAAAATGAATTTAGGACAGCTTACATTTGAGCCTCCCAAAGCAATAAAAAATAAAAGAAATTACTAAGAGACTAGAAAACTTCAAGTGAGTTTTTGATTTATACTTTCGATTTTGGATTAGATATTTTTGGAGTGTAATGATAAATATATGTTTATGTTTATAAACTATTCAAATATATCCAGTGCTTAGCACAGTGCCAGGCACATAGTAGGTGTTTAAGAAATGAGTATTGATTGATTCTGAATGACCACAGGGCCCTTCTCTTGCTCAATAATTAGCCCATCAATTAAATAATTAATTAGTTAGTTAATAACAACCCATATTACTGACAGATTTAGGAACTAGTGCTAAATCATGATCTTAAGTCTATCTGAGAATAGAAAATATCTTAACCTTAAATATCTGAGAATAGGAAGAAGCATCATTTCAGCCCTAAATTAGCACTTTGCAAGATTCTAAACTTCACAAGAATCTGAACTCCCCTGAGCTGCTTGGCTCCATCCCTAGTCTCAGTGAAAAAGCAGTGAAGGCTTTGAAAAACTGCCAGTCCCCCTTGCGAGCATGTCCTGCAATAAAGCGTGCTTGTTTGCATAACGCTGGCCACTGTGTCTCTTCACTTGTACTCAGTATCCTTCAAACCCATTTTAGAGCAGATGTTTGCTGTCCAATACAGAAATGATTTGCCATAAAAATTTATTCAAATATGCATGTGATATAGGAAAGGGAGAAAAGAAAGAAGTTATATGTGTACTGTACTGTTTTCGTTTACCCTGGGGATGAGATTAATTTAGAAACATGAACTGGTAGGGGATTAAATGGTTTTCAGAAACATGACTTGAATTCTGTGTGGAAATGCAACATAGTTCATTGCAAAAGAACTACAAAGCCCAAGGAAAAATGATGAATTGGAAAAAATGATTATAATAAAAGAGGAGAAAAAAGGTAATATAAAGGTGACAACTTTAAAAATATGTTCAGCTTTGTCTACTATTATATCATTAATATTATTTTTTAAATGATAAAGGAAGTCATGGACACCTTCCATGACTGAAGATGGGGGACAGTAAAGACATTTTCCCACTAAAAGGATGCTTTCTTCTCCAAAAAATGTAAGCTCTCCAAGGGCAAAGACTGCTACATTTTTGTCTTTATATCTCTCCTGCCTAGTGCAGTGCACTATCACAAATGGGATTTACAATGTAAATAAGCCATAAGTAAAATTCATACTGAGTATATTGGAGAAAGAGAGAGTATGGGATGGGAAGCAGGAAAGTTGGAAAACAATGATTCCTTGCAATGAATTGTGGATAGAAGAAAAGCTGATAACCTTTCTCTTCTGTGTAATTTTGATTCAGATTGGCTTTAAGAGAAACTATCTGGTTCCCAGAGACTGAGGAGGGTCTGGGGTGATCCTCTTGCTCCACATGGCAGTTCAGCTGCTTTGACTGAAGAACCCTTGAGGGTTTTGATAGCCCAATAAGAAGTTACTCCCCAATCAAGGAGTTTTCTTGCTGTGGTGGAAACTGAACATGAGTCCTCAGCCCCTAAATAAATTATACATTTCCACCCCCAAATCTAGTCAATCATCTCTTGATCCCTTGACTTCCTACATATCTGAGTATCAAGATCTATTGATAAAAGAGTAGGTAAGGTATGTTGTAATAGTGAAAGATAACAAATGGACATCGTGAGTATTGCACTGGGAACCATGAGCTGTTAAAAATAATTGGGGCCAACCACTGCCTCCCTCCCTCCTTGATATTTAGGTATCTTGGGTTACTTCTGATAGGCCTTCTGTGTATTCTGATTGAAATTGCAAAACTGTATAAGCTGGGAAGGCAAATATGAGTTTTGAACTTCATGGATGGAGAGAGAATGCACATCAATGAAATAACTGATCAAATTATTAAACACATATGTTGATGTGTGTGTAAGTGGGTACTCATTCAGTATACTTATATTTTTTATTCCTAGTGAACAAATCAGGTAAAAATGAATTTCTAAATTGGGCTTAGGAGATTCTAAATGGTACACTAATATTCCAAACATTAGAAAAGAAATTATCTGGATTAGTGGAACTACATATAAAATCTCTAGCTAGTGGCAAAGTTGCGTACTCAGGAAAGAGATTTACATTTATCTTTTAAAAGTGAGCTTTTCACGCACACACTCAAACACATACACCAACACATCATCCTCATTCCCACTAAATTTGCACAAAAAGTAATGAATAAAATTGATTTTGCTTTCTTTTCTGTTACATGATACATCAGTCCCAAATCCTTATTTTTGGCTACCCAGGGAACAGAGTTGGATTAATAAAAAATATACATACTTGTAACTCCAAAAGGAACACAGGGTAAATGTGGTAAAATGCAGAAGTTTTTGAACAAGGGAAATAATTCCAATAGAAGTCAACTGAGAAAATGGCTCCAGAAATTAAAATACTAAGGAAAGAAAAATTAAAAAATATTGACTTCAAACTATACTCTCAGAATTCCAAAGTTAAGAGTGAATTGAAAATCCTTAGTTCATCTATTTGCTCTATTTTCAAAACTAAAGCAAAACAAATCCTTGAAGTGATGGGGACCTGGAATGGGAGACTCTTTCTATGTAGCATTTCAATTTTAAAAAGTAAAACTCAAAAGTCAGAGACAGAATCCTATGGGGAAAAATCAATCAGTATTTACAATGTTTGACTTTTTTTTGGGAAATTATTATAGAAATACTGCAAGAAAACCTGTAGATTTGTAAGGCTAATACCTGAGTTAATAAACCTCAATTTCCCTCCATAATGATCTAGAATCAATCCCTTAAGTGGTGCAGTGGACAGAGTATGAGGCTTGGAATCAGGAAGACTCATTTTCCTGAGTTCAAATCTGGCCTCAGACATTTATTAGATGTTTGACTCTGGACATGTCATTTAATCCTGTTTGCTTCAGTTTCTTCATTAGTAAAATAAGCTGGAGAAGGAAATAGTAAACTGCCATGAAAACCCCAAAAGAGATTGTGAAGAGTTGGACATGTCTGAAATGACTCAACAACAATTACAATACTAAAAATTTACTATAGCTGTAACCAGAGCAGGGCAAATGGGACAGGGTGATGATATCAGGTGGGTGAGGATAGTTAGCATGCTTCCTTCTTATGATGATCTTCTAGCCCACTGTCCCCATACTTTTTCTTTTCCCTCTAATTGCTCTGTTTTCAGCTCCTAGACTCTAACCCCTAGGACCCTGCTGTCATTGAACACTTTTCTTGGAGACTGTCTTCCCCTAATGGGGAAAGACACTATTGTGACTCCATTTTCTCACCAAAGGAAATTTTAGGGGGATTGAGGATGGTGTGTGTGTGTGTGTGTGTGTA
The DNA here is from genome assembly GCF_016433145.1 of Gracilinanus agilis. Taxonomy (NCBI): domain Eukaryota; kingdom Metazoa; phylum Chordata; class Mammalia; order Didelphimorphia; family Didelphidae; genus Gracilinanus; species Gracilinanus agilis. Next base: position 243,299,680 of record NC_058130.1, read on the forward strand.
TGTGTGTGTGTGTGTGTGTGTGTGTGAGCGTTCATGCAGGGGCTTGTGTATGGGCAGTGGACAGCTCATCCATAAAAAAGATAAATGTAAATCTTCTACCTGAGGACATAGGTTTCCCACTAGCTAGAGATTTTATATGTAGCCCCATTAGTCCAGATTATTCCTTTTCCAGTGTTTGACTATTAGTCTACTTTTTAGATTCATAATATGAAATCCTTTCTTATAGCCTAGGTCTGTCTTATTATTGGTTTGGAAATCCTCTCATTCCCAATCCTGACTTAGATGAATTTTTCTTAGTCACAAGAATCCCTAGTTAAAGATCTGAAAGCTACTTCTCCTGAGAAAAAATGTTTTGGCATCTCACGGTGAAGGTACTTGGATACTTCTTTTAATAGTAAAAAGGGGATAAAAAGTTCTTTATACATCGGGAAAGGACAACAGAGAAAGGAGAAGATGAAGCAGGCTGGAGTAGAGCAGACTTATACCTTGATGGAACATCTGGAGAAATTGAACTAAAAAGGTTAGAGGGCCTAATAAAACAATTGACAAACACAAACCTAGCTGGCTACATACAAAACGGAATGGAGCATGACAATCCTAGAAGACTGTTTAATACAATGTCAAAAACTACCAATAAAAAAGACACCAATTTACTCCTGTCTCTAGACACTGGAAAAGCTTTTGACAGTTAATTGGAAGCTTTTATTTTTGACATTGAAAAGCATGGGCTTGCCACAAGAATTCATTTCATGGATGGAAACATTATCTGATCACCCAAAGGCCGAAATTAAGGCTAATGTGTATAATTGGAGATCCTTTTTTCCTGACAAGAAGGCAGCCGCAAGGGCTGTCCGGGTTCTCCTCTATTATTTGTCTCATCAATAGAAGCTTTGGCGGCCAAGATAAGGCAAAATGAAGGGGAAAAAATGGGGCACTTAAGCCCCACAATTTCATTGTGTGTAGACAATGTGGCCCAATTGTGTGATGTATTGGACTTCTAAAATCCACTCATTCTGTGGAGTCAAGTGCAAGGTGAATCCCTTCTTTCAATGGAGGGGCTTGTATTTAGCTTTGTTGAAGAGGTAATTTTTCTCCTATAAGAAACTTCTTTACTTCTTTGGGGGAATGCTTTTTTCAGATGGTATCTTCCATGTTCCAAAAGCAAGAATACCCAAGCACACCTTCTGATTTCAGGCTTAGGAAAGCTATTCCCCCTACCCTAGCCTCTGTACAGTCCCATTTATCCTTTGAATAGTGTCAACTGATTTCATCAAAGTAGTTTGAGTAACTTTATATGATGCTAGAACACTAGAACCCCTCAATATGATAGGGTTAGAAAGAAAAGGGCCCTTGAGTACAACCTCTTCATTTTAAAATGAGGACACTAAGGCAGATGATGTTAAGTGACTTGCCAGGGTGTCACAGCTAGTAAATATCTGACGCTGACTTTGCATTCAGGTCTTCCTGACTCCATGATTAGCCATCTATCTAATCATTCCTTTGTCATAATTCTGTTCCCTAAATGAAACTAGAGGAAAAGCTCAGAGAAAAATATCTCAGGCAAATTCATTCCTCTGTCCCTGTATTTTATATCCTTCTTTCAACTGATTCCAGTGAGTAGTAATTGGATGCAGAAGACCACACTCTTCTCTGCACCTACTTTTGCCTGATTTGAGTAATCACTGTCTATCTCATCAACTCCATATTACTAGCATTTGTGTGGGAGAATATAATTACACATCTTCCTTTTTAATTTTTCTCACATATGATACCCTCTCCTTGATCTCCAAGTCTTTGCACTGGCTGTCCCTCATGTCTGGAATGCTCTCCTTCCTAACCATCCATAGAATCCTGAGCTTCTTTTAAGGCTCAACTCCAGCATCACCTTCTATGTGAAACATTTCCTACCCCATGCCCACCAGTACCCCAAGCTGCCTAGTGCCTCTCACTCAAATTAGCTTTTCAAAACAAATAAACAAACTATTTTGCCTCTATTTTGCATATACCTACATGGGTCCATGTTGCCTTCTTCTGGGCAGCCTCTATTTTTACTTTTACTTATTTACCCCAAGGACATCACATAATGCCAGACACATTGAAATGATTGCTGTTTGCTGTTTGAATGATTGAACTTCATGTGATTTTGTTGCCCAAGTTGTGGGAGATTTTCAAGGACAATAAGCTGCCTTTAATCTGTTAACCAATAACCATTTATTAAGCAACTCTATGTGCCAGGCACCGTGCCAAGCATTGGGGTTGCGAAGAAAGGCAAAAGATAGTTCTTGTTCTCAAAGAGCTCACAATCTAATGAGGGGAGATAGTATACAAACAATTACATATATAGCTGGTTTTTGCATAGTTTTTTCTCTGGACAGAAAAAGGCCATAGAGAAGGTAAGTTTTTAGTTAAGAATGAAAGAAGTCAGGGAAGCCAAAAGACAGAGGAGGATGGGAGAGCCTTCCAGGCATGGGGGAACAGCCAAGAGAAAATTCTCAGAGTAGGCAGATGTAGTGTCCTGTGAGAGGAACAGCAAGATGGCCAGTGTCCCTGGACCACAGAATATGGGGATAAATATAAGAAAGTCTGTGTAAGAATATACATTTTAGGGTTTTGACTAAATATGAGAATTCTATAGTAATATTGTGGTTGCTGATTTAAAGATATTATAACAAGTTATTTACAAAGAGGTAGAAAGAGTGAAGATGGAAGAAGATAACTAAAGAGACAGGTTTTAACAAGTCTACTAACCCTTCTCTGGTGAAGTGAGGCTTAGCTCTGCAGGGATTTCCCTAAATGCAGTGGTATCTTCAGCTAGAATTCCACCAATACAGCCTTCTCCAAAGCCAAAGGTAGGAATCTCCGGAACCAATCTTTCCAGAAGCCAGGAAAAGAAGGCCAGCTACTCACCCACCCAAGATAAACTCCAAAGGAGAAGACCAAAGGCCAAATTCCAAGTCCAAGGAGAAGCCCTCCAAAACTGAAGTCCAAAGGAGAAGATCCAGAAGCAGTCCTCCAAGACAGGAAGTTCAGGACTTTTTATAGTCCTTTTTTCATGTCACTTCCTGTCCCTTTCTCCACTTTAGGGGAATCAATTGCATGCAGTCTTTTAATTTGCCTAGCACTTCCCAGGGGCAGGGCAGTGGCCTCTGGAGTTGTCCCCCACTTTAGCAAGTGACTTGCAAACTCTCTTACTTAGTGTTAAGTAGGGGTGTTTAAGTTTTTGATTGATTAATTTAAAAATTGCTAATTGATAGACAAAGAAAATTTGATTCATTCTTCCCATCTGGAAAGATGTGGGATGATGGGAACAGGTTATTAAAGGCTTTGAAAGACAAGCTAAGGAGTTTATAGTTGATTCTGAAGCTATTAGGGAGCTAGTAGAGTTTGTTGAATAGGGTAGTGATGAGGGCTTCCTATCCTTTAGGAAGATCTCTAAGCCTTTTTGTGAAAGGTTCAGGGTATCTTTAGTGATAAAGTAACAAATTCAAGAAACTGAGGCAGGCTGAGGATGAGCATCCCAGTCTGTATCTGGATAGACTTGTTGAAAATTCTGAAAACCTATTAGGATTTAGGCATTGCAACACTTATTCAGTGTATTCTTTTGGATACAATGATTACACAATAGGGAGTAGTAGCGTTATTCATTAATGGGGAAGACCTACATGCACATACAGGCAGCTATGGCATAGAGGAAAGAGTGTTGGGCTTGGAGACAAGATGGCTCACCTTCCTGAACTCAAATCTGACCTCAATCTAACTGTGTGACTGGGCAAGTCATTTAATCCTTTTGTTTCAGTTTCCTCTTCTGTAAAGTGAACTGGAAAAGAAAATGACAAACCACTCCCATATTTTTGCCAAGAAAACCCCAAATAGGGTCATGAAAAATCAGATATTACTGAAAACAACTCAACAACAACAAAAATATCTGTACAGAATCACTGAACTTCAGAGTTAGAAGGGATCTCAGACCAATTCTAATCTATCTAAACAAAAGTCCTTTCAATAACACACTGAGAAGTGATCACTATGTTAATGGCCTGTCATATTTAAAATTTTTCTAGAAAACTTCTAGTGAGAGGAAACCTACCATCTTATAAAAGAGTCTACATCACTTTTTGAGCTGTAATTCCTAGAAAGTTTTTCCTTATTTCATTTTCCTCCTTGCAAATTCTACACGGCAGTTTAATCTTTGAGACAATGTAGAAAAAGTCAGTTTCTTCTTTCAAATGACAGCCTTTTAAATACTTGTAATGCAGGGTTGAAGCGATAGTTTTTTTGCTTTTGCAAATTCAACTGCACAGCCCTGGCAGTTAGAAGTTTTAGAATGTTCACAGAAAGACAGTTGGAGTCTGATACTATAAATAGTGCTGAAGCTCCAACTGAAGGGCTTTTGCCTTTTGGCTTTGGCATTGGCCTGTGCTGATTGTCTTTGGGACATTTGGACCTAGCCTGATTTCTCTGGACTTCTCCCTGACCTCTCCATTTATATGCCTACTATTTCCCTGAATTTCTCCATTGGGCCCTGGGAGGAAGGGTGGTTTTGGTGGTTGGACATTGTGGGTTAGCTTCTGTGGGAAAGTAGGACATCCTTAAATCAGGCCACCCTTGTGGTGATCTGATAAATACTTTACTTCAGGGCAGTGAATCCTTCCTGACTGGGAGAGCTGGCCTCTCTCAGTCTGAGTCCCTTCTCTGTGACCCTTCCCCCAACACCAGCTTTCTCCCTAGTAGCAGTTACAAACCCTGAAACCCTCTCTCCCTCAACTTATCCCTGCCATCATTAAATCCTCTTTGTTAACTATATAAAAGCCTCTGGTGAATCGTTGTATTGAATATTAAGGCAAAGGGTGAAGTGGGAAGAAACTACTTTCCTTTTATTTCTTGAGGGCAACCTAGGCATCCATCTTGGGCAGGAAGTACCCAGTCAAGACTTCCTGCAGACATTCACTTTCACTGACAGGGAGGAGCCTCTTGACTGTTCCCTCAAAGGACTTTAGAAATTAACAAGAGAAACCCCCCAGCCAGATCTAAACATTTCTGGCTGATCCAATTTCCTCTTGTGTCTTAGAGATACCTTGTATGCCTGAAGAACCCAGTCTATTTCCTCTCAGTACCCTCTGTCTCTAGCCTCAGTGACTAGCTTGTTTGAGCAGCCCTCCTGTATACTCCCATCCATTCCCTTACCTTCCTATATATTACCTGCCTATATACAACCCATTCATCCCTTCATTATTCACCTAACCCTTTACTCCTCCCTATACCAAGATTGCCTATTCATTCCCTTAACTCAGCCATCATCCTTTATCACCTTTATTCCCTCATATCAACAGTTGTCCTTATTCTATAACATGCTTCAATCAATTAATCAATCAGCAAGCATTTCTTAAGTGTCCACCATTAATCAACATAGTGTTAGGCTATGGGAATACATATATAAAAGAAAGAGAGTACTGGACTTTAAGGCACTTACAGTGTGTGTGTGTTTTTTAAATATATTTTTCTTGATTGTACTTTGTTACAGGAGATGATTTGATTCAGGTTGAGCAGAGTCATTGGGAAGTAACAGTTATATAAAAAAGAAAAATACATCAATAAGTCATTTGAAGGGGGTGGAGGGATTAGTTAAGCACCATAGTGTGAGAACAATTAAAAATATATATTTTCCCTTATCTTCTGCCTAGGGATCATATCTTAATTATCTCTGTACCCATCATTGTAACTAACACCATTCCTTGTACACAGTAGGTGTGCAATAAATATTTGTTTAATGAGCAGATGAATGGATGTATGATCTTTCAATATGACAGCAGCATCAGAAGATTTCTACAAGAAAAAAAATGATTGTTCTATTCACACTGCCCTGTTTTTGGATGGCAGAAGAAATTAGGATCAGAACCATTCCAGGAATCATTCTGCCAGACTGAGAGTAGATTCAAGTTTAAAGTGCAAAATAGACAGGTAATCCAAAAAGCTATGAGGCAGATGCTCAATTTCCTGCTGGCTGTCCAACCTTTTTTAGTCATTCAAATCCAGGTTTTGTAATTTTATAGTCATTTACGTTTTAGGAAACCTTTGATGGTCTTGGCACTTTTGGAAGTATATGATAAAGCAGATTGCAATATATGCACCTAACCTAACACAGTTCACCCCAGAAACACTAGGTAGAAAAGAATTGGGTCAGTACTTTTAGTGAACACCTCTACAACCCAGAGCACTTTGCTAAGTGCTAAGGCAAAGTAAAATGGAAATAGCCCATAAGTCATTGCCCTCAAAGAGCTTCAAATTTGTATTAGAAGCAATATATTCTCTCTTTTTCCTCACTTCAGGCTAGGCTGGCTTTTCCTTAAAAGATATTGAAACTTTTGGAGATTTAGTTGGCTCAGGAGACTTAAGACTAGATTCATTGATGTAGCTCCCTGGTCTTACATATATAACTACCAGGACACGAGGGGCCAAGACTGACTTCCCCAGGCCTTCACACATTAGCAAGATGATCTACCCAGGATGGGTGACTAATAAAGGAGAACTACACTCAGACTAATCAGGGTTATATCCTAAATGAACATCCTTTCCCTGCTCTCAATGTCATTTCTCTTCTATGACTTAATAAACCACCTTTAGTTAATTTTATGATAGACAATTGGCTAATTTTGTCTCAGTTTCTGGCCTAACTACCAAGGTACTGGCATGAGTCAGTCCCAGTCCATGATAAAATGTAATGAGAGGTTTCTGATAATTCTCATTTAATTTCTGGGATGAAATTAGACCACATTATTATGATTAAGAAGAAATTGAGGCACAAATGTATTGGGAGCTAAAATAATCTACAATTAACACTAGCTGAGGGACATAGAATTTCCTGATGTCTTAAACTCTTAAAACTGTCATCAAAGCAAGGTATGCTAGCCCAGGATTGCCAATTTATTTTCAAGGAAAGAAAAAACAAAATACAATACAAATACACAATACTATAGACTCATCTAGACCAACACATGCAAGTAGTAATCATTTGTGTCAAGGTGGAGAAGGGCTCCTGGAGTCTGAGTTCTATAGGCTCCCCTTACTTAGAAGACCCAGTGAAAGTGAATTACAGTTACCTGTTCAGTAATGTGAGTTTAGGCTATCTCTTTTTAAAAATGGATACAGTTGCCATTATCAATAGGGGATGCAACTGGCACATTTGTCCAAATCTCTAATTCCAGAATTGGTCTCTTGGGGAAAACTCATTATTGTCATTTCAATTGCCTTATACCAAAAAATCACAGCAAAGTCCATGTAGTACAATGCCTAGTGATATTTAAAAGCCATATAAACAAATCTCCAATAGTTCTTCAGCACAGTTGTTAGGCAGTCCTAAAATTTTAAGGATACAACTGGTTTGTACTCTTTTATTGTTGGGGTTCCTCATGCCATTGCTTTCATGGCTGACTATGTTCCTAGATTTGAAGACTGCTTGTCTGGCTGCATTGTCATTAAAAAAAACAAACTTCCAAACATTGAAAATCATACAATTCTTTTTCACACACACAGACATAGACACAGACACACACAGATACACAGACACACAGACACACACACACACACACACTCCAAGTAAGGTCAAAAAGACAAAAGCTTCATTCTTCATTCACAGATTCCTGTTCTCTTATTTCCATTCCTTTCCACCTCTTCCTTTGCGTTTAGATATATTTCTCCCTTCCACTGTGCTCTCTGGTTAACAAATCTGCCCTGTGATGACCAAACTTGCTGTCATATTATACATTTTTCCATTTCCACTTTTTTCATTATCAAGTTTTCATTGATACCTCCGTCTCTATAGAGGACACTGCATAATAGCTGAGCTATTCTAGTATTCATTTCACTTTCACTCATATCCCACCACACACCCCTCCTCATTAACTCATTTGTCATAGATGGGAAGTCAGGGAATATTTCTTGATTCTCATTTCCACTTTTAGACTCTCTGTCTTCTACTACTACTGCCATTTGGCAACATCTCTTCCTTTGAGGCCCATGCTATCCATATTTATCATCCAAATCCTGTTGGTCTTTATCAACATACTTTTTCTCTCCCCAGGAAATTCTTCTTCCTTTCTCAATTAATGCAGTGCTTAGAACACAGTCTTCCATTCCATCTCAACTCCTGCCCTCATGTAGGGGCCTTCAATGATATTGCTACTCTCTAGAATAATGCATTCTGTTCCAATCCAATTACTACTGGGACAAAAACACAAAAATCATTTTCAATCGCCAGTATTCAATCTCTTCTATCTTCTCTAAAGATGAGATGAGTTATACAGAAATTGTTTAGTACAACACAGAAAGAGTTTAAATGACCAGACCAGGAGACCAGAAAAAAACAAAACACATGTGTTTACAAGGCTATATACTACAATTATCTTTAAGGTAAAAATCGTAAGGCTACAGAGCACATTTACATTAATTACCTTAATGAATGGACACAGATAGTTTACTCACTAATCTACTAGACATTATGGGGAAAGTCATTGGCTTAAGTCACTGACTGCCATTACCAGAAGCATCACCAGAAGGAAGAGTGACTACATAGAGCTCATTTTTCTCTGCATCATTCAACCCTCTCTCTCATCAAGGAACTCATCCATCCCCACAAACTGTCTACTATTACCAGGTAGAATGGACTAAACCTGATTCATTCCAGTGTCTTTGTGGTGCAGGTACAAAATCAGAATGAAATTAGACAATTATAATCCATTTAACATTTTTAAAAAGCAGATTTTCTTAACCATAGCATAACATTTTCACAATAGGGAAGACGTGTATCTAGGGTAAAGCACTGATTCAGTTGAATACAGTTTCTCATTGTTGTTCATATATGTGGTCCATGTAGTCTGAAGCCTCATGGATGGTCCACACTTATGTCCTGGATCTTTTATAGCCAAGAGACTCAGAAACTACATCAATGACTAGTTTCCTGAACCATTTAAATTTCAAGGATAATTTCAATACCTTCAATAAAGGTAAAAAATCAAACAAACTAGATTAACAGACTTGATGGAGGAAGGATGCCTTTAGGATATTTCTGCTATCACAATGAGGTTTGTATAGTATCCTTACCTTGCCAGACTCTAGGAGCAAGGCAAAGTTGTAGAAGATTGAATTTGTGCAGATTTGCACAAGGTCACAAATTAGAAGTCAATAGGGAAGGAGACCCATAGAAGTCAAATTAAAGATTAAAGATTGAAGATTTCATTGAAGAAATGAGAGTTGATGGCCCCTTAGATTGCTAGAGTAGTAGGATCATGGAACCAAAAAAGTCCAACATCCTATATTTACATAAACTATAGATCCAGGATTTTCAAGAGGGCCTCATAATCACTTCTAGAACATAATAGGCTTTTAATAAATGACTATTGATTGACTAAGTCCTCCCTCTTTTTCTCTCTCCTAGTTGACTCTAGAAATAGCTGGTTGCATAAAAGTAATACTATTATCTGCTTATGACTAATTTCTAATAGCCCATTTATAATTATTTATATTTTAATGCATGTCAGATTAATTTTATTGCAAATTTTCTTTGAGCTCAATACTAAATTTGTTGCATATGCTTAATTTTCATAGTGTATTGCTCACAACATATCATCATCCATTCACAACTTTAAAAATCAGAGGGAAATTTTAGAGAAGATTATTAATCATGAAAATATTTGAAATGAAATAGATTGGCAGAACCAAGATGCAGAGTAGAGGTGGCAAATCTGCTAAATTTTCCCAACATCCCCCTGCAAACAGTTTTAAAATAATACATCAAATCAAATTCTGGAGTGACAGAGCCAATAATAGATTGGGATGAAACATTTTTCCTTCCTCAACAAATTAAGAGGTCAGCATACCATAGCAACAATAGTAGCAGGACTTGGAGGAGTTCAAGACAGAGACAACAGCAACTTTGGGAGCTCTTAGCCAAGAGACAGATAATGGGAAGAGATGACTGGTCAGAAAGATATAAACTTTTGTTGGTTTAGGGTACAGGATTTTGTTGCATTATCCATAAGCAGTTCCAGAGTGAAAAAGAGCAATAGTGCTTTCAGTTATAGGGAACATGAGCTACGGTCACAGTTCCTGGACTGAAAAGAGAATTAACCTTTGTGGCTACAAGGGAGGTTAGGCCCTGGTGGCATTCCAGTTTGAAAAGGAAAACTATTACTTGGGGCTGAATAGGAGCAAGGTCCCTTCCTGGACAAAGATTAGAGCACTGGCCAGGAGAGCAGTGTTCATACCTCTCCCTGGTTCATACCACCTTGGAAGCATTAAAAAATATAACCTTCTATAACCAACTATAAAAACAACACAAAAACCCCTGAAACTTGAGACCACCCCCCCCACATCCCACTCCTCATTTAAGGAGCAGAGCCCAAATTTAACATAAAGTTACAAGTCAAGAAATAGTCTAGAACAATGAACAAAAACAAAACAGAACAGAACAACAACAAAAAAAGAATCTGATCATAAAAAGCCATATATCCCTAACCATAAAAAATGTCAGGGACAGACAAAGATAATGATCTCAAAAAACATATAAGCAAAAGCTTAAAGAAAACTTTGAACTGGACACAAGCCCAGTGAAAATTCCTAGGAGAATGTAAAAAAAGGATTTTAATTAATAAGAGGTAGAGGAAATTTTAGGAAAAGATATAACTGTGATGCATGAAAATTATGAATATGGATCAACATATTGGTAAAAGAGGAACAATAAAATTCAAGAAAATAACAACTTAAAAAACAGAATTGTTCAAATGATAAAAGAGGAACAAAAATTCAGTAAAAGGAAAAAACTGAAAAGGCTAAATGGAAAAAGAGGTACAAAATCTCCCTGAAGAAAATAATTTCTTAAAAATTAGAATAGGGAAACTAGAAACTAATGTTTCTATGAGACATCAAGAAACAGTCCAAATCAAAAGAATGAAAAGGAAATAGAAAAATATGTAAAATACCTCATTGGAAAGCAACTGACTTGGAATATAGATCTAGTAGAGATGCCTGAAGAATTATTAGACTGAGAACCACAATAATAATAATAATAATAATAAATCTTAGACATCATATTTGATAATATTATATAAAATTATACAATTATTATGACAATACAATATGATAATAAAAACTATCCAAATATCCTAGAATCAGAGGGTAAAATAGAAATGAAAAGAATCCACTGATCACTTTCTGAAAGAGATCTCAAAATGAAAACTCCCAGCAATATTATAGCCAAATTCCAGAGCTCCCAGGTTAAGGAGAAAATACTTCAAAGAGCCAGGAAAAAAAAAAACCAACCCCATTTAAATTTCAAGAAGTCACAAATAGGAGCACACACGATTTAGCAGCTACCACATTAAAGGAGTAGAGGACTTGGAATATGATATTCAGGAAGGCAAATGAGATAAGATTACAACCAAAAATAACCTACTCAGTAAAACTGAATATAATTATTTAGGGGAAAAATAGATATTTAAGGATATAGAGAATTTCCAAGCATTTCTGATGAAACAACTGGTACCAAATAGAAAATCCAATGTTCAGACATAAGACTCAAGAGAAGCATAAAAAGATAAAAATGAAAGAGAAATGACAAGGGACTCAGTGTGGTTTAACTACTTATATTTTGTTATGGGAAACTATCACTTGTAACTACCAAGAATATTATCATTAATAGAGCAGTTCGAAGAAATATACATAGACAAAAGGCACGTATGTGTTGACCATGATGGAATGATCTCAAAAATTATTAAGATGTGAGGAAGAAGAATGGCTTGGGATAAGGGAGAAAAGATAAAAGGAATGAGTAAAATTATCTCACACTAAAGAGGCATGCAAGGAAGAATTTTATAGCAGAGGGGAGAATGAGAAGGGGGAATAATGCTTGATTCTCTCTATTCCAGGATCGGTTCAAAGAAAAACTAACATATACACTTAGAAATCTATCTTACTCAACAGGATAGTAAGAAGGGAAGAGGATAAGAGAAAGTAGAGGGTGACAGACTGGAGGGCAGATTATGGGAGGCAATGGCCAGAAGCAAAACAGACTTTTGAAGGGAAACAAAGTAAAAAAAGAAAGATGATAAATAGAAAAAAATAGGATGGAGGGAAATACACAATAATCATAACTGTAAATGTGAATAGGATGAATTCATCCATAAAATGGAAGCAGATAGTTGAATGGTACAGAAATCAGAAACCAATAATATGGTTGTTTTATTGTTGTTGTTTGTTTGTTTGAACAAGAAACAAACTTGAAATAAAGACATGCATTGAGTTAAAATAAGGGACTGTAGCAGATTCTATTATGGTTCATTTGAGGTAAAAAAAAAAGAAAACAGAAGTAGTAATCATGATCTCAAGTAGTATAAAAACAAAAATAGACCTAATTAAGAGAGATGAGCAAAGAAACCATATTTTGCTAAAAGGTACCATAGGCAATGAAATAATATCAATATTAAACTTGCATGTGCCAAATGACATTGCATCAAAATTCTTTAAAAATTTTTTAATTTGAAATTTTTAAAATCTTTGATTACATGATTCATTTTCTCTAACTCCCTCCTCCCAGAGTCAACAAGCAATTCCACTGGATTATAGATGTGTTATCACTTTATACCTATTCCAATATTATTCATTTTTGTAATAGAGTAATCTTTTAAAACATAAACCCCAAATCATATACCCATATCAACAAGTGATAAATTATCACATCAAAATTCTTGGAGGAAAAGTTAAATACATTACAGAATGAAATAAACAGTAAAATGATACTAGTAAGGAACTTCAAGTTTCCCCTCTCAAGACCATATAAATCTAAACACAAATTAAATTATAAGGAGTTAAGGAGATTAATAGAGCTGTAAAAATGATAGACATGATAGAATTCAAGAGAAAATGTATAGGAATAGAAGGGATTACGACTTTTTCTCGGCTGTACATGACATAAAAGCTGGGAATTTTCACAAAAACTGACATTTAGGGCATAATATAATCAAATAAATATCAAATATTGAATCATCATAAATATAGAAAAACAGAAACATTAAATGCACAATTTTCTGATCATAATGAAATAAATTATATTTAAAAAAGGAAACTGTCTAAAAATTCATTACAGACTAAGTAATTTAATTCTAAAGAATGACTTGGTCAAAGAATAAATCATAAAATCAATCAATAATTTCATTAAAGAAAATGACAACAATGAGTCAAGATTCCAAAATTTGTGAAATGAAGCAAATGCAGTACTTAGGGGAAACATTATATCTCTGAATGCTTACATCAATAAAATTGAAAAGGAGCAGAATTTAGGAAATGGACATACAATTAAAAAAAAACTAGAAAAAAACCAAGTTGAAAGTCTTCAGTTATTAGGAATCCTGAATATCAAAGGAGAGATTAATAAAAGTGATAGCAAAATTATTGAACTAATAAATAAAATTAGGAGCTGGTTTTATGAAAAAAATAAAACAGGCAAACCATTAGTTAACTTGATTTAAGGAAAGAAAGATGACAAAATTGCCAATCTTAAAAATGAAAAGGATGAATGCACCTTATATAATATATATAATACAATATTATATATTTTACATATAATAACAAATCAGTCAGTAGGAACTAATGTGCACAACTATATTCTAATAAATTTTGCAAAGTGAAACAGATGAATATCTATAAGAACATATATTGTTAAGATTACTAGAAGTGGAAATAGAATATTTAAATAACCTTTGCAAAAAACAAATTAAACAAACCATAAATGATCTCCCTAAAAAACAGACAAACACTAGAATGAGATGGATAAACAAGTGAATTCTATCAAACATTTAAAGAACAATTAATTCTAATACTCTATAAACTATTTGGAAAAATACGTAAAGAAGGGAGTCCTACTAGATTTTTTATGACATAAATATGGTTCTGTTATCTAACTTGGGATAAACAAAAACAAAAAAACAAAACTATAGACTATTTCCTCAATGAATATTGATGCAAAAACTTTTAAATAAAACTCTAGCAAGGATATTGAGGGATATTAGAAAGATCACACTCTATGACTAGGAGTAATGGGAATGTGGCTCAATATTGGAAAGAGTATCAGCATAATTGATCATATTCATTAGAAAAACAACAAAAAGTGGGCAGCTGGGTAGCTCAGTGGATTGAGAGCCAGGCCTAGAAATGGGAGGTCCCAGGTTCAAATCTGGCCTCAGAAACTTCCCAGCTGTGTGACCCTGGGCAAGTCACTTGACCCCTATTGCCTAGCCCTTATCACTCTTCTGCCTTGGAACCAATGCATAGTATTGACTCCAAGACAAGGGTAAGGGTAAAAAAAAAAAAAGAAAAACAAAAATCATATGATAATCTCAAAAGTTGCAGAAAAGCTTTTCACAAAATGCAACAAAGTTCCAACAAAAGACAACAAAAGAAACAAAAATATTACTCATTGCAGACAATTTAATTGCATACTTAGAGAATTCTAGAGAGTCAAATAACAAACTAGTTGAAACAATTAAAAATTTTTACAATGATGTAGGCTATAAAATAAATCCACATAAATCATCAGCATTTCTATATTTTACCAACAAAGTCCAATAGGAGGAGATAGAAAAAGAAATTCCATTTAAATAACTCTAAATAATATAAAATTCTTAGGAGTCTGCCTGGCAAAACAAACCTAGGATCTATATGAACATAACTGCAAAACATTTTCATACAAATATACATAGCAAAACAACAGAAAAAATATTAATTGTTCTTGGGTAGCCTAAACCAATTTAATAAAAATTATAATTATACACAAAGTAAGTTGCTTATTCATTACCAAAACAAATTACAAACGTATTTTATAGAGCTTTATAAAATAATAATATAGTTCATCTAGAAAAACAAAAAGTCAGGAATGGAAAAAAGTCAAGAAAGGCAGCTAGCAGTACCAGATTTAAAACTATTACAAAGTGATAATCATCAAAACAATGTGGTACTGGGTAAGAAATTGAATGCTGGATCAGTGGAATAGATGAAGTACTTACTATACAGTAGTAAATAACCATAGTAATATATTGTTTGACAAACCTCAAATGCAAGGTTTGGGACAAGAAATCACTATTTGAAAAAAATTGATGGGAAGACTGGTAATCAGTTTGACAGAAACTGGGAAGAGACCATTATTCCACACTTCATATCATATATCAATATAAGATCAAAGTAGGCAGTGATATCATAAGCAAATTAGGAGAGCAGGGGCAATTTGAACTATCAAGTCTATGGTTTAGGGAAGCATTTTTGACCAAACAAGAGATAGAGGGAATTGCTGGATGTAAAATGGATAATTTTGATTTAAATGAAATTAAAATATTTTTGCATAAACAAAACCAATATAGCCAAGATTAGAGAAAGCAGGAAACTAGGAGCACATTTTTACAGCAAATTTCTCTGACAAAGGCCTTCTTTTTCAAATATTTAGGGAACTGAATCAAATTGATAAAGATAGCAGTTCCCCAAGTGATAGATGCTCAAAAGATGTGAATAGGAAGTTTTCAGAAGAAAAAATCAAAGGTATCAATAACCATATGGAGAAATTAAAATTAAAACCACTCTGAGGTACTACTTCACACCTATCAGATTGACTAATATGATAGAAAAAGAAAATGACTGTGGAAAAATTTGGACAATAATGCACTGTTGGTAGACTTATGAATTGGTTCAATCATTCTGGAAAACAATTTGGAACTAAAACCAAAGAACTGTAAAACTGAGCATGCCCTTTTACCCTGCAAAACTATTACTAGGTCTGTATTCCAGAGAGATCAAAGAAAAAAGAAAAGAACCTCTTTGTACAAAAATATTTACAGTAGCTCTTTTTGTGGTGGATATATATAATTCTATTCTTTAGTTTAAAGAATGAACTGTGAGCAGCTCCTAAATTCATATTCTTCTGAATTATAGTAAGATGTAGTTCCCCACCCCAACCATCAGTATAATTCCCTTGAAAGCAGCATCAGTCCAACTTTTCTCTATCACTTCATTTCCAATATTTCCTGAAAGCTACTTTGCATGGCAAGAATCAGTGAGAGGTTCTGTAAGAGTGGGAGTCAGTCTTCATGGGAGCAAGGGAGAGAAGGGGCAAAATAGTCATCCAATTTGGTCTAATTTAAGGAGGATTAGAAAATGTAAACTCCACCAGTAGGGCAATACAAGATGGTTTCCATAGTCTTTATTGAAGATATCATTTGGTTTAGAGTGGGGCTATTGGGTCTTGTCATGAAATAATTGTTAAAGTGCAACAATAGCAAGAGCTTGTGAATCCTAATGCAAACATTTCAAGGTCCTAATGCTCAAGGTCCTATCTCCTTAGAAGAAGAAACAACATTAGGAGGACACACACAGAAAGAAAGACAAGACCATGAAGCATAACTAAGGGCAGTGTTAACAACAAAAAAGATCATGACAGTAGCCAGAACAGAAGAAAGCAATCAGAAAGTGAAATCTTGGTGCCGACTGTCGGGGAGGAGAAATTTTTTTCTTGGATCCCAATTGAAACCCAATTTAGATCAGTATTATGAGTTAAAGACTGTTGGGGTAAAGAAAGACAGAACTCTCTTGAATGTATATTGTCTCAGGAGTGAGTCATTTTTATATTCTTGCTATGTAAATAAAACTTCAATTTGAGATGCCTTTTAAGCTTGAGTACTTGTAAAGTCATCTTGTAGCCATCCTTTGAAGGAGTAATGTATATTAGAATTCCCAGGTTCCCCTATGTGGTGAGAAATGAACCAGAGAAATGAAAGTGATACCAGGAAGCCTCTGAGAAAATGGTTGCAGAGGAATGGGATACCTGCTTGTGAGTGCTAACTGATATTTATTCAGAACTTGAAGGTTTGTAAAGCACTTAACATCTCATTTGATCCTTACAAACAACCTTGTAAGGCTGGCAGTATTATTATCTTCATTTTACCAATGAGGAAACTAAGGCTAAGAAAGAGTAAGTTATTTGTTCAAGGTAACAATAAGTATCTGAGGCGGTATTTAAACTCAGCTCTTCTTGATTCCAAGTCCCACACTCTATCCATCTAGCACCTAACTACTTTAGGAGAGCACCATGGCAAAAAAATTGGAAAATGAGGGGATGTCCTTCAATTGGGGAATGGCTGAACAAGTTGTGGTATCTGTTGCTGATGGAATACTATTATTCTGAAAGGAATAATGAACTGGAAGAATTCCATGTGAACTGGAAAGACCTCCAGGAATTGATGCAGAGTGAAAGGAGCAGAACCAGAAGAACATTATTCACAGAGATGAATATACTGTGGTGCAATTGAATGTGATAGATTTCTCTCCTAGCAGCAATGCAATGATCCAGGACAATTCTGAGGGACTTAATGAGAAAGAATGCTCTCCACATTCAGAGGAAGAACTGTGGGAGTAGAAACACAGAGGAAAAACAACTGCTGGAACACATGGTTCAATGGGGATATGATTGGGGATATAGACTCTAAGTGATCACCCTAGTTCAAATATCAATAATATGGAAATAGGTCTTGATACATGTAAAACCCAGTGGAATTGCATGTTGGCTATGGGGAGGTCTGGAGGGGAGGGAAAGGAAAGGAATCATGTAACCATGGAAAATATTCTAAATCAATTAATTAAATTAAAATTTTCAATAAAAAAAGAGAGCACCAAAAGTCTTTTAGTCTAGGAATATAGATTAGAGTGTGGAATAAAGCTGTGAGAATTCGCGAATAAATAAACTATGACAATTCAGAAGTATTATAAAGAAGAACACAATATTTTTCATGGTTAGTTTTGAGTAAAATTGCCCTCTCCATGAATAAGATTTTAAATCTTTACCCTTGAATTCTTTGACTGGATTTGTCCTGTGAGACATCAAGTTTCTTTCCGCTCGAATATTGCCAATCAACAGGCTAGAAATAGTCTTAGCTAGGAATCTAGGAATTATCCAATTCAGACTTATTCTCTGTGGGTTGGAAACTGAAATTCTCTCTCTGTCTTTGTCTTTGTCTTTCTTATAATGCAGAGGTAGCTAGATTGTCCATAGACATAGATTAGATCTAGAATTAGACATAGATCTAGATATCTATCTCTAGATAACTTGACTTTCACTGTTGAAGACTTCAGAACTTGAGTTGATATTGGACTGTCATGCAAAGGCATGCTTTAGCCTGTGGGTGCTCTTTATAAGCTTCTTATATTGCTCAACATCATCTAGTGATATAGGTATATTTTGTGTGTGAGAATATTGATCAGATGGTGTGCATTCTGCTGTAGGTTTTTCTTTTTCAGACATCTTTGTCTATTGGGAGAATGAAGGTTACTTTAATGTAGCAACATGGTAATTTGGTTTAGTAGAGTGTTATCACCTATCAACAAAAAGCCAGGGGAATACACACTGTGTTTTGACAGTTTATGCTTAGAGCACTTGGGATTTTTATTAGTGAGGGAAGTAGTCTATGATTCCAAGTTGTGTGTCTGTTGTCTTGCCAATTAAATCTCCCTATCTGTGTTAACAATTGGATTTTATCCAAGTTGGGACACTGGGAAAGCAGGCACAGTGTTGTTTCTAGGGTTTCTCTTGCTCCTCAAAGCTGATTTCTTTCCTATCACTCAATATATAACGTATTTCCAATGCTCATATTCTCTTCTATCTCATGAAAGGAGAAGATGGTTTAAGTAGGGCAAGGATCTCTGAATAGTTTGCATTGGCAAATAATATGTGGATTAACCCTCCCTGGAAATAGTGTAGTATAGTGGAGAGAACATTAAAAATAAGAAGACCTGGGTTGACCCTAAGTCTGCACTAGACAGTTTCCTCATCCATAGAAAGAGGGGGTTGGACCAGATGACTTTAAAGATATCTTCTAGCCCTCAGGCTCTAGGCTTTTTATATAAAATTAAAAAAAAATAGCTCTTGAATGAAAAGGTTTTGTGGAAATATTGGGAATACTTGCAGTTGAAACTCTGAAGGTGGCATCTACATTGGCAGCCTTTCATCACTCCTCCATTCCAT
Organism: Gracilinanus agilis; assembly: GCF_016433145.1. Taxonomy (NCBI): domain Eukaryota; kingdom Metazoa; phylum Chordata; class Mammalia; order Didelphimorphia; family Didelphidae; genus Gracilinanus; species Gracilinanus agilis. Next base: position 243,318,728 of record NC_058130.1, read on the forward strand.
GCCTGTTTGCTCTTTAGCCAAGATAAAAGTTACAGAAAGGAAGTGGAAAACTGCCAAACCTAGGGCATAACTGTAGGAGGGGAAAGGATCAGAGCTGGCAACTATTAAAGCTAAACTGTGTAGGCTTCCGTTTCCTCCCACAGCTCTGGTTAGAGTAGGGCAGATCTGTGAGCTGATGAGGAGGCAGTGACAAGGTCTTAACTTTTAGGGTGTTTTAACCCATTTCTAAAAGTGAGGCTACTTTATTGTTCAAGTATTAAGGAAGTTAAAGGACTTCTGTGAAGTATATTTGGGATTTGGAATGCATAATGCAGATGAATTCTTTTGAAGTTTGGAAAAGTTGTAGGATCATCAGAAGATTTAGAACTAGAAAGAATCTGAGAGATCATCTAGTTCAATCCTTAGTTTCATAATTGAGGATATTGAAAGAAAGAAGGAAATAAACATAAATTAAGTGCCTACTGTGTGCCAGGAAATGTGCTGAACACTTTATAAAAATTATCTCATTTGATCCTTACAACTCTAGTTGGTAGGTGCTGTTATTTCCCTACTTTATACTTGAAGAAACTGAGTGAGACCGAGGTTAAATGAATTTCCCAGGGTCCCACAGCTAAGTGTCTGCATTTAAATTCCAGTCTTCTTGACCCCAGGCCTAGAGCCCTATTCACTGCCACATAATGGAGACTCAAGACAATCAGAAAGGTTAAATAATTTGTTCAAGGCTGCATAGTAATAAATAGAGTGAGAACTCAAATCTAGTGTCCCTGACTCCTAGTCTTACCCTCTTTTCTTGGCCCCACCCTACCTTTTAAGCCTTTTCATTTTAAAGATAAACAGATTTCCAGAGAGAAGAATTTGTCCAAATTCACTCATATACTAAGTACACAATGTAATGGGCAAGTCTGTTCTGATCAGTGCTGTTAATTTAGGTTCAGTATTAGAATGAAGAGAAACTTGTAGGTCATTCATCAGTTAGTAAAAGGAGGCTGACTTACTCTAGCACAGAAAGAATATTCAAAAAATATATAGCAACTCTTAATTTGGGAACACATGGTACCGCTTATCATCATATTCTAATGGGCAGGACAGAGTGTACTCATTTGAGGGAGTTGATTGTCAAATTTTCAGTCTGAGCATTTGTACCTAAGAATGGAGAAAAACCTGAATATCGCAGTTTTATTTATTGTTTTATTTGTTGTTTTATTATTTAGTCTTAAGAGAAATTATAAAGAAAATATAGATAATAAAGTATAAACTTAAAGGTGTTAGACATACATTTTTTTTGAAAGCCAGTTGTAGAACATTTACCTGAACACCCCTACTGCTATGTGAGAAGAGAGATCCAGGTACATAGTCTTTCTTTTACAACAATTAAAGACTCTAATGCAGGCCATCTAACTCCAAATCCCAAACTTTTTTTTTTCTGTTGCATATTTTCCTCCATCATACATCAGAAAATCTTGGTCCTAATAAAAATGGGGTTTTGGAGCTCAACCAATCTGTTGCATAATTTTTTTCAAACTACAGATACACAAAAGATAAACTAAGTCTCCAAGCCATAAAGAAAGATAGGATTAGTTGTGTGTGTGTGTGTGTGTGTGTGTGTGTGTGTGTGTGTGTGTGTGTGGTGGCCCCACAACAAAGCCAGACTCCTGGTCATGATCAGAGGACCCTGAGCACTGTGAGAAACCTCCCTTTATACCCCAAAGAATTAGACAACTTTTATGCCAGTACAAAAATAGTACAAAATAGTCATGCCCCTGAAAGAATAGAGAAGCAATATTCATTGGTTAGGTCAACTAGGAAGCACCCCTTATTTGATAAAATTAATCTTTTGACCATGACTTAAGAATCACTTGGTGGAAAGTGGCGAAGCAGTGTTGCCTGGGCTAAGAGTGGGTGGTGACGAGTGGTACCAGGTTCTGAACTGAAGGTCAGGCATCCTGATCACAAGTTAGGGTGCCTGATAGAGGAACTTTGAAGAGTGGGGCTGGCACTAAGGCCTATGCAAAAGCAGTTATTTCCTTAATCTAAAACCTTAATACTTATACCAGAATATGTACAAAAGTCTGCCAAATTCATGACATATGCTAACTATCTTAGAATTACAATTATGATTATTTCAGGACTACTTATAACATTAAAATCTAATCTTCATATAAGGGGGTAGGGGGATTTTTCTCTCACAAATCTCAAAGAATTTGTAAGTTGGAAGATACCTTAGCATCGATCTAGACTGAAGGCAAAAGAAATACCTAATATAACATCCACCAAAAGTCTTGAGTCAAAGGCTTCCAAAAAGTGGAAGCACAACACCTCATGAGGCATCAAATTTCAATTTTCAAGAGCTGGGATTGTTCAGCTATTTCTGCTATAAAGCTTGATTTGGCCTCTCTGCATCTTCTACCTATTGCCTCTTGGTTCTAAATTCTAAGCCCAAAGAGAACACATTTATTTCTTCTTTCCTATAAAAGCTCTTCAGATATATGTTATCCTCCCCTGAGTCTTCTCTTCTCTAGGCTAAACATGCCTAGTTCCTTCAAATGATCCACATATGACTGACTCAGGGCCTTCTTTCATTCTGCTTGCCCTATTTTGGACAAAATCTTCAATTTATCAATGATCTCAAACCTTTCTATTTTACTCTAGATAGGATCTGATGATAAAGGCTGAGTAGAGTGGAACCGTCAACCATTTATTCTTGGAAATTATGTCCATTTTAATATACCTCAAGACTATATTAGCTTTTGTGGTTGCTATATTAGCTTTTATGATTGGTGCATGACATTATTTTTCTTCTAATATTTTTTTATTTTCTCATGGAGTCATTTAGCTCATTGGAGTCTATTGTAATTTTTAGGAAGTTTGTTATGTAACTAAACCTTTCCACTCTTTATTCTAAAATGTTGATTCTCTTTCCAGATTTTTTTCCTACAAAGCATTTATTTTATTTTATCTCTTCCTTCATTTCATCAGGACACTTTTCATAGTCCTTCTGGCTGTCTTATTTTTGGAGGACATGCTTGTATGCTGTGGAGTTACTCTCTCCTTTTGAATTCATCTCTCAAGCATTTCTTGACATAATAATTCTTTTTAAATAAAAATTTTTTTCCAGATTACATGTTGATAATGATTTTTAATATTCATTTTTAAACATTTTGCAATTCATGTTCTCTTTCCCTTTCACCATCCCACCCTCAAAGGCAGATATGATATGTTGTACATATATTATCCAATAATATATATTTTCATGTTTGTCATGTTGTGAAACAAGACATGTATTGTTTACACTAGAGAACAATTCAGGGAGCAAATAAAGTGAAGAATGGTGTGTTTCAATCAGCATTAGGACTATTTCTCTTCCTTTTATGGAAGTTGATAAGCCTTTTTTGTCAGGAGTCCCTTGAAGTTGCCCTGGATCCTTACCTTGTTGACAATAGTTGTCTTTCATAGTTGATCATCAAACTTTTTTGTTGATACTGTGTACACTTTGTATCACTTCATAAAAATATTCCCATTTTTATAAACTTGTTTGTCATTTGTTTTGACACAATAGCATTACATTTTAGTCATATTAGCCATTCCCCTATCAGCTGACATCCCTTCAGTTTCCAGTTCTTTGCCACCACAAGAAGAGCTGCTATAGATAGGTTCTTCTCTATCTTTAATCTCTTTGGGATACACATCTAATAGTGATATTCTTGAGTCAAAGGGTATGCACAGTTTGATAACCCTTTTTCATTGATTCCAGTTTGCTCTCCAGAGTGGTTATAACAGTTCATAGCTCCATAAAGAGTGTATTAGTATCCCAATTTTTCTACATTCCCTCCACTATTTATCATTTTTCTTTCTGTCATGTTAGCCAGTTTGGTGGGTGTAAGGTGGCACCTTGGAGTAATTTTAAATTGAGCTTATCTTTTAATAGTGATTTGGAGTATTTTTATATGACTAAAGATAGTGCTAATTTCATCTGAGAATTGCCTGTTCATATCCTTTGAAAATTTGTCAATTGGGGAATGCTATATATTTTTATGAATTTGATGCACTCTCATGAGAAATGAAACTTTTGCCAAAGAGACTTGCAATAAAATTTTTTTCTCAGTTTGTTATTTGCCTTTTAATTTTGGGGATATTGATTTTTTTGTGAAACCCCTTTTAAATTTATTGTAGTCAAAGTTATGTTTTATATTTCATAACATTCTCTTCATCTGGTTTTGATCTTAATTCTTCCTCTATTCAGAGGTCTGACAGGTAAACTATTTTGTGTTCCTCTCATTTGCTTATATCCCCCTTTATTTCTAAATCATGTATACATTTTGACTTTACCTTGGCATATGATATGAGGTGTTGGTCTATGCCTAATTCTTACCATTCTATTTTCAGGTTGTTCAGCAGTTTTTGTCAAATAGTGAGTTCTTCCAAAAGCTTAAATCTTTTAATTTGTCAAATACTTTGCCATTACATGTTGAGTGCCTAATCTATTCCATTGGTCCACCATTTTCTTAGCCATTACCAGATTGTTTTCATAATTGCTGCTTTATAATATAGTTTGAGATCTCATAAAGCTAAACCACTTTACTCCATATTTTTTCATTAAATAATTTGATATTCTAGGTCTTTCATTTTCCAGATGAATTTTGTTATTATTTTTCCAGCTGTATGAAACAATTTTGGGGTAGTTTAATTGGTATTGCACTAAATAAGTAAAGTAATTTAGGTAGAATTGTCATTTTTGTTATATTGGCTCAGCCTACCCATGAGCAATTAATGTTTTTCCAATTATTTAGATCTGACTTTCTTTTGGAGTAGTGATTATATAGTTCCTAGGTTTGTCTTATTAATTAGATTCCCAGGTATTTTATGTTGTCTACAGTGATTTTAAATGGGATTTCTCTTTTTTTTTTTCCTCTTGCTGTTGGGCTTTAATGGTAGTATAGAGAAATGTTAATAATTTATGTGGGTTTATTTTAAATCCTACAATTTTGCTAAAGTTGTTAATTGTTTCAATTAGTTTTATGGTTAATTCTCTAGGATTCTCTAGATATACCATCATATGATCTGAAAAAAGTGACAGCTTTATTTCCTCATTGCCTATTCTAATTCCTCTCATTTCTTTTTCTTCTTTTATTACCTTAGCTAGCATTTATAGCACATTATTGAATAATAGTGGTGAGACTGGGCATTATTGTTTCACTCCTGATCTTATTTGGAAGGCTTCTTGTTTATTACCATTAAAGATAATGTTTGCTAATGGTTTTAGATAGATGTTATTCATCATTTAGGGGAATATTCTATTTATTCAAATGTTCTCTAGTGTTTTATAGGAATGGGTATTATATTTTTTAAAAGCTTTTTCTGCATTCGTATGAAATAATAATCATAGGGTTTCTGTTGGTTTTTATTATTGATAAAGTCAATTATGCTGATAGTTTTTCTAATATTGAACTATCTCTTGCATAAAACCTACCTGATCATAGTGTGTAATCCTTGTGATATACTGTCGTAATCTTTTTGCTAGTATTTTTTAAAAAGATTTTTGCATCAATATTCATTATTATATTTTTTAATTTTTCTGGTTTAGGTATTAACAACATATTTGTGTCATAAAAGAAATTTAGTAGAGCTCCTTCTTCAGCTATTTTTTCTCCAAACAGTTTATACATTATTGGAATTAATTGTTCTTTAAATTCAATTGTAGGTTGAATTCACTTGTGAATCCATCTTGCCCTGGGGCTTTTTTCTTAAGGAATTCATTGATGGTTTGTCCAATTTCTTTTTCTGAGATGGGATTAAGTATTCCATTTCCTTTTCTATTAATTGGGGCAAATTATGTTTCTTTAAATACTCATCTGTTTCACTGAGATTCTCAGATTTATTGGCATACAACTGGGCAAAATAACTCCTAATAATTTCTTAATTTCCTCTTCATTGGTTATAATTTGGCCTTTTTCATTATTAATACTAGTAATTTGTTTTTCTTTTTTTTTTATCAATTTAATCAATGGTTTATCTATTTTATTATTTTTTCCATAAAACTAACTCCTTTTCTTATTAGTTCAATGTTTGTCTTACTTTCAACTATATCAATCTCTTCTGTTTTCTTTCTTTCAACTTTCAACTCTATTAATTTTTTAGTGTTCTAATTAGATGTTAAATTGGGGGTCCTTTTTTAATACTTCTGCCTAGTGTTTGTTGTCTTCTTCTATCTACTCATATATCTAAGCTAAGTTCCTGATTTGGGAATTTATGCCAAAGAAATACTCCACCTCCTTTTACCATCCTAGATGGAGTAGTCATATCTTTTTAAAAAATTATTTATTATTATTATTTGTTATAGTTAATTAACTTAGAATATTTTCCCATGGTTACATGATTCATGTTCTTTCCCTCCCATCTTCCCTACCCTCTCCTGGAACCAACAAGCAATTCCACTGGATTTTACATGTATCATTGTTTGAAACCCATTTCCATATTATTAATATTTGCAGTAGAGCGATCATTTAAACACAACATCACCAATCATATCCTTATCAAACCATGTGATTAAGCAAATGTTTTTCTTCTGCATTTCTACTCCCACAATTCTTTCACTGGATATGGATAGTGTTCTTTCTCATGAATTCCTCAGAATTTTCATGGATCATTGCATTGCTTCTAATAGAGAAGTCCATTATGCTGAATTGTGCCACAGTGTATCAATCTCTGCATACAACATTCTTCTGGTTCTGCTCCTTTCACTCTGCATCAGTTCCTGGAGGTCTTTCCAGTTTACATGGAATTTCTCCAGTTCCTTATTGCTTTCAGCACAATGGTATTCCATCACCAACAGATACCACAATTTGTTCAGCCATTCACCAATCGATGGACACCTCCTGATTTTCCAATTTTTTGCAACCACAGAGTGCACAGATATAAATATTTTTGTACATGTATTTTTCCTTATTATTTCTTTGGGGTATAAATCCGGCAAAGGTGTGGCTGTATCAAAGGGCAGGCAATCTTTTAAAGCCCTTTGGGCATAGTTCCAAATTGCCTTTCAGAATGATTGGATCGATTCCACCAGCAATGTATTAATGTCCCAATTTTGCCACATCCCCTCCAACATTTATTACTTTTCTTTGATGTCATATTGGTCAATCTGCTAATTGTGAGGTGGGATCTCAGAGTTGTTTTGATATGCATTCTCTAATTATAAGAGATTGAGAATACGTTTTCATGTGCTTGATAGTTTTGATTTCTTTATCTGACAATTGCCTATTCATTTCCTTTGACCATTTATCAATTGGAGAATGGCTTGATTTTTTGTACAATTGATTTTGCTCCTTATAAATTGAGAAATTAAACCTTTGTCAGAGGTTTTTGTTATAAAGATTTCCCCCCAATTTCTTGCTTCTCTTCTAATGTTGGTTGCATTGGTTTTGTTTGTACTAAACCTTTTTAATTTAATGTAATCAAAATTACTCATTTTACATTTTGTAATATTCTCTATCTCTTGCTTGGACTTAAAATCTTTCCTTTCTCATAGATCTAACAGGTATGCTATTCTATTTTCACCTAATTTATGTATTGTTTTCTTCTTTTTATTTAAGTCATTTACTCATTCTGAATTTATCTTGGTATAGGGGATGAGATGTTGATCTAAACTTAATCTCTGTCATACTGTTTTCAAAATTTCCTTGCAGTTTTTGTCAAATAGTTGGTTTTTGTCCCAAAAGTTGGGATCTTTGGATTTATTGTATACTATCTTTCAAAGGACATTTATCCCAAGTCTATTCCATTGATCCTCCCTTCTTTCTCTTAGCCAGTACCATATTGCTTTGATGACCACTGCTTTATAGTACAGTTTAAGATCAGGTACTGCTATGCCCCCATCCTTCATATTTTTTTTATTAGTTCCCTTGATACACTTGATCTTTTGTTCTTTCAGATGAACTTGGTTATACTTTTTTTCCCTAGTTCAATAAAAAAAGTATCTTGGTAGTTTAATAGGTATGGCACTGAATAAGTAAATTTATTTGGTCAGGATTTTCATTTTTATTGTGTTAGTTTGTCCTACCCATAAGCAATTAAAGTTTTTCCAATTATTTAAATCTAGTTTAATTGTGTGGAAAGTGTTTTGGAGTTCTGTTCATATAATTTCTGTGTTTGTCTTAGCAAATAGATTCCTAGATATTTTATATTGTCTTGGATGATTTTAGATGTAATTTTTCTTTCTAACTATTGCTGCTGAATTGTGTTGGAAATGTATAGAAATGTTGATAATTTATGTGGGTTTATTTTGTATCCTGCAACTTTGCTTAAGTTGTTGATTATTTTCCCTAGTTATTTAGTTGATTCTCTAGGATTCTTTAAGTAGACCATAATATAATCTGCAAAGAATGATAGTTTTGTCTCCTCATTGCCTATTTTAATGTCTTCAATTTCTTTTTCTCCTTTAATTGCTACTCCTAGCATTTCTGGTAAATAATAGAGGTGATAATGGGCATCCTTGCTTCACTCCTGATCTTATTGGGAAGGCTTCTAACTTATCCTCATTTCAGATGATGCTTGCTGATGGTTTTAAATATATACTGTTTGTTATTTTTAGGAAAGGCCCATATGTTCCTATACTCTCTAGTGTTTTCAATAGGAATGAGTGTTGTATTTTATTCAAAGCTTTTTCTGCATCTATTGAGAGTATCATGTGATTTCTGTTTGTTTGGTTGCTGATGTGGTTAATTATTTGAATGGTTTCCTTAACATTTAACCATCCTTACATTCCTGGTATAAATCCTACCTGATCATAGTGAATAATCCTTATGATCACTTGCTGGAGTCTTTTTGCTAGTATTCTATTTAAAATCTTTACATCTATGTTCATTAGAGAGATTGGTCTGTACTTTTCTTTCTCTGTTTTAGGTCTGGCTGGTTTTGGAATCAGTACCTTATTTGTGTCATAAAAGGAATTTGGTAAAACTCCTTCTTTGCTTATTTTGTCAAGTAGTTTGTATAGTATTGGGACTAGTTGTTCTTTAAATGTTTGATAGAATTCACTTGTGAATACATCTGGCCCTAGGGATTTTTTCTTAGGGAGTTCTTTGATGACTTGTTCAATTTCTTTTTCTGAGATAGGATTGTTTAAGTACTCTGTTTACACTTTTGTTAATCTAGGCAGTTTATATTTTTGGAGATATTCACCCATTTCCCCTATATTATAATATTTATTTCCATATAATTTGGTATACTTTCCCTGGCAAGAATATAGTCAATTTTGCTGGGTAGTTGATTCTTTATTGTAGACCTTGTTCCCTTGTGTTCTGGAAAATCATATTCCATGCCATGTGGTCCTTTAGTGTGAATGCAGCCAGATCCTGTGTAATCCCAATTGTGGCTCCATTATATCTGAATGGTTTCTTTTTATCAGTTTGTATTATCTTTTCCTTGGCCTGGAAGTTCTTGGCTATAACATTCCTGGGCATTGTCAATTGGGAATTAAATGCATGAGGTGATCTGTCAATTCTTTCAATTTCTCCTTTACCCTCTTGTTCAAAAATGTCAGGGCATTCTGATTTCCTCTCCTCATCCTGCCCTTTCTTCTTTCACTGTTTACTTCTACACTAGTGTTTTGCTTTTAATCAGTTACAGATAACATTTTTAGATATAAAAATGTAATCAGTGTAACCTTACTGAAGTTCTCAAAAAATTTCCCCCCTCTTTCTTGTTTATCTTTTTATGGTTCTCTTGAATTTTGTATTTGGACATCAAAATTTCCATTTGGTTCTGGTCTTTTCTTTAGAAATGCTTGGAAATCTTCTGTTTTGCTAAATGCACATACATTCCCTTGAAAGCATATAGTCAGTTTTGATGGGTATGTGATTCTTGATTGTAGACCCTATTATTTTGCCTTCATGGATATCATATTCTAAGACTTGAGGTCCTTTAGTGTGGAGGTTGCCAGATCCTGTGTAATCCTGACTGGGGCTCCTTGATATGTGAATTGTCTCTTTCTGACTTCTTGCACTATTTTATCCTTGTCTTAGAAGCTCTTGAATTTGGCAATTACATTCCTGGGGGTTGTCCTTTGAGAATTTGATGTAGGGGGTCTATGGACTCTTTCAATGTCTATTTTGCCCACTTGTTCAAGAATATCAGAGTAGTTTTCTTGCATAATTTCCTGTAATATGATGTTAAGACTCCCCCCCACCCCCCAAGCTTCCAGGTAGACCAATAATTCTTAAATTATCTCTCCTGGATCTGTTTTCTAGATTGGTGTTCTTTTCAATGAGATATTTCACAGTTCCTTCCATTTGTCATTCTTTTGACTTTGCTTTATTAATTCTTGCTGTCTTGTGAGATCATTAGTTTCTACTGGCCCAGTTCTTGTCTTTAAAGACTGGTTTCAGATATGATCTTTTGATTTTCCTTTTTTTGGTTTGGTCTATCCTGCTTTTCATGACTTTTAGCATGTCAATTCTGGTCTTCAATTTGCTTATTATTTCATTTGATTTCTGTTCCTCTTTTTCTGAGTGGGAAATGTTATCTTTTAAGCTATTATTTTCTTTTTGAATTACTTTAGTTTCTTTTTTCCACTTTTATTCCTATTTTTCTTCTAGCCGTTTTACTTGTTTCTTGAACTCCTTTTTGAGTTCCTTGAGAGTTTTTGAGCAATTTCCTTTGTTTTGGAAAGTTTGGATGTATTTGATTGTTTGTCACTCTCTGCTGTTGCTTCTGTATTTTGCTGTTTTTCTCCAAAAATTATACAGGGTCAAAAGCTTTTTTATTGCTTATTTCTTTTGCAACTTGTGGATTGTTGTTCCTGTATATTGGTGGACATTGTTTTCTTAGGTTCTGTCTCACAGGGCTTAGCCTTGGTAGTATCTTCCAGGCAGTTCTTTGTATAGCATACTTTAAAACATTTTGCTACCTCTGTGGTCAGCTTTGTTTCTGCCCACTTTCTGAGCTCTGCTGCCCAGCCTCCATGCTCTTCAGCCTCAGAACCCAAGTCTCACTGCCAAGGCCTTGCACTGCCCTCAGGGGTAAGTCTCAGTCAGCCCTGGAGAATTTAGATATTGCTTGGCCTTTGCTCTTACTCTGGTGTGTTGGAGGGGAGATCAGCTCACACTTTGATAAGTATAGTTTTACCCCCTTATAGAGTGGAAATCCCCAAACACAGCCTACCTTTAAGGCTGCTTCCCATGGGAGAATCCCTTTACTCATCTGATTTTGATTTCTGTCCTTTTGAGATGCTTTGTATTGATTGTTTGGAAGGAGATTTAGAAAGTTCCTGCTACTCTGAAGCCATCTTAGCTCTGCCCCTTTCATACCTTTTTTACTTCTGATCTTGACTTCTTCCTGAATTCCTGTGACAAGTTTTTGACTTACTTGTTGAATCTCGGAGCACTGGAAGACTTTAGGGTTCCCAGAAAGAGCTCTGTGGTCTACAATTCCTAGTAAGGGTGTTTCTGGTCTCTCTTTCCCCTTAAGATGTCCTTGGTTAAAGTTTTGCTATAATATTTTGACCTCATTTAAGTGTTCCTCATCAGAATACTGCTATAAAACTCTGGTCTATTTATTTAATCTCAGGTTTGCTTCCTTGGATAGACCCCTATTTCATACCTGACTAGTGTTTCTGTGCAGTACGTAGTAGATGGAAGAACTTACTGATGTTTCTCTTTGGATTTATTAATCACCATTCAATATGGTACCTTTTTTAGATCTTTACAAAAAAAAAATATATATATATATACATATATACATATATGTATATATATTTTTGAGAGATCTAGTCTCCTCTATAACTTTGCATGTACCACAATAATCAGAAGTAAAAAAGGTGGGGGCAGTTGGGTAGCTCAGTGGATTGAGAGCCAGGCCTAGAAATGGCAGGTCCTAGGTTCAAATCTGACCTCAGACACTTCCCAGCTGTGTGACCCTGGGCAAGTCACTTGACCCCCATTGCCTCCCTTTACCACTTTTCTGACTTGGAGCCAATACACAGTATTGACTCCAAGACAGAAGGTAAGGGTTTAAATAAAAAAGAAGTAAAAAAGGGGTGAAGAGACCTAATGTTTTCTTCTGTTCCAATTAGTACACAGTGTAAGGGAATGTTGAGGTGATTTCAGCAAACTACTTCCTCAGGTGATTTTCTTTATGGGAGGAAATTTAAAGTCTATTCTAATTCATTACTAGCATATGCTAGGAAAATTGTAAAGTCCTATTTTTTGTCACCAGCATTCTTTCCCCTCCCCCTACACCATCCCTTTTTCTTTATTCTCTCTTCATCTTTTTTTCCCTCACCAATTATACTTAGAATCATAGATCTAGAGCAGAAAAGGGACCTTAAAGGTCATCTAATCTCACCCTTTCGTTTTACAAATATGAAGACTGAAACTTACAAAAGCTAAAGATTTTTAACTCGTCTTTTGATAGCAAGTTTTACAATCTAAGCTCAATATTCTTATAACAAACTGCCTCTACTTACAGTTTGAATGATTTATTATACTTTTACCAAAACTCATTTATATTAATAATCTCAACATTGTCATTTTAGGCCATTAAAAACTACAGATAATGAGTTATGAAGGAAACCAGAGTAAAGTATATTTACAAAAAGTGAAAAAAAAGATTAATTATATAATAAGAATGAGAGCTAAATAGGTGATGTGCAGTCCCTCTTCTTCACTGGTATCCTCAAAATATGAGAAAAAATTTAGTAAGATCCCCAGCATATTGAGTTTACTGCCTATGGTGAATTTATGGGAAGACATGGATAAAAATTGTATATGATGAGGCAGAAATAGATTATGTTTTGTGTTAGAGGAAATACTTAATAGCAGTGAGATCACAGATGAATATAATTGTTTTAGTACCTCTAATTTTAAAATGAACATTTCCCCAACCCCAATTTTATAAGGAAATTTTTAGTTTTCTTTAAAAAAACAAATAAATAAGCATATGAGGAGATTTTGTAGGGCATGGGGCTTCCTAAATTCAGTTGATTCTTAAGGTAATTTGCTTTTGTCTTAATAGAGTGATTGGATTGGATTTGTGAAGGACAGGTGAGGAACAGAAGTCAGAAAGCATGATTCTAAGAGCAAATCAATGAATTGGGCATGGAATTTTTAAAAACTGGAAAAAAAGAACAAATTTAAAATATCTGGTTAAACATCAAAGTAGAAATCCTGGAAAACAAAGGAAAGATTAAAAAAATAGAAGGTCAAAAACTGTTGTACTAATAAAAATCAGGAGCTCGTTTTATGAAAAAACAATAAAATAGGTACACCATTGCTTAATTTGTTTTTTTTAAAAAGAAAGATAAAAAGCAAATTACCATTATCAGAAATGCAAAGGGTGAATTCACCTCCAAAGAAGATTAAATTAAAGTTTTTTGTGAAGATATTTACCCCAATTATATGTCATTAAATCTCACAATCTAAGTAAAATGCATGAAGATCTACAAAAATATAAATTCCCCAGATTAACATAATAGTATATTTAAATAACTATTTTAAAAAGAAATTGAACAAGCTATAAATGGACCAGTCACTTCCTATACCTCAGTTTCCTTACCTGGAAAAGTAAGGAGTTGGAGATAATTATCTTTTCTCAAACTTTTAGAAAACTGATCCAAACAATTTTGTGGAGAAAAAAAAAAACAACTTAAAATAGTGGACAAGAATAATGTAGCAAATGAATCCATTTTACTATTTTAGGCTTCATTCACCAGGTGAATCTATTGCTACTTCTGTGTTGCTATTATATTCTGTGATAACAGATTTTGAAACCTGATGCTTTTTTGATGCTGCAATGGCTATTTCTGTCACACTTGCTTTCAACAGATACTAGGAGTTGGACTGAGTTGAGATGAGTTTAGAGGAGCGTAATGATCTTCCCGTTTTTGAGATATCAAAAGGAGCATCACTGAGTGTCCATCAATAAATCAATAAATATTTTTAAAGCATCTATTATTTTTCTAAGCACTGAGTTAAATAGTGTAGATATAAAGTCTGAATCAAAGTAAGCTTATCATGCCTATTCTTATGGAATTTATACACTCCAAGAGGAAACAGCATGTGTGTGTATTTATGTGTGTGTGTATATATTCCTGTATACACATATATACATATACAGATATATGCAAATTCAAAATACGAACAAAATAAATAAAACTTAGCCTGCTACTTTTGTTGAATGTGAATGCTTAGCTTTGAGAGGATAAATCCATGACTGGTCCAACACTCTGTGCCACATCTTACATCATTAACATCTGGTGTGTCTCTTCTTCTGACAAAGACATAGTCTATAATATGCCAATGTTTGTGTCAAGGATGCATCCTTTAAATTTTATTTCCTCAAGCTGAATCTTGAGAAGATCATGAAATGCATAAGGAGTAAGTGATCATTGTAGTCGCTATTTCCAAATTCATTCCCCTGAAGGATTCCCAGACATGTTTTATTGTCTGGGACTACTCTGGTATTAAAGTTATCCAGCTTGCCCTCTTTAGGCACACTGTTAATGAGAGTCTACAGAAATTCATAAAATTTCTCTTTGACCTCATTAGGGTTTAACATGGTGGGAGTAAAGGTACTGATGCTGATGCTGTGGTGATTTCTTGCAAGTGGCAACTGCATTGTCATGAACCTATTGTTTATTTTTGGGGAAGGTATATACACTTGTTAAATAGATTAGATCTGATTACACCATCTTCACATCGCTCATCATCATGGTGACCAGTCCAGAAAAATGAACATCCAGCTCCAGTTTTGTTAAGCTGGACTTCATTTACAAGCTTCATTTCGCTCAGTGTTGCTATCTAGATGCAATTCCTGCTGAGTTCTCTTTCATGCAAGTTATTTATTTTTTGGATCTATTGGATTTCATGTTGTCCATAAATGTGCAACATTCCATGTACCAATGGTGAGTGGAATCATCTTCATAAAAGTTTTAGTACATTTTTTTCCATGTATTTTGATTTTAGGATAGGATTCCCCCCACCTGCTATGGTGAGTAGATCCAGGATAGATTGGGAGATATGGACAATCTTCGGGACACCTTTAACATGCCTTTCTCCATTCCAGGAGATGAAGAGTGAGTACAGTCCTTTTAAAAGGCTGCTCAAACACCTAGAGTATATACACTCAAATCCCACTGCTTCCACACTTCAGTCTAGTGAGAAGATGACCTTTTGTACACCTGTGTGCAAGGTTATGACTATAGCTCTTAGTGTATCCATACCTGCTACTTCGTCATTTGCCCCACGGCACAGGATTTTAAGGTAGAAGTAATATAATTAAATAATGAAAATAGTAAAATGCAAAACATTAAAATGGTATAGGCTAGAGTATGTCTTTTGACGCACGGATAAATTACGTTGAAGCGAGGCAGAATTGCACGAAGTCATTGGCCTTACCCTCTCTTCCAGAGTCAACAGAGTCTAGTGACAAGACAAAAACAAGAGGACTGGCAAAGGCTCAACCTGTAGTGGATGACTTTGACTTCTTTGGTATCTAACCAAGTTCTGAGTGCTCTACAGCTCCTGCTTTGGCCACCTTCATGGCTGTTGGAACTAATTGTTCTAATCCACTCATTTTGCCAGAGGGAGTCTTTATGTGCTTGGGATAGGCACCCCCTTAATTGACCAGTTGGTTTGAGGCCTGTTGGTTACTCTCAACCTTATAAGCCTGCCTGCCAGAAAAGTTACTGGGATGCAGCCACTATATATGCTTTTTGAAGCCACAGATGAGAGCTGGCTGGCAAGTGAATACCAAAAGAGGAAAACAATCCTGGGCAAAGAGTTCAGCAAGCCTTCACATCAGATATTCTACTCTTCCCTGAACATCCTAAACATCCCAGTCCTCTGATTAAACCCCACTGAAAGGACATATATTCTTAATTAACACTCCAGCTCTTGAGACCTTATCCAATATGTTTTTCTACTTATATAATAAGCTACTAACAATAATGACTTACTTAAGACTTAAGCATAATCCTGTACTTAGTAATGACAGAAGAAATAATAAAATTTACCATTAAATAGCAATATAAATAACAAAATATAACATATAAATTATACATATATAATTACTGAAGCACAGGAAGTTATTACTCCAAAGTCAGAGATAATAAATTCAGTGGTAGGATGTTTGTGAAAATTAAATGTAACTATGTATATACTTTTATTTATTATATTACATATTATTATTATTATTATTATTATTATTATTTTACACACACACACATATAGTGTTCCATAAAACTATGAGTCTGCTATGAAGACCTAGCTTCAAATCTGATAGTTACTAACTGTATGACTCTGGGCATCTCATCTAACTTCTATTTGCTTTATTTTGCTTAACTGTAAGATGAGTATAATATCAATACCTACTTCCCATGGTTATTGTGAGGATCGAATGGGATAATACTTGTAAAGCACTTAGGATAGTGCCTGTCACATTGTAGGTATCATAATAATTCCTTCCTTCCTTCCTTCCTTCCTTCCTTCCTTCCTTCCTTCCTTCTTTCAAATTATGTGCTAAAATTAGAAACAGAAAGTGGTGAACATAAACAAAAGGAGTTCTTTATTGAGAGATTTGTGAATTTGTTAAAAAATATTTTGATAACTTAAAAAAGTATGTAATTTGTTTCCTTTGTAACTCTATGTATAATATTTTGTGCACTAAAAAAATCATTATTCTGAGGACATCACTATATAGCTAGAGAGTTCAATGACATATAAAAGTTTAAGAATCCCTTCTCTATAATAATAACAGATAATGTTAATATAGCACTTTAAGGTTTGCAAAAGAAATACTTCCTCTGTGCTTCCCTATTTAGGGTCTTTTTTAACTCTCTAGTTCTATGTTTCTGTGATATCATGGGCACTCTGGAGGAAAGGAGCCCTTTTACACTCATATCTGTATTTTCAATTGCTGTCAGTCTTTTGCAATTGGTCCAAGAGAAAACTAGATTTGTCTCTCTTAATTTTTCACTGACTTAGGGTGAACTTTCTTTTTGCTATGCATGCTAACCATTCTCTCTCATTGTTGCCATAGAAGAGTCTGGTTTGGAAGGAAAGCAACCATAATTCTTTGAAAGTTGTTTTTTCATTTCCCTCTTGCTTCGTTTGAATTTAAGTCAGAATATAAAAGCAACAGAGGATTATTCACTTGTTTGAACCTTTTATTATTACTTTTTCTTTCTGTAAGGTTCAATAGGAGATTCAATAGTCAAAAAGTTTATAAAAATTCAGTCTTATATTGTTTGGTTCATTTAATAATATGTGTTTAAATGATTTAAAAAGATTTTACTATGAATTATGGTCAAAGTAAATATTTTGCCATTGCAGAACTGAGGATCTAATGATTATGTGCTTTTCTAAACATCAAACAACTAATAAATGGAAGAGCTAGAAACCCATCTTGGTTTTTAGACTTTTGATTTTTAACTTAATTTCTTATTTTTAAAAATCAAACAGGAATTCTCTTACTGATAGGCAATAATGATTGCCACTAATAGTTCGTTTACACTGAATGTAACTCCTGTTCCCCCAAAAGTTCTTGAGACTAAGACAAATCTCTTACTGACTTTGCAAATGCTAAATATTTCACTGAACCTATAATCTGCTTTGGCCCTAAAATATAACACAGATGGCTTTTAGGATCACAAATCTAGAGCTGGAAAGAACCTCGGAGGTCATCAAATCCAACCCCCTACATCACACAGGAAATAAGGATCAGGAGGTGAATTTGAATATGTAGTCAATGGTCAATGGTGGAGTTTTATTTTGGAAACCTAGAGATCTGAACAATGTTCTGTGAGAAGTTTGCTATTCTTTGGGAAAGATACTTTGAGACTAACGGTGCTGTAGATAAAGAACAGGATGGAAATAAGGTGACAATATGTCTGTCACATTATCTATAACTGCCTTAGGCATGCTGTGTTTTTGCTCATTTCCATGTACAGGTTCACTGGTTTTGCTAGTTGTTACCCTTCAGAAAGGACTCCATATAAAATATAAATATGAAATATCCTTTTGTTCTTGTTTCTACACACTCAGCCCTTTGTCCCTTTGAGTGATGATTCCACTAGGCACCTGAATGAATATCTGAGCACAGCTGACTGGCTCTCTTCTCTGAGCACTTCTAAGCTCAAAATCTTTGGGGAAAGAAGTTTTGAACATACTGACTTTTGACAAAATGGAAACAAATGGGGAGGGGAAGAGAAATATTACAATAAGTAATCCTAACCACCCACCCTTACAGATTAAGTCCATTGTGTTCTACCCATTGGTCTCTGCACTAAGAAACCATGGGATATCAAAAGTGCCCATACATTTTATTCCTGTGTCTCTCTGACAGCATTTGGAAACAAGAGAACCCCAATGTCTTCAGTAAAATTTGAATGATTATAAAAAGAATTTAGAGATCAGGAGAAGTCTAACTTTTGATTTTTTCTCTGTGGCTTTTCAATTCACTTTTGATACTGTTTTCTGAGGGAGATATTTGAGGGGATCCTGCTGGATCCAAAAGCTAGACTTGGATGGTGACTTGAAAGAAAATTATTTCTTTTTCATCCTCTGTGCTTCCTGTCTCCTTCATTTTCAGTTAGGTTATACTTCATTTGATTTCTTATAATTGGTTTGCACAAAGAAAAGAGTCTCGAGGTAGTATATTGTAGTAAAAAGGGAGTACCAACCCATGAGTCAGGGTACCTTGCTTCTAACCTTATCTCTTGCATTTACATACACACACACACACACACACACACACACACACACACACACACACACATATATATATATATATATACTTTTTTTTCCAGATCTTTCACACATTCAGATAACCAGAAACACATAGATATAGATTTAGAGATAGAGATATATAAATATTCTTCAAGGTTTAAACAGAATGACTAATGAAAGATCAGCTTTGCTAATCTAATAAGGAAGAGTTAATACCAAACTAAATTTGGTTTGAAG
Source organism: Gracilinanus agilis (assembly GCF_016433145.1). Lineage (NCBI taxonomy): Eukaryota > Metazoa > Chordata > Mammalia > Didelphimorphia > Didelphidae > Gracilinanus > Gracilinanus agilis. The sequence continues at coordinate 243,337,684 of NC_058130.1, forward strand.
TCCAATCTTGTGTCTTGCTGAATGAAAGCAGAGAAGTGTGGAACTTCATTCCATTTGTCACTTGTTGGTTCCTTTGGCAGATTTCAGAGCTGTCTCTGTGCTTCATATCAATGTGACCTAGAAAGAAATGAAAGCTCAGTCAGCCTAGTTCACTGTCAGAGCTATAACCCTCTCTCTGATCTCCTGTTTCCTTAAGGTTGGCCTCAATAGAAATTCCTCTCTCTGGAGCAAAGTGCATAATCTGGATTTATTTTCTTCTTGTTTTGTCAAAAACAATTATATAGTACACTGAAGTTAGACCCTAGGCATTATTAGAAAGTGAGGGAAGTTTGTTCTGTTGCTCTCATCACAGCTCCCAGTGTCCTATAATTACCTTTAGGCTACCTAGGATTCCCTAAATCACCTGAGCCACTGCCTAGTCCCCTTAACCCTCTGTAAAATTCACCTGTCCTGATTCCCATTACTCCAAGGTATTATGGTTTCTTAGTTTTTGTAGTTTAATTCCATAACCTGATTTATACCAAGATGTCATTGGTTTATGCAATTGTGTCCAACACAAGACAGTGGTATGAGACTGGACACTTTTGAGTGTGACCAGGACCAGATCAAATAGGAAATGTTTAACAAAATAAATTAAAATACAGTAGAATATAGAAAATGTTTTCTGTAATTTTCTAAGTCAGTTTGAGTTCTGTTTTGGTGTTCCCCATTTCTGTTTGACTTTGGCACCACCGGTTTATAATTTTACCCTTTTCAGGTAATGAATATGCATTTCATTGACTTCCCAGATGCAATTTACTGGCCATATGACACCAGACAAACCTCTCTTCCTTTCTGTGATTCCACAGTTTAGGCCCTCATCACCTCTTCTCCAAATTATTGCAACAGTCTCTTAATTGGTCTCCCTGCTTCAAGTTTCTCTCCAGAAATAGTTGGTGGAGCAGTAGATAGAATAACTGACTTAGAATCAGAAAGATCTGAGTTCAAATATGGCTTCTAAAACTTCCTAGCATCTACCTTACAGAGTTGTTGGAGGATCAAATGAGATAATAGTTATGAAAAATGCCTGGAATATTGTAGGCACTATAAAAGTGCTAATCCTTTCCTCTCTTTTTAGCCCAACTAACATATTTTTTCCAAAGTAATTGTCCTTAAGTGCAGAGTTGCTACATGACTTTATTATTTGAACAACACACCAGTGGCTTCCTGTTGCCTCTAAGAGAAAATATTAACCCATATGTTTTGTTTTTAAGATCCAATAGAGGGGCAGCTGAGTGACTCAGTGGATTGAGCCAGGCCTAGAGATTGGAGGTCAAATCTGACCTCAGACACTTCTTGGCTGTGTGACCTTGAGCAAGTCACTTAACCCCCATTGCCTAGCCAATACACAGTATTGACTCCAAGATGGAAGGTAAAGGTTTTTATTAAAAAAAAATCCAATAGAAGCTTATCTCAACCTACCTTTCCAACTTTAATGGATATCATTATTATTATTTTTAAAAACCCTTACCTTCCATCTTAGAATCAGTAATAGGTATTGGTTCCAAGGCAGAAGAGTGGTAAGGGATAGGCAATGGGGGTCAAGTGAATTGCCCAGGGTCACACAGCTAGGAAGTGTCTGAGGCCAGATTTGAACCTAGGACTTCCCATTTCTAGGCCTGGCTCTCAATCCACTGAGCCACCCAGCTGCCCCCTTTGATGGACATTTTACATGATTCCTCACTCTATGGTTTGACCAAACTGGAATTTATCTTCTCCTTACACAGAACATGCCATCGCCCATCTCCATACCTTTGCTTTGGCCATTCTCTAAACATGGAACATACTCCCTCTTTACTTCAAACCAACAGAGTCCTCTTTTTCTTTAAGATGAAGCTCAAGTACTATCTCTTGCACAAAACCTTTTGTGATTTCCCTACTAGTATCCTTTTCCTAAAACTATCATGTACTTAACTACTTAAAAAAACCCCTTACCTTCCATCTTAGATCAATACTATACTTGAACCCAGGACCCCCAGTCTCTAGGTCTATCTCTTAATCCACAGTCTAGCTTCCTTAATTATTTTTCAACATATTGTTTGTTAACTTTATATTTGTTACATATATAAAAATATATATGTATATGTATATACATATATATATATATATATATATTTGATTCATCCCCTAGCAGAATGTAAGCTTGTTATGATCAGGGATTATTGTATTCTTTGTTTTTGTTTTCCCCACACCTAAGCCATTCTGTTTAGTAAATATTAGTTGATAGAGTGATTGAAGCCACATAATCTTCCCAAGCCTCATAATTTATAAGATTGTTTCTATTTTGAATATGCTATGATCTATGTTCTATGGGAAATAGCCCTCTTGGTAGAAATTTCTGGTTCTACAGTAGGCTGTTACCTTGGTGGGAGAGACAAACAATAGAAGAACTTTAAAAGTTGAGGCCAATCATTGACTAAGGAAAGGCCTATTAAAAAGATTTCAAGAAGAATCTCCATCCCTACAAGGAAACTAATCGAGTTTTCAAAAATTATTTGAATAAAATATGAATTTATGTCTCCTATTAGAAAGAAGGATTCTTCAGACCTGACAATAGAAATGGGAAGGATGAAATGAGACAACATACTTCAAGTTTTCTATAATTATTATATGTATGTCAATCATCATCATCATCATCGTCTGGGAAAATGGCTTACTTTGAATAGTAAAACATAATGGCCTAGTTTATTACTCAGATATTAGGTCACATTGACACAGGATACAACCCAGTGCCTCAGGGTTTGCTATTAGGAGATTATTACTAGGCTCATTATGAAGATTATGAATGTGTTCTATTTTATGAATATCCAAGAACTTTTAGTATGTTTTAAATAAAGTCAAACACTTGGGTAACATACCTTTAAGTGAATTTATTTTGAATTATAGTAAAATTTCATCACCTATCCAGATCCCTTATGTAATGAATTATTTCAGATGGCTTTGATTTCCAGATAGCTAAGATAAGACTGATATTAGAACTTTAAATAAAAACATTTGTTTTGATAATACTCTTACTTTAATGCCCTTTTTGCTTCCTTCCCTTTCTTAATAGTCTTTTTAGAATCATTTATCTCTTTCTCAATGACTTAGGATTTCCCTTTTGAATATGGATTTATTTTGATGTACTATATCTAATATCTGAGTAATTAACTAGGCCATTATGTTTTACTATTAAAAGTAAGCCATTTTCCCAGATGATGATGATGATGATGATGATAATGATGATGATGATGGAGTGGGTCAAAGGAACTGAGCCTAAGAGACACTCATTTACTTGCTTTCTTGCAAGTCTTTATTTCAGTTGCTTTTTGGTCAATTGCCTTTTTCACATAAATGTCGATTGAAGTATATACTATAACCTGATTTCCTGAGTGGTATACCACACCTTTCTACAAAATTAGTCAGTGACTTAAAGGCTGAAGCAGTTTTCTCCCGAGCAATTCTCTTCCCACACACACACACAAAAGAAAATCATCATCTTCATTGTTACTATTATTGTCCTTTAACTTGTCAGTACCATTCAAAACATTGTATATTATTTCTGCATGACTAACATAATGAATCATAGGCTCAGCTTTGTCATCTTGCACCCACTTCTTTCACACATATACCAAGTTTGTACATGGAATGTGTGAAGAAGGAATCACCTTCACTATTTTAAGAATTTGTACTGGGTGTTTGGGGTATTGCTTATTGGAAAGCTGAAATATTCTTCATCATTTGATAAGTCATAAAGCCACCAGTTTTTTCAAGTTCTTTTAAAATTTTTTAAAGAATTCAATTCCTGGATACTAAATATTACAGTTTTAATCATAACATAGGAGCATATAATAATATATATGCCACAGTACAATTATGATATATAATTTTATATCTGTACATAATTGTATATATACACATATGTATGTGTAAATATGTATACACATTTAATAAGAATGAAAACTTCTTTACATTATCTGAATCTGCATCCATATTATTATGAGATCTCTTTTCAAATAGTATTTCAAATTCTGAATAGTGCCCTTATAAATTCAGTGAATAATATGAGGTAGGGAAAGTACAGATAATACAGGAATGTGGTAAATATATTTCTAATCATTAATCTTCCTTCTTCTGGGTGAACTCTACAATCATCCACCACCAGCAGATTAATATCTTCAGGCAAACCTTCAATTCTGGAATGAACTTTCAAAGATGGTATAAATAGATGACAGAACTATTTAGGGAAAAAATGCAATCTATAAGCAGTAGGTATGTGATACCTTGGAAACATTTATGATGACAACATTTTCAATGGATGAAAAATTTAATTTGTAGGAGTTTATTAGAATGGAATCTATGAGCTTCACCAATTCATTCTTATTTAATTTGAGTTTAGGATTTGGTATCTTAACATGTTCCAGGGTAGATATTGCTGATAGTGTAAAAATATTCAGAACATAGATTGGGCTCAGAAATGCTTTTTCTGAATCAGACACAAATCTTCAGTTGTGTCATGATTCAGTGTCTCAATTTCAAATGTCAAAACCATCCTTTTAAATATAAAGCTCAATCAATTGCTTTTGCAATTGAAAATTTTCATCTTCTCAATTAGTGTAGGACCAGAGTTAGAGACACCTTTTCAGTTGTTTCTCAAACAGAATCATTCATTCTCTTTGAAAGAGAGGAAAAAACCCTGCATTTTTCAAAAATTTCAAGTAACTTACTTGAAATGACTAGGAAGTTAGTAAATTTTTAAAAAATATATTTTATGGCTCATAATTCAACTCAGTTCAACAAAAGTTTATTAAATATCTATTTTGGACAAGACACTGTGCCGAGCGTTGAATACACACAAATTGAATATGATAATTATACAATGCTAGGGAAAATGTAAAAACAAATAAAATTTAAAATTTAATGCACACACTGTATCTCATATCATTGAACTTAAACAGATGTGTGATTTATGCTTTCTTACAACTGGAACGAGTATTTTCAGTGGGAAGAGGTCAGAGATACTTTATAACAAGGTCTATTGAAATAGAATGTACATTTTAATTTGTTAAGACATGCATTCCCTCATCTCAATATTTCATTTTAGCCTGGAGATGTGACTTTTGAAAAGCTTTCCTGCTTATTGATTTCTTTATAAAATCTATATCTAACATTTCTATTTACATATACATATATATGTGGATGCAAATTGTTTGCCACTATGTAAACTATCACAAACATCAAAATATCAACCGCAAAGGAAGATGAGAATCATTTGATAACATGTATAAGTTTCAGACAATTTCTGGAGAGCCACAGAGGTTGTAAGTTAACAATGGCTATAGATTTGGTATATTTGTTTTAATTTAAACCTGAGTCACTCTGATTCCAACTAGGGCACCATGCCCATTTGTGCTATGCTACTTCTTGTCTTATACCATATTACAAGAGAGAAAAAGACAACAACTATATGACATGATGCAGCAATAGTTTTATCAAATTCAAAATCCATAAAGAATTTGAAGAGCTTCCCTTTCTGAACCTTGATCTTATAAAATGTAGATGAATCAATATTTTACTTAGCTATTTCAGTGTACACTCTTTTAAAGTTGTATACAGCTCTTTCTTTGCTTTTAAGTTAAAGTAGAAAGGAATCAGAGAACCAATCTAGTCAAACCCTTTAATTTTTCACTTTAATCTTTGATTTTTCCACTCTATTCACCAGAAGAGTTGGTTCCTAATTTGTGCAATGATGGCCTCACTTTTTGTCCAGAACATTGCTGTATCTCCATCTCCCCTCCCCTCCCTTACCTTTTCATAAAACCTATATGTAACAAAATATATGGTATTTGTCCATGCCAAATGAATGTCTTAACCACTCATACTTAAAAATATACATGTCTTTATTTTTATTTTTTTAAATAATTTTTTATTTTTAGAAAAAATTTCCCTGATTACATAAGTCATGTTTTTACTTTACCCTTCATCCCATTCACCCCCCCCAACCTCTGACTCCCCCCTGCCCCCATCCCCCGACTCACACCCTCCTCCTCCATAGCTAATTCGTATTTCTACTGGTGTGGTCAGTCAAGACTTATTTACACATTATTGATAGTTACATGGGTGTGGTCTTTTCAGGTCTATATCCCCAATCATGTTCTCATCAACCCAAGTGTCCACAAAGTTGTTTTTCTTCTGTGTTTCTACTCCTGCAGTTCTTCCTCTGAATGTGGATAGTGTTCCTTTCCATAAATCCCTCAGAATTGTCTTGGGTCATTGCATTGCTGCTAGTACAGATGTTCATTTCATTTGATTTTACCATAATATATCAGTCTCTGTGTACAATGTTCTTCTGGCTCTGCTCCTTTCACTCTGCATCAATTCCTGGAGGTCTTTCCAGTTCACTTGGAATTCTTCCAGTTTATTATTCCTTTGAGCACAATAGTATTCCATCACCAACATATACCACAATTTGTTCAGCCATTCCCCAACTGAAGGGCATACCCTTGCTTTCCAGTTTTTTGCCACCAAAAAGAGCACTGCTATAAATATTTTTGTGCAAGTCTGCTTATCTATGATCTCTTTGGGGTACAAATCCAGCAATGGTATGGCTGTATCAAAGGGCAGGCATTCTTTTATCACTCTTTGGGCATAGTTCCAAATTGCCCTCCAGAATGGTTGGATCAGTTCACAACTCCACCAGAAATGCATTAATGTCCTAATTTTGCCACATCCCCTCCAACATTCATTACTTTCCCCTGCTATCATTTTAGCCAATCTGCTAGGTGTGAGGTGATACCTCAGAGTTGTTTTGATTTGCATTTCTCTAATTATTAGAGATTTAGAACACTTTCTCATGTGCTTATTGATACTTTTGATTTCTTTATCTGAAAATTGCCTATTCATGTCCCTTGCCCATTTATCAATTGGGGAATGGCTTGATTTTTTATACAATTGATTTAGCTCATTGTATATTTGAGTAATTAGACCTTTGTCAGAATTTTTTGTTATAAAGATTTTTTCCCAATTTGTTGTTTCCCTTCTGATTTTGGTTGCATTGTTTTCCCTTGTACAAAACCTTTTTAATTTAATATAATCAAACTTATTTATTTTACATTTTGTAATTTTCTCTAACTCTTGTTTGGTTTTAAAATCTTTCCTTTCCCAGAGATCTGACAAGTATACTATTCTGTGTTCACCTAATTTACTTATAGTTTCCTTCTTTATATTCAAGTCTTTCACCCATTCTGAATTTATCTTGGTGTATGGTGTGAGATGTTGATCTAAACCTAATCTCTCCCATATTGTTTTCTATTTTTCCCAGCAGTTTTTGTCAAATAGTGGATTTTTGTCCCAAAAGTTGGACTCTTTGGGTTTATCAAACACTGTCTTGCTGACTTCACGTACCCCAAGTCTATTCCACTGATCCTCCCTTCTATCTCTTAGCCAGTACCATATTGTTTTGATGACAGCTGCTTTATAGTATAGCTTAATATCTGGTACTGCTAAGCCACCTTCCTTCATGTTTTTTTTTTCATCATTTCCCTTGATATTCTTGATCTTTTGTTCTTCCAAATAAACTTTGTTATAGTTTTTTCTAATGTAGTAAAAAATGTTTTTGGTAGTTTGATAGGTATGGCACTAAATATGTAAATTAATTTGGGTAGAATGATCATTTTTATTATGTTAGCTCGTCCTACCCATGAGCACTCAATGTTTTTCCAATTGTTTAGATCTAGTTTTATTTTTTTGGAAAGTGTTTTATAGTCATGTTCATATAATTCCTGTATTTGTTTTGGTAGATAGATTCCTAAGTATTTTATATTTTCTAGGGTGATTTTAAATGGTGTTTCTCTTTCTACCTCTTGCTGCTCTAATGTGTTGGAAATATATAGAAATGCTAATAATTTATGTGCATTTATTTTGTATCCTGTAACTTTGCTAAAGTTGTTGATTATTTCTACTAGCTTTTTAGTTGATTCTCTAGGATTTTTTAAGTAGACCATCATATCGTCTGCAAAGAGTAATAGCTTAGTCGCCTCCTTGCCTATTTTAATACCTTCAATTTCTTTTTCTTCTCTAATTGCTACTGCTAGTGTCTCTAGTACAATGTTAAATAAAAGAGGTGATAATGGGCATCCTTGTTTCACACCTGATCTTATTGGAAAGGCTTCTAATTTATCCCCATTGCATATGATGCTTGTTGATGGTTTAAGATATATACTGTTTATCATTTTTAGGAAAGAACCTTCTATTTCTATACTTTTTAGTGTTTTCAGTAGGAATGGATGCTGTATTTTGTCAAAGGCTTTTTCTGTATCTATTGAGATTATCATGTGGTTTCTGTTGGTTTGCTTGTTGATATGGTCAATTATGTGGATGGTTTTCCTAATGTTGAACCATCCTTGCATTCCTGGTATAAATCCCACCTGATCATGATGAATAACCCTCTTTATCACTCTCTGGAGTCTTTTTGCTAGTAATCGATTTAAGATTTTTGCATCTATGTTCATTAAGGAGATTGGTCTGTAATTTTCTTTCTCTGTTTTTGATCTGCCTGGCTTTGGAATCAGTACCATATTGGTGTCATAAAAGGAGTTTGGTAAGATTCCTTCTTTGCTTATTATATCAAATAATTTGTATAGTATTGGGATTAGTTGCTCTTTGAATGTTTGATAGAATTCACTAGTGAATCCATCAGGCCTTGGTGATTTTTTCTTAGGGAGTTCTTTAATGGCCTGTTCAATTTCTTTTTCTGATATGGGATTATTTAAGTATTCTATTTCTTCTGCTATTAATGTAGGCAATTTATATTTTTGCAAATATTCATCCATATCACCTAGATTGTTAAATTTATTGCTATATAATTGGGCAAAATAGTTTTTAATGATTGCTTTAACTTCCTCTTCATTAGAGGTGATGTCTCCTTTTTCATCTTTGATACTATTAATTTGGTTTTATTCTTTCCTTTTTAAAATTAGATTAACCAATACTTTGTCTATTTTATCTGTTTTTTCAAAATACCAGCTTCTGGTCTTATTTATTAATTCAATAGTTCTTTTACTTTCAATTTTATTAATTTCTCCTTTGATTTTTAGTATTTCTAATTTAGTTTTCATCTGAGGATTTTTAATTTGTTCATTTTCTAGTTTTTTAAGTTGTATGCCCAGTTCATTAACCTCTGCCCTCCCTAATTTGTTAATATATGCACTCAGTGATATACATTTTCCTCTTAGAACTGCTTTGGCTGCATCCCATAAGTTTGGGTAAGATGTCTCATCATTGTCATTGTCTTCAATGAAATTATTAATTGTTTCTGTGATTTGTTCTTTCACTAAATTATTTTGGAGAATCATATTATTTAATTTCCAATTAGTTTTTGGTTTCCCTCTCCATGTATTCTTACTAATAACTATTTTTATTGCATTATGATATGAGAAGATTACATTTATTATTTCTGGTTTTTTGCATTTGTTTGCCATGTTTCTGTGCCCTATTACATAGTCTATCTTTGTGAATGTCCCATGTGCTGCTGAAAAGAAGGTGTATTCCTTTTTGTCTCTATTTATATTTCTCCAAATATCCATTAACTCAAATTTTTCTAGGGTTTCATCCACCTCTCTTATCTCTTTCTTATTTGTTTTTTGGTTTGATTTGTCTAGATCTGATAGGGGAAGGTTCAGGTCCCACACTAGTATGGTTTTGCTATCTATTTCATCCTTGAGTTCCTCTAGCTTCTCCTTTAGAAATTTGGAAGCTATTCCGTTTGGTGCATACATATTGAGTACTGATATTTCTTCATTGTTTATACTGCCTTTTATTAGGATGTAGTAACCTTCCCTATCTCTTTTAACCTTATCTGTCAGAGATCATGATAGCCACCCCTGCCTTCTTTTTCTCATTTGAAGCCCAAAAGATTTTGTTCCATCCTCTCGTTTTCATTCTATGTCTGTCTGTCTAATATGTGTTTCTTGTAAACAACATATGGTTGGGTTTTGGGTTCTAATCCACTCTGCTATTTGCTTCCGTTTTATGGGTGAGTTCATCCCATTCACATTCAGAGTTATAATTATCAACTCTGCATTCCCAGACATTTTGATTCTCTCTCCTAGTCCTGTTCTTTCTTCTTTCACTGTTTCCTTCTATACCAGTGTTTTGTTTTTAATCAGTTCCTATAATCCCCTCCCTTGTTATATTTCCCTTTCACCCCCCTCCCTTCTTATTCCCCTCTTATTGTTCTTTAAAGCCACGCAGTGCTCCCCCCAAGCCCTCTCCCTCCCTTTTATTGCTTCCCTCCCCACCAGTCCCTTTGTTACCCTTCTACTTCTCTATAGGGCATGAATCAATTTTCTGCCCCTATGGATCTGATTGTTCTTCTCTAAGTTGATTTCAATGCACTTAAGTATTGAATATTCCCTCTCTCTAACCTCTTTACCCTTACAAAGTATTGTTATTTTTCTCCTGTTGATTCCGTGTGCTTCTTTATGGAATATAAATTTATTCCTTTTCGTTTGCTTTCCTTTTTTCTTATTGTTATCTTCTTCCCCCTAGTTTTGTATATATTTATACATACATACATATATACATACATACATACATATATATATATACATATATATATATTTATATATCTCTTGACATTTCATCCTATACAGTT